>NC_057797.1:629373564-629688541 GCF_018294505.1 Triticum aestivum
CCGTTCCCCGCCGCGCCGCCCGCTTCCATGGCCTCCCCGCGCCGCGGTTGCACTAGCTCCGGCCGCCGGAGCTCGTCCACGCCTTAGATCCGGCCATCCCCGCCAACTCCGGCCATTCTCCGGCGAGATCCGCCCGGGTGGATGAGATCCACCAGTTCCAGCATCCAAACGCCCGTCTCAGATCTGCACCGAGCCGTCCCGCACCGCTCCGTCCCGTTGACTTTCTCAGAGAGGTTAAAATTTCACCAAGTCCCTGAGATTTCCATGTTTCATGTGCCCATTTTCATCATGTCGTAACTCCGCATCCGTAACTCCTATTTGGGCATATAGCATATCAAAATGTTCATCTCAGAGAGCACATCATTTCATCTCATTGCATCATTTTCATTTGAGTTCATCTTGATGCCCGAAATGCTGTTGGAAGAGTGCTATTTGAGATAGTTGCCAGATCTGCTGCACTAAATAGCTATTTGTCATTTTTGCCATGTTTATTGTGTGCATGATATGCCCCTGAGCTCTACATGTGTTTTGTTATATGCCATGCCATCTTTCCAGAGGTGCTATCCATGTATTTTTGTGATATGTGTGGTGACTAGCACAAGCTTGCAAAGTGGAGCATTCGTTAATGCTGATTTCAGGGACTTAGCAATTCCACTAAGTCCTTGGTCTGTTCTTATCAATATGCCATATGTTCATGCTGTTTCCTAGTGATCCGTGCCTCTTTTGAGGATGATCAGTAAGGTTGTTTTGTTAATCTTGTAGTGCTCTATCCATCCATGTCTTTGTTTGCATTTATGGAGCACCCTAGCTTGAGTCAATCGAGCTCAACTTTTGTCATTTCGTGAATCTGGGCAGATTGTCTACTTGTTAGCGATTTTGCCGGGGATGTTGTAATTGATCCGTGCATGCTATGTTATTTTTCTTGCCATGTCTAGCTTGTATAATGTATATTCTTGATGGGTGTATGCTTAGATTGTCATGACATGCTCTGTAGTGAGTGCATCGAGCTTGTAAACATGCCTACTTGATATCTGATTTGCATGTTCCAGTTTTTCACTAAGTCTGAGAGTCTGATTATGTTTTTGCCATGTTCACATGCTTGCAATTGTATTTTCTGATCCCTTTTGGCTCAAGGTCACTAAGGGACTTTTGTTAAGCTCTTTGAGTAGCCCCATTCCATGCCTTGCTTTGCCATGTTCAGGCCCTATAACATATAGTTTTCATGCTCCAAAGTGTGCTACCTGATCTGAAATTCCAGACAAGTGTTAATTTCACTAAGTCTGAGATCTGTTTACCGTTTGCATTTTTGCCATGCTTGTTTGAACCTACTAATGGATGAATTGGCCGTATCTCAGTGTTCATCTTTTGTTAAGCATCATGAGTGGATACCAGCCATGTATTTTGCTGCCATGTTTGGGTGATGTAGCATGTTCATCTTGTTGCATTCAGATGGCTACTTGTTGTATATCGCAGACCGGTGCCATATTTGAATTGCTTGCCATCTCCAAACCGTGACTCCGATTCCGGCGTTCTTTATATAGTTTTCAAGCGAATTCACCTCACCTTCCCAGTGGCACACTTGGATTTCCAAGTCGAGGCCAGGTTCAATCGTTCCTTGTAAAATCATGCATATGCATCGCATACCGCATCCCGCATATCATATCGTGTTCATGTGTTGGTTGTTTACTATGTTGTGTGCTTCTTTCCGGTGTTTTCTTCTTCGGGTTGGTTCCAGTAACGTCCGTTTGTGAGGACCCGTCCGTCTACGCCCGTTTGTCTTCTTCATGGACTCGTTCTTCTTCCTTGCGGGATTTCAGGCAAGATGATCATACCCTCGAAATCACTTCTATCTTTGCTTTGCTAGATGCTCGCTCTTTTGCTATGCCTATGCTGCGATACCTACCACTTGCTTATCATGCCTCCCATATTGTTGAACCAAGCCTCTAACCCACCTTGTCC
This sequence comes from Triticum aestivum, assembly GCF_018294505.1. Lineage (NCBI taxonomy): Eukaryota > Viridiplantae > Streptophyta > Magnoliopsida > Poales > Poaceae > Triticum > Triticum aestivum. The sequence goes on from NC_057797.1 coordinate 629,375,524, forward strand.
TAGCAAACCGTTGATTGGCTATGTTACCGCTTTGCTCAGCCCCTCTTATAGCGTTGTTAGTTGTAGGTGAAGATTGAAGTTTGTTCCTTATTGGAACATGGAAATGTTGTTCCTTGTTGGAACATGTTTACTTGTTGGGATATCACAATATATTTTATTTAATTAATGCATCTATATAATTGGTAAAGGGTGGAAGGCTCGGCCTTATGCCTGGTGTTTTGTTCCACTCTTGCCGCCCTAGTTTCTATCATATCGGTGTTATGTTCCTGGATTTTGCGTTCCTTACGCGGTTGGGTTATAATGGGAACCCCTTGACAGTTCACCTTGAATAAAACTCCTCCAGCAAGGCCCAACCTTGGTTTTACCATTTGCCACCTAGCCTTTTTCCCTTGGGAGTCGCGCATCCCAAGGGTCATCTTATTTTAACCCCCCCGGGCCAGTGCTTGTCTAAGTGTTGGTCCAAACTAGAGCCACTTGCAGCACCACCTCGGGGAAACTTGAGGGCTGGTTTTAGCTGTACGTAGTATTCATCCGGTGTTGCCCTGAGAACGAGATATGTGCAGCTCCTATCAGGATGTCGGCGCATCGGGCGGTCTTGATGGACTTGTTTTACCATTGTCGAGGATGTCTTGTAGAACCGGGATACCGAGTCTGATCGGAATGTCTCGGGAGGAGGTCTATTCCTTCGTTGACCGTGAGAGCTTGTCATGGGCTAAGTTGGGACACCCCTGCAGGGTTTTGAACTTCCGAAAGCTGTGCCCGCGGTTATGGGCAGATGGGAATTTGTTAATGTCCGGTTGTAGATAACTTGAACCTTAACTTATTAAAAATGAGTCAACTGCGTGTGTAACCGTGATGGTCTCTTCTCAGCGCGGTCCGGGAAGTGAACACGGTGTTGGAGTTATGCTTGACGTAGGTTGTTCTAGGATCACTTCTTGATCATAGTTTCTCGACCGTGCTTTTCCTTCTCTTCTCGCTCTCTTTTGCGTATGTTAGCCATCATATATGCTAGTCGCTTGCTGCAACTCCACCTCATACCTTTACCTTACCCATAAGCTTAAATAGTCTTGATCGCGAGGGTGCGAGATTGCTGAGTCCCCGTGACTCACAGATACTTCCAAAACCAGCTTGCAGGTGCCGTTGAACCATGCAGATGACGCAACCAAGCTCAAGGAGGAGCTCGATGAAGATCTTTTCCTTTGTGTTGTTTCGTTCTAGTTGATCAGTAGTGGAGCCTAGTTGGGGTCGATCGGGGCCTTGTCGCATTTGGGGTTCTTCTTTTATTTTGGTTCCGTAGTCGAACCTTGATTGTATTTGGTTGTTGGAATGCTTTATTCATGTAATTGTGTGAAGTGGCGATTGTAAGCCAACTATGTATCTCTTTTCCCTTATGTATGACATGGGTTGTGTGAAGATTACCTCACTTGCAACATTACTTTCAATGCGGTTATGCCTCTAAGTCGTGCTTCGACACGTGGGGGATATAGTCGCATCGAGGGTGTTACAATTTGTTTCTTCGGACAATTTGCTCGCTAATGGGCACATTTCCTTTGTCAAAGCTCGAAGATCATCATTATCAAACTCTGACCCGTCTTCTTTTATGCTTTGATATCCGCGTCCTATATCAGCCGAGTCAAGATCTGGTATCCAGGCTTTAGCCCGGATTAGCGCAGTCAGAGCACCTGCCCTTAGCTTGCAGCTGATCTTTTTAACTCGTCCAACCGGCAGGAAGCATTGACAGCTTTTCTAATGTTTCCTTGATCAGGTTTGGGGGCGGTTTGTTATGAGCGGCAGTGCAAATGATCCGTTGTGCGCCGGTATATAACTGCTCTATAAGAGTATAGGCAGCCTTCAACTTCTTCTGCATATCAGAGCCCAGGTGGGTAATGAGAGATCCTGCATCATTGAACATATTGATAAATCGACAGTTTATGGGATGATACATGTTGAAGCTTATCATAAGGGTACTTACCAAACACAATAGTGGTCATGGCATTGATTTGCAGCTTCATGCCAGTCAATTCTTCCGCTGCCGGTTTAAGAGCTATTTCAACGTCCTTCGCCCGTTTTAGGAGAGTTGCTTTTTCAGCGTCCCATCCCCCCCGTTCGCCTTTAAAGCCTTCTTTCAGTTGTTCCATGGCTGCTAAAGCACCAGTCAGCTCTTCTTTAGCCTTGGAAGTTTCTGCCTGCCGGGACTTAATATTTTCCTGAAGGTCGGTGATTTGAGATCCTTTTTGGCTCAGATCGGTCTGCAAGTGACATATAATGAGTTAGTAATGCATATTTGAAGTCCCAAGCACATAACAGGTTATACACTTTGCACTTGGGGGCTAATGCATATGGCTTTTATCAACTGACATTTTAAGTCCCAATCACATAACAAGTTATACACTAGGCACTTGGGGGCTAATGTATATTTGCTCAAGACAAAATTATGGATTTTTCTTCATCAATCAGTTTACAAAGATGGTTATCAAGAGTTTTGGAAGCTTCATGACAGAAAGGTACCAATTCATCCTAAAGGTATAACCGATCCCTGGGGGCTACACAAGCAAAAAATTGCAAGATTCATACTTAAAAGTCCCGGTTCATCCTGAAACGATAAACCGGCCCGTGGGGGCTACGCAGGCAAAGTTGAAGTATTACGAAGTCCCAGTTCATGATGATGTCATAAAACGGCCCTTGGGGGCTGCTGGTGTTGATATTAGAAATTGGGCACAAGAGAAACAATTATGAAGAGTTAGTAGTGTTTACTCATATCGCTCCTTCATCAGGCCCACTAAACCGGCTTCATAGTCGCGTCTTGTATACAAGAGGTTTAAGAAGTCGGAATGAATCTCTTGGGCGTTGAGGTGGGCATAGCTGGATAAATCTGTTTTCCACTTGCCCTTATCCATAGCAGAAAACTCTTCCTTGGCACTATGCTTTGATAAAGCGATAGAATTGCCAGGGGTGGTGTTGCCGACGCCAGTGACAATGTCATCATCCGATTGGTCATCAGCCGCTTTGGCTGGGCTTGGCAGTTTATTTGCAGCTTTGGCTGGGCTTGGTGGATTAGTAGCATGGCCGGTGGGATCCTCTTCCATCGATTCAGCAAAGGTCTTAGGATGTTCTGGTGGTGGATCATCATGTATAGCGTCAGCATTCGGCTCAAAATTTTCTGGGGTCTGATCCGAGTTATCATCAACTGTCTTATTCAATTTGGCCTTTTTGCTGGGCCTCGCTTTGGCTCTGAAAGGAAAAGACATAAAGGTTAGATATAACAAATAAGTATAAAGCGTCAAGAGTTAACTGTAAAGTGCTCACCCAGGAACAGTCTTCAGAGGAGGGAGTTGTGTGGCCGTTGACTCGTCGAATGATGAATGAGGTGTTCCCTGATAGTTTGAATAAGACGGATTAAGAGGTTGCCTGAAACAACCCGCCTTGGGATAAGGAGTATCAGAAATGTATGAGACGTCTGATCGATGTTTCCGGGTTGGAGTGTTCGGTAAACCGGCTAAAGTAACTACATGGCCGCTATGCCGGGTTGTGCGGCGAGCTTCATGCTCTTGTTTCTTCAAAAAAAAGTTGGGATCCAGATAAGCTAGAGGGTGTGAAAATTTTACTTTCTGGATTGCTTGACGGGTTTTCTGTGTTGGCTGAGGATCTAAACCGGAGGAAAGAATAATTACCTCTACATCTTTAGCCTGGCTAGCTTCAGCGTCCTCCTAATAAGGTTCATTGTCAATGAAGTGTATGAAAAATGAACCAAGAGAATTAAGTTCTACCTCTGAGTCCGGATTATCAAGGTCCTCGTCGAGGTTCAGCCTGGTGGATTCAGCTGTTTTCTTCGTAGCAAGTTTTTTGACAACCTTAGTTTTGGGACGAGGGGTCTTGGCCGGTTTATCCTGAGGTTTCTTCTTCCAAAATGGGCTGTCACCCTATTAAAAGATTGACAAAGGTTGTAAGAAAAAGTTAAGAATATCAGGAACAAACAGGAGTTAGGCAATTCTTACAGTTGGCGGTTTATTCAAAATGCAGAAGGGACTTAGCCCTATTTTGCTGCAGACAACCACCGATTCATCCAGGATCTTTTTAACAACTTCAGTGATTTCAGCGTCAGTTAACTAAATGTCAGTGTGCCGTTGAGGATCTTTTGACTCCCCTGTGTACTCGCACATTAAACCGGGGCGATGGCTTAAAGGCAAAATACTCCATGATATCCAGCAACGAACAAAGTCAATTCCTGTTAAACCATTAGTCAGAAAGGCTCTGAGCTTGGTGAGTTGTGGTGCATATTTGGCCCGTTCCTTTGCAGTCAATCTTTGCGGAAATGGATGCGTGTTCGCAAGCCGGTGAGCACGATAACCCGGCAGAGGATTCTCATCGTCAGGGGAAGTATCTTTGCAGTAGAACCAAGTCTAGTTCCAATCGTTAGGGTGACTATGATGCTTGGCGTGAGGGAAGCTGACGTCTTTCCTCTTGTGAATTGAAATGCCGCCAAGTTCAGTATTGGGCTCGTTTACAAATTCAGTACGGCGGTTTAAATAGAAAAAGTCCCTGAACAGTTCAACGGTCGGTTCTTCTTGCAGGTAAGCCTCACAAAACACTTGGAAATTACAAATATTGGACACAGAGTTAGGTCCAATATCTTGAGGGTGGATCTGGAAGCTAGCAAGCACATCGCGAAAAAACTTTGATCCGGGAGGTTTAAAACCACGGCTCAGATGATCAACAAACAGAACTATCTCCCCATCCTTGGGCTCAGGAGGATTTTCTTGACCAGGGGCTCGCTAGTGGATTTCACTCTGTTTTGGTAAAGCGTCGGTTATAACACATCCTTTCAGATCTTCTTCCGTAACCCGGGATGGGACCCAGTTACAAGCATAAAAGGTCTTGGCAATTTCTTAGACAACCTGAAGGAAGGATTGTGCCGGTTTAAGATTCATGGTTGACAAGCATAAAGCGTTGCAGGTTAAGGGACAAAAGGTTTTCAGGCATGCAAAAATTGTTAAACCAGAGATTAATGCTATTATAAAGGATAAATGGATTGTCGGTTTACAAGGGGACTAATGGTATGTGGCAGGTTATTTTCTAAAAGATAAACCACCTCCATGGACAATGAAAATATAGATCTGAAGCCGAAAAATGACAAAGTGAGGAAGAATGTCACATCCCTAGTTCTGGTATGGTCCTAGGCTTGCTTTGTGCATCATGTTTAAATTTCAAATGAAATTGAAATGGGGATGTTGCAAACCCTAGCACCAAAGTTTTTTCCCAATAGGTTCAACTTTAAAATGGATTTTCAATGAACCCAAAATGCTACTCAAAATGTTCATGCTCTTTGGATAATGTTGGGAACAACAACCAGAGGTGATGCACATTTTTGCTACACATTTTGGATTTTTGAATCAATGCATAAATATTTGATTTGGAGCTGTTTAAATTGTATAAATATTTTAATGGCTCCAAAAATGTTGGGAATTGGTGAGGGCCTCTGGAATATTATATCAAGATACCACAAATATTTGCAGCATTTATGGAAATGTTTTAACATTTCTTTTAGAGTCAAAACAAATGCCAGAAATAGAAAAAGAAAACAAAAAACATAGAAAACACTTACCTGACGCTTACCTGGCGCCCCACCACGGCCCAGCAGAGGCCCAGCCCACTGGCTCTTGCCAGTCCTCCCCCTCCTCTCGCCAGAAGGACGAGAGGCGTGTGCCCGCAGCGCGCGAGCACGCGCTCGGCCACCTCCTGCCTCTCTGCTAGCTCTCCGATGCCCTGGACGCCTCCAACACTGCCACGCAGACCCCCTGGCCCCTCCCTCAATCTCCCCGTGTCCATCCCCCTCCTCTAATCTCTCTGCGCAGCACCACCGAGCGCAGCTGACGCCACCGCTCGTCGTTGCTGCGGCCACAGCCTCCCCCTCGCCCCCTGGACATGCCCAAGAGCTCCACGACGTAGTCTTTGCCATCTCCACCGAGCCAAGCGAGCCGGGGCACGCCATAGCGACGTCATCATCATCGTCTTCAACCTTGGTCACCGTCGTTCTTTGTCGTCGATCCGTCGCCGTCAAGTCACCCCCGAGCCCGAGGACCAGCTGCTGCGACTCCCAGTGAGCACCTGCTCCAAATCCCTCTCCCTCCCGCATCGATTTCAAGCTCTAACTAGCCCCGCCACCAAGCCCGAGAACTCATCACCGCCGGCCATGGCGCCGCTGCGGCCACAGCTGCCGTTGCTCGCGTCCGAGCTCATCAGCGCGCTCAGCGCACCCATAGGAGCACGATGCACTCACCATCTCCTCCCCTAGTGCTCCTTAGCTCCGTTTTCATCGATGGCCGAACCACGGCCGCCGCAAACCTCGTCGCCGGCGTCGATTCCGGTGACCATCTGGTCCAGCTCCACCACCCACACACGCGGCTCAGCCCCAACTCTCCATAGGACCCAACAACGCTCCAAACCGTGGTCTGTAGCGCGATCCCGACGCGCTCCGCCGCGTCTGGACTCGCCGACGGCTAAACGCCGGCGACCGCTGACCTTTGACCGGCGTGGGTTGACCCCGCAGCCCAGTTGACCTCCCCCTCTCTCTCACTCACTTGCGGGCCCGCCTAACTAATTACTATAGTTATCGCTAATTAACTAACTAGGTTAGCTACTACAGTCACTGACTAGTGGGCCCTGCCCAGTTAGTTAGGACTAACTAACTTAGTTAGTTGATTGGGTCACTGACCAGTGGGACCCACTGGTCAGGTTTGACCTGGTCAGCCCTGCTGACGCCTCTGTGACATCACGCTGACGCAGTATTTGTTTTTCTGGATTTTAAATAATTCAGAGAATTTCAGAAAATAGTTAAAACTTCTAAAATTCATAATAATTTAACCGTAACTCCAAATCAAATAAATTATATATGAAAAATTATCAGAAAAATGCAAGGAATCCATTTATGCTAGTTTCATGCATGAAAAACCAACTTATACTTGCTGTATAAGTGAAAATGTAATAATGGCATGTTATATATTTAATTTGGGGTTTGCATATGAACCCTTGGTACATATGGACTTCAACCAAATTGATGCTAGATGTATTAGGGCAAATCATAGCATCTTTGAAATGTTATCTTCATGCATGATATTGTTGCATATGGTTGTTATTGATTGCCGGCACCGTCCCCTCTCGATAGGTTCTACTCCGAAAGGTGTCCCGAGTACCTGTGTGAGGAGCAGTACTTCTTCGTGGATCTATCAGGCAAGCAAACCCCCTTGAGAATCTTGATAAAATCCCACTCTCTCGCTCCTGCTCCTTTTACTGCATTAGGACAACAACGATTCAAAACTGCTACTTTCTGCTGCGGTAGCTGAACCCATTCCTCTGCATGACCTGTCATTGCCACAGTAAATAGTTGAAACCCACTAGCATGAGTAGGAGTTGCTTGAGCCTTGATTTGCCTGCTCATCCATGCTTGTTTTTCTTTATGCCAGCTATGCTTAGAGTTGTGTTAGGTCTGATTCATCTGGAATGAATTGGAGTGGTGAACACGTCCTACTGATAAAGGCTAAGTGTGTGAACACATTTTGGTAAAGGTAGCGATGAGAGACCATGTAGGAGTACATGGTGGGTTGTCTCATTGGAACCATCCTTAAGCACTGAGTTTTGTGTATGTTATCTAAGTCCAGTTACTACCACACATTGGGTTCCGGTTATCCGGCCCTTCTCGGCTTATTAATCCACTTGATCTCTGTCCAGGAGTTGCAACTAGTTTCTGGCGTTTGTAGGTAGTGCTACTTGTCTACCAAGTGGTGTCTGACGGGACGGGCTTGGGACAGACTAGGCACCGTGGCACGGTGTACCAAGTGGCACCCGGATGGTGGGCTTGGGAACCCTGCACACATCGTTTGGGGCCGTGAGCGACACCCCGACCGGATCTCCTTGTGGATGGAACCTGAATAGGCAATAAACCTGGATCAGAGACTTGTGTGGTTAGTCAGGTTGTGGCCAACACCCTCGCCCGGCTTCCGCTTGAAGGTTGTCGAGGTACATGATGTGTATAGGGCTATAAGTGGCGAGAGCGTGTGTGACGAAGTACACCCCTGCAGGGTCAACATTATCTATTCGAATAGCCGTTTTCCTCGGATATGGAAACTTGGAGAACTTATGTAGTACATAGACAACTTGAAGTGGATACTCTAAAATATGCAAGATAAGCGTGAGTGCTATGGAAGATGGGAACGGATCCATAGTGGAGTATTGATATGGTGAACATGTGGACTCGTGTGCGTCTTCTAACCTCAAAGAAGTTTCTGATACTTGTAGTATAGATTAGCCACTGAGTCAAAGCTGGCTTGCTGCTGTTAACTCCACCACCCCCTTTGTTGATAATGTTGCATATGTAGATAGTTCTGATGTAAGACTTGCTGAGTACCTTTGTACTCACGTTTTCTTATTTATGTTTTGCAGTTGGTTACGCTAGTGACTTCGACGAGTAGCTTGTATCCCAGCTACGATCTTGTACCCTTGGGAGGGTCGTGTATAGTCAGGCTTCTTAGTCTTTTCCTTTGTAGTTGTCTGTACTCAGACATGTAATGCTTCCGTTGCTTGTATGCTCTGAATGATGGGTCATGAGACCCCTGTTTGTATTGAATGCTATGTGGCTCTTCTGGGCCTTTATCTATATGAGTTTGAGTTATGTTGTGATGCCATGATGTACAGCACATACTTGCATGTTATGCGTACGTGTAACGTGTATTGCTATGTGTGGGATCTGACAACCTAGTTGTTTACCTCTGATAGCCTCTCTTATGGGGAAATGTAGTCTTGTGCTTCCATGTGCCATAGTAGTCCGCTACAGCCCGGTTCACCGGAGTCCTGCTAGCCCAGCACTACTACTCCGGAACATTTGACTGGGTGGCATGTGATTCACTTCGTTCGTTTGTCTGTCCCTTCGGGGAAATGTCATGCGGTGACATCCGGAGTCCTGCCTAGCCTGCTACAGTCCGGGTTCCCAGAGTCCTGTTAGCCTAGTGCTACAGCCCGGATTCATACGCTGTTGACCGACATGCTCGAGGTTGACCCATGTATGCCTGTCCCTATAAGTTAGTGCTACTTTGGGTTCACAACTAGTCATGTCGGCCCGGGTTCTCTGTCATATGGATGCTAGCGACACTATCATATACATGAGCCAAAAGGCGCAAGCGGTCCCGGGCCAGGTAAGGTGGCACCCGTGGGAATACCGTGCGTGAGGCCAGAAAGTGATATGAAGTGTTACATGCTAGATCGGTGTGACTTAGGATCGGGGTCCCGACAGCGTTGGTATCAGAGCTTGATACCCTGACCGACTGTAGGATTACCAAGCCAAACTGGTCGAAGTTGAGTCTAGAAATGCTTTAGTTATATAAGGGAATTGATTGTGGAAGGGAACGTAAGGCTCTTTGTACTCCTTTACCTCATGTCATTCTTTCTGAGTCAGCCTCTTCTTTTCTACGAGGGTTAAGGCCTAGGCTTCTCCTCTATCTCTCAGGATGACATGTTACTAAACCGTAAAGTCTTAGGATTGTTGGGTTGTGTCTCCGTACAGTTCTACTACTTCCGTGTGCCCTCAGGTTGACCCAGAACCTTGATATTATGATGCTGATTGATTATGCTATTCCTTTGATGAATGTCTCAAAATCCCTTTGAGCATTTACAGCCGTTATGCTGCCGAAATTGTCCTAGGATTTCAAGAATTTCCAATGCTTTTGCATTACATTCCGCATCCCTATGTCGATGCTAATTCCATCTTTGTTTCCTTGGTTTCTGTGCCAGGATGTCATCTGCTAACCGAGGTTCAGTTGCTCATAGCAAGAACCATGGAGATAGTAGGGATGAGGATCCTCCTGACCAGCCTTTGATGGCAGAGTTCTTGTTAGCGTCTGAGAGGAACAAGTGTGAGACTAACCGCTTGCTGGCAAAGATTGAGCAGAACACCGCACATCAGCGTAAGAAGTTGGTTTCTATCACTGACTTCATTGGTCTGAAACCACTCACCTTCCATCATTCCATTGAGCCACTCGATGCGGATGACTGGCTCCGGAGCATCACTCACAAGTTGCATTCTGTGAACGTAGCTGAAGGTGACAAGGTCACCTATGCTACCTATCACCTGGAAGGTCCTGCTAGTATTTGGTGGCAGAGCTATGAGGCTATGCTTCCAGCTGGTCAGATTCCTACCTGGAGGGATTTCACCGAGGCTTTTCGTGAGCACCACATTCCTCAGGCTCTCATTGACCGCAAGAGGGAAGAGTTCTGTAGTTCTACCCAGGGTAAGCTGCCTGTTGATGCTTACAGTAGGGAGTTTGGAAGCCTCACCCGCTATGCTACAGAAGAAGTGTCCACGGACGCTAGGAAGCAGGCTAGGTTCCGGAAGGGTCTCAACCCTAAGTTGCGTCGTGATCTCCACCTGCATCATTGTGATACTTTCCAGGCTCTTGTGAACAAGGCCATTAATGCAGAGACCGCTCAGCTCACTTACGAGGAGTCTCGTAAGCACAACCGTGATCTGGGTTCTTCCTCCCGCTCTGGCTCTCAGAAGCGATGGATTTGGATTCCGAACTCAGCTCTTCCACCTCGATATGTACCGAGGCCATCTGATGTGGCGCCTCACCCAACTCAGCAACGTGCTCCACCTAGGCCTATTAGTGGACCACTTGCCAATGTAGGTCCACGTCCTACCTCAGGAACTTGCTTCACCTGCAGAGAACCAGGACACTATGCACGTGACTGCCCTCAGTCCTGTTATACTCCACCCCAGTCTGTGAGGTCTGTTGGCCGTGAAAAGCCATCAGGCAAGATGATCAGTACCAAGCTAGCCTCCATTGAACGAGCATGTGTGCACCATGTCTCAGCTTCAAAAGTTCAAGATGATCCCGACGTCGTACTGGGTACGCTTCTTGTTAATTGTCACCCAGCTTCATTTCTGTTTGATACTGGAGCATCCCACTCCTTCATATTCGAAGGATACGCTTGGTTGCATGACATGTCATTTTGTGATATGATGACTCAACTAATAATCCAGACTCCTGGTTCCAAATGGCAAACCTCCAAGGTAAGCCATGGTAATGAAATCCTTGTTGATAGACTGGTATTCCTTGCTTCTTTGATATCTCTAAAGTCCTCAGATATTAACATCATCTTGGGTATGGACTGGATGACAGCTCATCATGCCAAGATCGATTGTTACACTAGATTTGTTCAACTTACACATCCATCTGGCAAAATAGTCACTGTCTCCACTAGAGTTGCAAGGCGTCAACTCTATTCTCTTAATGCCAGCCCTCTTCCAGACCTTGAAGATATTCCGATAGTCCGTGACTTCCCGGATGTTTTTCCAGAAGAACTGCCAGGTGTCCCACCTGACAGAGATGTAGAGTTTGTCATAGAACTTATCCCAGGAACTGTTCCAATCTCTAGGAGGCCATACAAGATGGCACCTTTGGAGTTAGCCAAGCTTAAGAAACAACTTGATGAGTCCTTGCAAAAGGGTTTCATCCGTACCAGTTCTTCTCCTTGGGCTTGTCCTGTCCTCTTCGTCAAGAAGAAGGATGGTACGGATCGGATGGTTGTAGATTATCGTCCCGTTAATTTGATCACAATAAAGAACAAGTATCCGCTCCCCAGGATCAACGACCTGTATGATCGGCTCGCTAGATCCTCAGTCTTTTCCAAGATGGATTTGAGGTTAGGCTACCACCAAATCAAGATCAGAAACGGGGACATCCCCAAAACGGCCTTTGTCACTCGTTATGGTCAATACGAGTACACCGTAATGTCTTTCGGCCTAACCAATGCTCCAGCTACTTTCTCCCGCTTGATGAACTCGATCTTTATGGAGTACTTAGATAAGTCCATTGTGGTTTATCTCGATGATATTCTTATTTACTCGAGGAACGAGGAAGAGCATGCCGAACATCTTAGGCTTGTGTTAGAAAAACTTAGAGAGCATCGCCTTTATGCCAAGTTCTCCAAGTGTGAATTTTGGTTGCCAGAAGTGACCTATCTGGGCCACGTGATCTCTAGTAAGGGCATTGCTGTCAATCCCGAGAGAGTCAAAGCCGTTCTCGATTGGACTCCACCCGAATCGGTCAAACAAGTTAGGAGTTTCCTTGGTCTAGCCAGTTTTTCCAAAGTGTCCAAACCCCTCACGGAGCTTCTCAAGAAAGATAAAAGGTTTGAGTGGACCCCACAGTGTGAGCATAGTTTTCAGGAACTGAAAAGACGCCTGACTTCTGCGCCCATACTCGTGCCACCGGATTTCACTAAAGACTTTGTTATCTATTGCGACTCTTCACGTCAAGGACTAGGTTGCTTTCTTATGCAGGATCGTCATGTGATTGCCTATGCATCTCGACAGTTGCACCCACATGAGGAAAATTATCCTACACATGATCTGGAGCTTGCAGCCGTAGTCTATGCACTTAAGACTTGGCAACATTACCTTCTTGGTAACCGTTGCGAAATCTACACTGACCATCAAAGTCTCAAGTATATCTTCACCCAACCGGATCTGAATCTCAGACAGAGACATTGGTTGGAGTTGATCTCGGATTACGACTTAGGAATCACCTACACCCCGGCAAAGCCAATGTCATGGCTGATGCTTTAAGTCGTAAATCCTATTGCAACAACCTCATGTTGCAACAATGTTAACCTCCCCTCCATGAGGAATTCTGTAAGCTTAACCTTCACATAGCTCCTCATGGTTCCCTTTCTACCTTGGTAGCGAAACCTACCCTTATGGATCAGATCATAGAGGCTTAGAAGCATGATACGGGAATCTTCCGGATCAAGAAGAATATTTCCAAGGGAGTTGCCAACTGTTTCTCTATGGATGAACGAAGTGTTGTGTACTTTGGTAACCGTTTGGTGGTTCCCAAATGTCAACAGATGCAGCAACTGATCCTTAAGGAGGCCCATGAATCCCCTCTCACGATTCATCCCGGTAGTACAAAGATGTATCAGGACCTACGCCAGAGGTTCTGGTGGACTAGGATGAAGAGAGAAATCGCTCAGTATATTGCCAACTGTGACGTTTGTCGTCGCGTTAAGCCAGAGCATCAAAGACCTGCTGGCACCCTTCAACCTTTAGCTATTCCCAAGTGGAAATGGGACAAAGTTGGTATGGACTTCATCACCGGCTTTCCCAGGACCAAGAAAGGAAATAATGCTATCTTCGTAGTCATTGATTGTCTCTCCAAAGTGGCTCACTTCCTACCTGTTCGAGAGTGTATCACTGCTAGTCAGCTCGCTGACTTATATATCTCCCGAATAGTGTCACTCCATGGTGTTCCACTAGATATCAATTCAGACCGTGGCAGTGTTTTCACCTCTCATTTCTGGGAAAGTTTCCAGAATGCCATGGGCACCCATCTTTCTTATCGTACCGCTTTCCACCCTCAGTCAAGTGGTCAGGTGGAAAGGGTCAACCAAATTCTCGAAGACATGCTTAGAGCTTGCGTTATCTCATTCGGTATGGATTGGGAGAAATGTCTTCCTTTCGCCGAGTTTGCTTATAACAATAGCTATCAATCCAGTCTTAAGAAAGCACCCTTCGAAATTCTGTATGGACGAAGATGTCGAACACCTTTGAACTGGTCAGAAACCGGTGAAAGACAATTCTTTGGACCGGATATGATCCAGGAGGCAGAAGAGCAAGTTCGCATCATTCGTGAAAATTTGAAAACAGCCCAATCTCATCAAAAAAGCCAGTATGACCGTCGTCATAAGGAAGTGGCTTATGAAGTTGGCGACAAGGCTTACCTTCGAGTTACTCCTTTGAAGGGTACCCATCGTTTCGGTATCAAGGGCAAGTTGGCTCCTTGTTACATCGGTCCTTTTCGCATTCTCGCTAAACGAGGAGAGGTTGCCTACCAGTTGGAACTACCCCCACATATTTCTCGATTTCATGATGTCTTCCACGTCTCTCAACTCAGGCGTTGCTTCTTGGATCCCATCCACGGAGTGGACCATGAAACGCTTGATCTCCAAGATAACCTCACTTATCGAGAGTACCCCGTTCGCATTCTGGATCAAGCAGAGCGTGTCACTCGATGTCATAACATCAAGTTTCTCAAGGTTCAATGGTCTCATCATTCCGAGAGAGAAGCTACTTGGGAGCGAGAAGATCGTCTTCGACTTGAGTACCCCGCTTTCTTTCCGCCAACTCCTGAATCTCGGGACGAGATTTTTTCGAGTGGGGGCGAGTTGTCACATCCCTAGTTCTGGTATGGTCCTAGGCTTGCTTTGTGCATCATGTTTAAATTTCAAATGAAATTGAAATGGGGATGTTGCAAACCCTAGCACCAAAGTTTTTTCCCAATAGGTTCAACTTTAAAATGGATTTTCAATGAACCCAAAATGCTATTCAAAATGCTCATGCTCTTTGGATAATGTTGGGAACAACAACCAGAGGTGATGCACATTTTTGCTACACATTTTGGATTTTTGAATCAATGCATAAATATTTGATTTGGAGCTGTTTAAATTATAAAAATATTTTAATGGCTCCAAAAATGTTGGGAATTGGTGAGAGCACCTGGAATTTTATATCTAGATACCACAAATATTTGCAGCATTTATGGAAATGTTTTAACATTTCTTTTAGAGTCAAAACAAATGCCAGAAATAGAAAAAGAAAACAAAAAACATAGAAAACACTTACCCTCACGCTTACCTGGCGCCCCACCACGGCCCAGCAGAGGCCCAGCCCACTGGCTCTTGCCAGTCATCTACCTCCTCTCGCCAGAAGGACGAGAGGCGTGTGCCCGCAGCGCGCGAGCACGCACTCGGCCACCTCCTGCCTCTCTGCTAGCTCTCCGACGCCCTGGACGCCTCCAACGCTGCCACGCAGACCCCCTGGCCCCTCCCTCACTCTCCCCGTGTCCATCCCCCTCCTCTGATCTCTCTGAGCAGCACCACCGAGCGCAGCCGACGCCACCGCTCGCCATTGCCGCGGCCACTGCCTCCCCCTCGCCCCTGGACATGCCCAGGAGCTCCACGACGTCGTCTTCATCATCTCCACTGAGCCAAGCGAGCCGGGGCACGCCATAGCGATATCATCATCATCGTATTCAACCTCGGTTCCTGCCGTTCTTTGTCGTCAATCTGTCGCCGTCAAGTCGCCCACGAGCCCGACGACCAGCTGCTGCGACTCCTAGTGAGCACCTGCTCCAAATCCCTCTCCCTCCCGCATCGCTTTCAAGCTCTAACTAGCCCCGCCACCAAGCCCGAGAACTCATCACCGCCGGCCATGGCGCCACCGCGGCCACAGCTGCCGTCGCTCGCGTCCGAGCTCATCAGCACGCTCAGCGCACCCATAGGAGCACGATGCACTCACCATCTCCTCCCCTAGTGCTCCGTAGCTCCGTTTTCATCGATGGCCGAACCACGGCCGCCGCAAACCTCGTCGCCGGTGTCGATTCCGGCGACCATCTGGTCCAGCTCCACTACCCACACACGCGGCTCAGCCCCAGCTCTCCATAGGACCCAACAATGCTCCAAACCGTGGTCTGTAGCGCGATCCCGACGCGCTCCGCCGCGTCTGGACTCGCCGGCGGCTAAACGCCGGCCACCGCTGGCTTTGACCGGCGTGGTTTGACCCCCACAGCCCAGTTGACC
This sequence comes from Triticum aestivum, assembly GCF_018294505.1. NCBI lineage: Eukaryota > Viridiplantae > Streptophyta > Magnoliopsida > Poales > Poaceae > Triticum > Triticum aestivum. The sequence goes on from NC_057797.1 coordinate 629,391,151, forward strand.
TCCCCCTCTCTCTCACTGACTTGCGGGCCTGCCTGACTAATTACTATAGTTAGCGCTAATTAACTAACTAGGTTAGCTACTACAGTCACTGACTAGTGGGCCCTGCCTAGTTAGTTAGGACTAACTAACTTAGTTAGTTGACTGGGTCACTGACCAGTGGGACCCACTGGTCAGGTTTGACCCGGTCAGCCCTGCTGACGCCTCTGTGACGTCATGCTGATCCAGTATTTGTTTTTCTGGATTTTAAATAATTCAGAGAATTTTAGAAAATAGGTAAAACTTCTAAAATTCATAATAATTCAACCGTAACTCCAAATCAAATAAATTATATATGAAAAATTATCAGAAAAATGCAAGGAATCCATTTATGCCAGTTTCATGCATGAATAGCCAACTTATACTTTCTGTATAAGTGAAAATGTAATAATGGCATGTTATATATTTAATTTGGGGTTTGCATATGAACCCTTGGTACATATGGACTTCAACCAAATTGATGCTAGATGTATTAGGGCAAATCATAGCATCTTTGAAATGTCATCTTCATGCATGATATTGTTGCATATGGTTGTTATTGATTGCCGGCACCGTCCCCTCTCGATAGGTTCTACTCCGGAAGGTGTCCTGAGTACCTGTCTGAGGAGCAGTGCTTCTTCGTGGATCTATGAGGCAAGCAAACCCCCTTGAGCATCTTGATAAAATCCCACTCTCTCGCTCCTGCTCCTTTTACTGCATTAGGACAACAACGATTCAAAACTGCTACTTTCTGCTGTAGTAGCTAAACCCATTCCTCTGCATGACCTGTCATTGCCACAGTAAATAGTTGAAACCCACTAGCATGAGTAGGAGTTGCTTGAGCCTTCATGTGCCTGCTCATCCATTCTTGTTTTTCTTTATGCCAGCTATGCTTAGAGTTGTGTCAGGTCTGATTCATCGGAAATGAATGGGAGTGGTGAACATGTCCTACTGATAAAGGCTAAGTGTGTGAACACGTTTTGGTAAAGGTAGCGATGAGAGGCCATGTAGGAGTACATGGTGGGTTGTCTCATTGGAACCATCCTTAAGCACTGAGTTCTGTGTATGTTATCCAAGTCCAGTTACTACCACACATTGGGTTCTGGTTATCCGGCCCCTCTCGGCTTATTAATCCACTTGATCTCTGTCCAGGAGTTGCAACTAGTTTCTGGCGTTTGTAGGTAGTGCTACTTGTCTACCAAGTGGTGTCCGACGGAACGGGCTTGGGACAGACTAGGCACCATGGCATGGTGTACCAAGTGGCACCCGGATGGTGGGCTTGGGAACCCTGCACACATCGTTTGGGGCCGTGAGCGACACCCCGGCCGGATCTCCTTGCGGATGGAACCCGAATAGGCGATAAACCTAGACGAGAGACTTGTGTGGTTAGTTAGATCGTGGCCGACACCCTCGCCTAGCTTCCGCTTGAAGGTTGTCGAGGTACATGACTTGTACAGGGCTATAAGTGGCGAGAGCGTGTGTGACGAAGTACACCCCTGCAGGCTCAACATTATCTATTTGAATAGCCGTTTTCCTTGGATATGGAAACTTGGAGAACTTATGTAGTACATAGACAACTTGAAGTGGATACTCTAAAATACGCAAGATAAGCGTGAGTGCTATGGATGGCCTTCTCGTAGGAAGACGGGAATGAATCCATAGTGGAGTATTGATATGGTGAACATGTGGACTCGTGTGCGTCTTCTCACCTCAAAGAAGTTTCTGATACTCGTAGTATAGATTAGCCACTGAGTCAAAGCTGGCTTGCTGCTGTTAACTCCAGCACCCCCTTTGTTGATAATGTTGCATATGTAGATAGTTATGATGTAAGACTTGCTGAGTACCTTTGTACTCATGTTTGCTTATTTATGTTTTGCAGTTGGTTACGCTAGTGACTTCGACGAGTAGCTTGTATCCCAGCTACGATCTTGTACCCTTGGGAGGGTCGTGTATAGTCAGGCTTCTTAGTCTTTTCCTTTGTAGTTGTTTGTACTCAGACATGTAATGCTTTCATTGCTTGTATGCTCTGAATGATGGGTCATGAGACCCCTGTTTGTATTGAATGCTATGTGGCTCTTCTGGGCCTTTATCTATATGAGTTTGAGTTATGTTGTGATGCCATGATGTACAGCACATACTTGCATGTTATGCGTACGTGTAACCTGTATTGCTATGTGTGGGATCTGACAACCTAGTTGTTTACCTCTGATAGCCTCTCTTATGGGGAAATGTAGTCTTGTGCTTCCATGTGCCATAGTAGTCCGCTACAGCCCGGTTCACCGGAGTCCTGCTAGCCCAGCACTACTGCTCTGGAACACTTGACTGGCCTGCATGTGATTCACTTCGTTCTTGTGTATGTCCCTTCGGGGAAATGTCACGCGGTGACATCCGGAGTCCTGCCTAGCTTGCTATAGCCCGGGTTCCCGGAGTCCTATTAGCCCAGTGCTACAGCCCGGATTCATACGCTGTTGACCGACATGCTCGAGGTTGACTCATGTATGCCTGTCCCTGTAAATTAGTGCTACTTTGGGTTCACGACTAGTCATGTCGGCCCGGGTTCTCTGTCATATGGATGCTAGCGACACTATCATATACGTGAGCCAAAAGGCGCAAATAGTCCCGGGCCAAGTAAGGTGGCACCCGTGGGAATACCGTGCGTGAGGCCACAAAGTGATATGAAGTGTTACATGCTAGATCGGTGTGACTTAGGATCGGGGTCCCGACAAAGAACAAGTTTCACAGTTTCACATTAGAATTTCAGAGCTACCACATGTCAGGAAAAGGAAAATATTTAGACCTAAAGGTTGGTGCTTGAGCAGTTCATGAAGTTCTAGATCGGGTCTTTCTACACAAAAGAGATGATCTGGTGCCAAAAGAGGGACTATCATTGCTACCGCACAAGAGTGTATTATGTTTGGAGTCTATTATATAGGCTATAACGAAGAACAGGGGAAGAACACCGCGAAGCTTCCATGAGCCTGTGTGAACCCTAAATGGATCTACAGAGGAAAGAAAGAAGATCTCACCGAGACTGTTGAACAGCGAAAGGGCGACGAGATTCTCTGGTCGAATCAGGTTGATGCAGCGGCCATTGTTGGGGCAGATGCGAAGGTTGACTGCGGTGGCAGCATTCGGGTACTGAGGCGATGCGAGGTGGAAGAAAGACGAAGAGGCAAGGGGAGAAAAGGAAAGGGACCCTCGGTCCAATTTATAAGACGATGGGATACATGCACGGGAATCGAGGAGCCCAAAAAATGGATATGACATCGAAAATCTCTTCTATACAGTTCGTTGGTGAGATAACCTCAACGCCACCCAGTACTGGGGCGGAAGTTCGGGAGTATTGCCATAACTTGTATAACTGATGCTTTTCGAAGGTTGAGGTAGACGATTTCCGAAGGTTTCTTGGTTATGTGTTGAAGGATGGATACAGCTGGATGTAGGATTTGCTAGTTTTGGGTGAGATATTATGCTTCCCCTGTATCCCCAACACCTGATTGCATAACCGGAAGTTTCGGGAGTTTCATAAGTGGGAATTCAAGTAGCTCTTAGGATATCTTTCCGATAGATGTATGATATGAAATTGGGGTTCGACGTCTAGTGGCCCGCCTATTCACGGTCGGTTTTACAGTGGTCTCGTTGTGTCTTAAAGAGTCCTTGGCTATGCCGACTTGGGGACGCTGTCACACCCTAGTTAATTCAAGCATTAGAGTGTGCATCATGTATAAATTCCTCTTAATTTTGAAATGGGGAAGACAGAACCCCCAACCCCCCTAGAAACAACTAGGGTTTACTAAAATTATTTTTCAATGAACCTGAAATGCCCTTCTAAAAAGTTCACTCTCTTTGTCTTGGGTTAGAACCTCTGGCAAAATTGGTGCACAATTTTCTAGGTCAATAGAAGGTCATTGAATTAAATCATAAGTATTTGATTTTGGGCATTTAAATGCTATAAAATAATTTAAATGCTCAAATAATTCTGGAAATAAATGTTGTTGTTGGAAATATTCTAAACAGAGCCCACAATTATTTTCAGGATTTTTGGAAACGTTGTAGTATTTTTAATAAAGCCCAACAGTTGCAGTTAAATAGAAAAACATAAACAAATCAAAAAAAAGAGAGAGAGGGAAGCCCACCTGGGCCTTACCTGTGCTGGCCCAGCCCACCTGGCTCGGCCCAGCCGACTGGCCTTGCCAGTCGTCGTCCTCCTCCCGCCAGGAGGACGAGGAGCGCGTGGCCGGCGCCCGCGGCCACACGCCGGCCACCTCCTGCTTCTGCCGACGCCCTGGAGATGTCCAGGGATGCCACGCCGACCCCCACGTTCCCCTATCATCCTCCCTCACTCTCCCCCTCGTCTCCCTCACCCTCTCCCATGATGGCCGAGTGCGATCCTCGCCGCCGTTCGCCGTAGACGTCACCAGAGCCACCCCCTCGCCCCTCCGACAAGCCCAATAGCTCCACCTCGTCACCCTGGACCTCTCCGCTGACCCACGTGACTCCAAACGCCGCTGAACGCCGTCTTCGCCCTCGTCTTCAACCTCGGGCACCCGAGCCGTCTCCGGTCGATTCGGCGCCGCCAGGACCTCCCCGAGCTCGCTGACCCCCTCTCCGACCCCGCTGTGAGCTCCTCTTCCTCTTCCCCCAGCTCCCGTGCTCGTTTGGCCTCTGTAGTCGCCACTTCCACCGCACCCGAAAGCTCCCCGCCGCCGGCCATGGCGCCGTCGTGGCTAGAGCCACAGTGGCTCGAAGCCAAGCTCACCGTTGTGCTCAGCGCAGCACCAGGAGGCCGTAGCCACCACCAGCTCCTTCTCCCGTGCACAGTAGCGTCGAACCCCAACCCCGTCCGAACTCCGGCCGCCACTGTCGAGCTCGCCGGCGTCGTTTCCGGCGTCCCCGTGTCCAACAACTTGCACCACTGGATGCGGCAGCTCCCCAGCTACGCGTAGCACGTCTCCACCGGTGATTTGGTCACCAGAGGACCAAATCCGAAGCTCTCCGCCGTCTCGGCCTCGCCGGCGACTCAACGCCGGCGGGATTAGCCCCCCTGACCAGGGGTTTGACCCCAGTTTGACTCCATATGAGACATTGATGTGTGGGGCCGGCTTCTAACTAATTTAGATTAGTTTAAATTAGAGCTAATCACTATTTTAGAGGTTAATGACGCCGTTAACTACCTCTCTCTCACTGACATGTGGGCCCAGAGCCTAACCAACCCGGTTTAGTGCTAACTAAACACTAACCAACTCTGTTAGTTAGCTGAGAGACTGACAGAAGGGGCCCACCAGTTAGGTTTGACCTGGGCTGGCGCCTTTGACCCACTGATTTCACAGTGACGAAGTGCTGACGCATTAATTCAATTCTGGATTTATTCTTTAATAGAAATTCCAGAAAATAATCAAAACTTCTAAAAATCATAGAAAATCAACCATAGCTCCAAATGCAAAGATTTATATATGAAAAATGATTGAAAAAATTCAATCTATCCATCTGTAATGGTTTCATGCATGGCAAAACAAGTTAACCTTGCTGTTTAAGCAGAATGAGGTAATGCACTAATAAAGCCATGTTTAATAAGCTAATAATTGAGTCTTTGACTCAAATGAGTTCATCCCTTTCTGTTTTAGCTTGAATTAGGCCAAGACACCTTCATCTTGCCATGTCATAGCATGCATCATATTGTTGCATATTGCCATGTGTTGATTATGTTTCGGTGTGTCTTTCGTGGTAGGTTCTGCCTCCGAGGATAACCCCGAGTATCCGTCTGAAGGGCAGTACCCTACTACCACTAAAACAGGAAAGCAACCCATTGATCATTCCGATACAAAACCATGTTCTTGCTTCTGCTCTTGTTTACTGCATTAAGACAACACGATTCAAACTGCTGTGTATTTCGGTAATTGAACCCTTATCCTCTGCATGACCTGTCATTGCCACAGTAACTAGATGAAACCCACTAGCATGTGTAGGAGTTGATTGAGCCATGTATGTGATTCCTACCTTGCTATGCCTGCTATGCTTAGAGTTGTGTCAGGTCTGGTTCATCTGGGTGATGGGCTAGAGTGATATGATATGTCGGTAATGTGAGGAATGTGTTGAACATGTTTTGGTAAAGGTATCGATGAGAGGCCATGTAGGAGTACATGGTGGGTTGTTTCATTGAGACCGTCCATAAGAACTGAGATCTGTATGCGTGATTTAAGATTCAGCTACTACCACACATTGGGCCCTAAAATATGACCCCACTCGACTTACTGACCCCTCTTGCCCTCTGTCCAGGAGTTGCAACTAGTTTCTGGTGTTTGTAGGACATGTGTTGGCGGCCGTGCGTAGTGCTGACCCTAGGGGTGGGCTATGATGCGGTAGATACACTGTGGCCGGGTATGCCGGGCGCCCGTTTGGCGTCTCGGGACCCTGTACACATCGTTTGGGGCCGTTGAGGACACCCCGGCCGGATTTCCTTGCGGATGGAACCTGAATAGGCGATAAACCTGGACTAGAGACTTGTGAGGTTAGTCAGGTCGTGGTCTACACCCACGTCGGTTTTCTCTTGAAGTCTGCTGAGCACATGTCGTGTGCAGACGCTAAGTGGTGGAAACATGTGTGATGAAGTACACCCCTGCAGGGTATAAAACTATTCGAATAGCCGCGTCCGCGGTAAAGGACTACTTGGTTGCCTATGCAGTTCATAGACAAGTTAATGGATACTACTAAAAGACTCAAGATAAGTGTGAGTACCGAGGATGGCCCTCTCGTAGGATGACGAGGGAGGATCCTCGGTGGAGTATTGTGTTGGTGAGTAGTGGACTTGTGTGCGAAACCTATTTTTACTGGTGGAGTTTCGTAGAATAGCTTAGCCAAGAGTCAAAGTGGCTTGCTGCAATAACCCCCCCCACCTTCTTGAGAATAAGCATGTATATTAGGTTTTGTTGTAAGACTTGCTGAGTACCCTTGTACTCATGTTTGCTTAATTACTGTTTTCAGACGATAACACCGCCCCCTCCGATGGGTTCTACGTAGACCTTGACATCGACGAGTGACTAGCCACCCAGGTGGTGATCCTAGCCATGGAGGGCCCTATGTAGATAGACAGGCTTCGAGAAGCCTTCTTTCTTTCTAGTGTTTGTACTCAGACTAGTTGCTTCCGCATGTGCTTGTATGATTGTTTGACTTGAGTGTCGGGTCATGTGACCCCTATCTGTATGAACATGTTATGTATGGCTCTCTGGAGCCTTTAAATAAAGTACTTGAGTTGTAGAGTTTTGTTGTGATGCCATGTTGTATGTACTCATATCGGGCATATTGTGTGCATGATTGAAATGCTTGGTATGAGTGGGATCCGACAATCTAGTTGTTTATCCTTGGCAAGCTTTCTTATGGGGAAATGTAGTCTAGTGTTCCTCGATCCATAGTAGTCCGCTACAGCCCGGTTCACCGGAGTCCTGCTAGCCCAGCACTACTGTTCAGAACACTTGACTGGCCGGCATGTGTTTCACTTCGTTCCTATGTCTGTCCCTTTGGGGAAATGTCACACGGTGACTTCTGGAGTCCTGCCTAGCCTGCTACAGCCCGGGTTCCCCGGAGTCCTGTTAGCCCAGTGCTACAGCCCGGAATCACTCGCTGATGACCGACATGCTCGATGTGATTCATGTATGCCTGTCTCCATAGGTCTGTGCCGCTTTGGGTTCATGACTAGCCATGTCGGCCCGGGTTCTCTGTCATATGGATGCTAGCGGCACTATCATATACGTGAGCCAAAAGGCGCAAACGGTCCCGGGCCATGGTAAGGCGACACCCATGGGATACCGTGCGTGAGGCCGCAAAGTGATATGAGGTGTTACCGGCTAGATCGATGTGGCTTGGAATTGGGGTCCTGACAGCGTTGGCATCAGAGCCGGACTGCCTGTAGGTTCGTTGAGCCAAGCTGGTCGATGTCGAGTCTAGAAATGCTTTAGTTATATGTAGGGGAATTGATTGTGGGAGGGAACGTAAGGCTCTTTTACTCCTTTACCCTATGCCTCTAATCTGAGTCATTCTCTTCTCATTCAACGTGGGTTAAGGACTAGGCTCTCTTCTTCTATCAGGTTCACGTGTTACTAATCCGTAGTAGCTTATAGGATTGTTGTTACAAGCCCCAGTTCAGTTTCTACTATTTTAGTATGTTGCTAATTGGATCAGAACCTTGATATGATGTTGTTGAGTGGTATTGTGAACTATTGTGGATGTCTCAAATCTTTTTCTGAGCATTTACAACTGTTATGCTGTCCAATTTTCCCTAGAAATTCTGATGTCTTTGCATTGTGGTTGTGCTTTCAGATGGCCAACCGTGTTCAAAACCAAGTGGTTCGCCTGACCCGGTGCCTCGACGTGCCCGGTCATACTGCTATGTTAGTCCGGGTAATGATTGAGATGGGTTACCGTTGGTATCCCGAATACACCGTCGAAGAGCAATTCCGAGATTTAAATCAAAGCCAATATTTCTGCACCGTCAGGATATTTCCTTCTTATCCTGGATCTACCGAGCCCCTTCACTATTCCTATGGACTCGGGGTTACTGTTGAGATGGTTGTGCAGGATGCTGCCTATTCCATGATGACCATCATGCGAGTCCGGACTGGCCTGCTTCGGAACACCGACTTCCGTTACATGCCAGCTTCACTTCCGGGAGCGCAAGGGTACCTTCACGCTATCTATGCTGACTCCACTCAGGAGGACTCATTAACTCGTACCACTGCCGAGATGCTCGAAGATAAGGACTGAGAGAATCGGGCCTTGAGGCTGGAGCTTTTCAATACCCGTGCTGATCATTGGGCTACATTGACTCGGTTTGCACCTGTGGTGCAAGCTGGATGTATGGATACAAGGGATCTGTATCCTGTGAGATCTGCTTTGCCAGACATGGTGGATTGGCGTGATGTGGGAGGCATCACCCCACCTCGTGGTCCCCGCAGGCCACCGTTTGTTGGTCTAAGACCTCATCCTAGCTCCTATGGTCCACAGGCTCCTCAGGACCGTCTGTTCCCGGATGGTCACGTTGAACTTCCAGGCTATGGAGGTGACTTCTATGAGGACTACTACGGAGATGTCTGAGCTAGTAGTAGTACCACTAGTATTGTAGTAGTTGTATCTCCACTGTCCTGCGTGACTTGTGGAATATGACTTTGGGTGTAATCAATTCCGGAGGTGTAGACAAATAATGTATAGGATCTTGGGATGCCTCCGATGAGATGTAACGTCTTTCATCATAGTTGTACTGTAGCCTGGGCTTGTACTAAACTATGCATGATGTGTATGACCCTTGGTATATATATGGCAGTTTTATATTACCATGACATATGGATGAACATCTCTGCATTCTGTGTTATCCATTACATTCTGCACTTCCTTGCTAAGCTTGAGCCATCCTTATCTAAACCGTTGTCTTGTTTTTCTCCTAGGATGGTCAACACCCGCAGCAACCCTGCTGCCTCGGAGCAGGGGGAAGCCAGTGCAGCTAGGGGTGAAAATCTGCCTCACCCGCCTTCTCTGGCCGAAGTAATGCTGGAGGCGGAAAGAAACAAGCGTGAGACTAACCGCCCGCTAGAGCAGATTGAGAAGAACACTGCACGCCATCCGCGAAATGACTTGGTGTCAATCAATGACTTTATCAAGCTGTACCCACCAAAGTTTAACCATTCCGTCGAGCCCCTCGACGCGGATGACTGGCTTCGCAGCATCACCCACAAGCTACGTTCTGCCAATGTAGCCAAAGCCGACAAGGTTACTTACGCTGCCTACCATCTCGAAGGCCTTGCTAGCCTCTGGTGGGAAAATTTTGAAGCTATGCGCCCGGTCGGCCAAATTACTACTTGGGCTGAATTCAGTGAGGCTTTCCGTGAGCATCACATTCCGGAAGGTCTCATGGATCGCAAGAGGGAGGAGTTCTGCAACTTCACCCAGGGAAGACTGACTATGGATGCTTATAGTCGTGAATTTGGGAATCTGGCACGTTATGCCCCTGAAGAGGTATCTACTGACGCTAAGAAGCAGGCAAGGTTCCGCAAGGGACTTAGCCCTGAGCTTCGCCGCGATCTTCGTCTGCACGAGTGCACCTCTTTTCAGAAGTTGGTCAATAAAGCCATCAGTGCTGAGACAGTCCAGACTAATTATGACGCTTCACGCAAGCACTCATGTGATTTTGGCTCTTCATCCGGCTCTGGAGCTCAGAAGCGCCGGGTGTGGATCCCAAGCACGGCGCTGCCACCCAGGTTCATTCCAAGGCCATCCTTCGAGGCGCCTCGTCCTAACCAGCAATTTGCACCGCCCAAGCCCTATGGTGGCCCCACTGCTAATGCTACTCCATGCCCCAATATGGTGACATGCTTTAAGTGTGGAGAGCCGGGTCACTATAGTCGAGAGTGTCCCCAGAACAACAACCCCAATCAAACTGGAAAGTCCGTTGGCCGTGGTAAGCCCGTGGGAAAAACATTCTACGCCAAGCCGGCCACCACTGCACGTGGCCATGTCAACTATGTTTCAGCCAAGGAGGCTCATGAGGATCCTAACGTCATCCTTGGTATGCTCCTTGTTAACTGCCATCCGGCATCTGTTCTTTTTGATACTGGAGCATCTCATTCATTCATATCCGAGAACTATGCTCAATTGCATAACACGACATTCTGTGACATGCCCTCTACCATGGAAACTCAAACCCCTGGCTCTAGATGGCAAACTTCTAGAGTAAGCCATGGGAACGAAATTCTTGTCGATAGACCTATCTTCCTTGCATCCTTAATAGCTCTCAAGTCCTCGGACATAAACATCATCTTGGGTATGGACTAGATGTCAGCTCATTATGCTAAGATCGATTGTGCCACTAGAACCGTTCAACTTACTCACCCATCAGGCAAGACAGTCAATGTCTTAACCCGAGTGGCCAAGCGCCAACTTTACTCCCTAAATGCCAACCACCTTCCAGACCTTGAGGATGTTCCGGTAGTCCGAGACTTTTCGGATGTCTTTCCAGAAGAACTGCCAGGTGTTCCACCTGACAGGGATGTTGAGTTTGTGATAGACCTTGTTCCAGGAACCGTTCCAATTTCTAGAAGACCCTACAAGATGGCACCCTTCAACCTTTGGCTATTCCTGAATGGAAATGGGATAAAATCAGTATGGATTTCATCATTGGGTTTCCGAGAACCAAGAGAGGGAATAATGCCATCTTCGTCGTGATCGACCGACTTTCCAAAGTAGCCCATTTCCTACCTGTTCGTGAGAGTATCACCGCTAGCCAGCTAGCCGATTTATACATCTCCCGAATAGTGTCTCTTCATGGTGTCCCATTGGAAATTAACTCAGACCGTGGGAGTCTCTTCACCTCTCGATTTTGGGAAAGTTTCCAAAATGCTATGGGAACTCGTCTCTCTTTTAGTACCGCCTTCCATCCTCAATCAAGTGGTCAAGTAGAACGAGTTAATCAAATTCTGGAAGATATGCTCCGAGCTTCTGTTATCTCGTTCATAATTAGTTGGGAGAAATGCCTTCCATTCGCGGAGTTTGCTTATAACAATAGTTATCAAGCCAGCTTGGACAAGGCTCCTTTCGAAGTTCTCTATGGACGAAAATGTCGAACGCCTCTTAACTGGTCAGAAACCAGGGAAAGACAACTCTTTGGCCCAGATATGATTCAGGAAGCAGAAGAGCAGGTTCGTGTTATTCGTGAGAAATTGAAAACAGGCCAATCTCGTTAAAAGAGTCAATATGATCGTAAACATAAGCCTATGACTTATGAAGTCGACAAGAAGGCTTACCTTCGGGTTACTCTGTTAAAGGGAACCCATCGTTTCAGTATCAAAGGCAAATTGGCTCCTCGTTACATTGGACCCTTTCGCATTCTTGCCAAACGAGGAGAAGTTGCCTACCAATTGGAACTACCTTTGCATCTTTCCAGAGTTCACGATGTCTTCCACGTTTCTCAACTCAGGCGTTGCTTCACGGATCCCATCCGTGGAGTGGACCACGAAACGCTTGATCTACAAGATAACCTTTCCTATCGGGAATATCCCGTTCGTATCGTTGATCCAGCCGAGCATACCACTCGACATCATAATATCAAGTTTCTCAAGGTTCAATGGTCACACCATTCCGAGAAAGAAGCCACTTGGGAAAGGGAGGATCGTCTTCGACTCGAGTACCCCACCTTCTTTCCGGAGGATCCTAAATCTCGGGACGAGATTCTTTTGAGTGGGGGTGAGTTGTCACACCCTAGTTAGTTCAAGCATTAGAGTGTGCATCATGTTTAAATTCCTCTTAATTTTGAAATGGGGAAGACAGAACCCCCACCCCCCCTGGAAACAACTAGGGTTTACTAAAATTATTTTTCAATGAACCTGAAATGCCCTTCTAAAAAGTTCACTCTCTTTGTCTTGGGTTAGAACCTTTGGCAAAATTGGTGCACAATTTTCTAGGTCAATAGAAGGTCATTGAATTAAATCATAAGTATTTGATTTTGGGCATTTAAATGCTATAAAATAATTTAAATGCTCAAATAATTCTGGAAATAAATGTTGCTGTTGGAAATATTCTAAACAGAGCCCACAATTATTTTCAGGATTTTTGGAAACGTTTTAGTATTTTTAATAAAGCCCAACAGTTGCAGTTAAATAGAAAAACAGAAACAAATCAAAAAAAAGAGAGAGAGGGAAGCCCACCTGGGCCTTACCTGTGCTGGCCCAGCCCACCTGGCTCGGCCCAGCCCACCTGGCTCGGCCCAGCCGACTGGCCTTGCCAGTCGTCGTCCTCCTCCCGCCAGGAGGACGAGGAGCGCGTGGCCGACGCCCGCGGCCACACGTCGGCCACCTCCTGCTTCTGCCGACGCCCTGGAGACGTCCAGGGATGCCACGCCGACCCCCACGTTCCCCTCTCATCCTCCCTCACTCTCCCCCTCGTCTCCCTCACCCTCTCCCACGATGGCCGAGCGCGATCCTCGCCGCCGTTCGCCTTAGACGTCACCAGAGCCACCCCCTCGCCCCTCCGACAAGCCCAATAGCTCCGCCTCGTCGCCCTGGACCTCTCCGCTGAACCACGCAATTCCGAACGCCGCCGAACGCCGTCTTCGGCCTCGTCTTCAACCTCGGGCACCCGAGCCGTCTCCGGTCGATTCGGCGCCGCCAGGACCTCCCCGAGCTCGCTGACCCCCTCTCCGACCCCGCTGTGAGCTCCTCTTCCTCTTCCCCTAGCTCCCGTGCTCGTTTGGCCTCTGTAGTCGCCACTTCCACCGCACCTGAAAGCTCCCCGCCGCCGGCCATGGCGCCATCGTGGCTAGAGCCACAGTGGCTCGAAGCCAAGCTCACCGATGTGCTCAGCGCAGCACCAGGAGGCCGTAGCCACCACCAGCTCCTTCTCTCGTGCACCATAGCGTCGAACCCCAACCCCGTCCGAACTCTGGCCGCCACTGTCGAGCTCGCCGGCGTCGTTTCCGGCGTCCCCGTGTCCAACCACTTGCACCACTGGATGCGGCAGCTCCCCAGCTACGCGTAGCACGTCTCCACCGGCGATTTGGTCACCGGAGGACCAAATCCGAAGCTCTCCGCCGTCTCGGCCTCGCCGGCGACTCAACGCCGGCGGGATTAGCCCCGCTGACCAGGGGTTTGACCCCAGTTTGACTCCATCTGAGACACTGATGTGTGGGGCCGGCTTCTAACTAATTTAGATTAGTTTAAATTAGAGCTAATCACTCTGTTAGAGGTTAATGACGCTGTTAACTATCCCTCTCTCACTGACATGTGGGCCCAGAGCCTAACTAACCCAGTTTAGTGCTAACTAAACACTAACCAACTCTGTTAGTTAGCTGAGAGACTGACAGAAGGGGCCCACCAGTCAGGTTTGACCTGGGCTGGCGCCTTTGACCCGCTGACGTCACAGTGACGCAGTGCTGACGCATTAATTCAATTTCTGGATTTATTCTTTAATAGGAAATTCCAGAAAATAATCAAAACTTCTAAAAATCATAGAAAATCAACCATAGCTCCAAATGCAAAGATTTATATATGAAAAATGATCAGAAAAATTCAATCTATCCATCTGTAATGGTTTCATGCATGACAAAACAAGTTAACCTTGCTGTTTAAGCAGAATGAGGTAATGCACTAATAAAGCCATGTTTAATAAGCTAATAATTGAATCTTTGACTCAAATGAGTTCATCCCTTTCTGTTTTAGCTTGCATTAGGCCAAGACACCTTCATCTTGCCATGTCATAGCATGCATCATATTGTTGCATATTGCCATGTGTTGATTATGTTTCGGTGTGTCTTTCGTGGTAGGTTCTGCCTCCGAGGATAACCCCGAGTATCCGTCTGAAGGGCAGTACCCTACTACCACTACAACAGGCAAGCAACCCATTGATCATTCCGATACAAAACCATGTTCTCGCTTCTGCTCTTGTTTACTGCATTAAGACAACGCGATTCAAACTGCTGTGTGTTACGGTAGTTGAACCCTTATCCTCTGCATGACCTGTCATTGCCACAGTAACTAGATGAAACCCACTAGCATGTGTAGGAGTTGATTGAGCCATGTATGTGATTCCTACCTTGCTATGCCTGCTATGCTTAGAGTTGTGTCAGGTCTGGTTCATCTGGGTGATGGGCTAGAGTGATATGATATGTCGGTAATGTGAGGAATGTGTTGAACATGTTTTGGTAAAGGTATCGATGAGAGGCCATGTAGGAGTACATGGTGGGTTGTTTCATTGAGACCGTCCATAAGAACTGAGATATGTATGCGTGATTTAAGATTCAGCTACTACCACACATTGGGCCCTGAAATATGACCCCGCTCGACTTACTGACCCCTCTCGCCCTCTGTCCAGGAGTTGCAACTAGTTTCTGGTGTTTGTAGGACATGTGTTGGCGGCCGTGCATAGCGCTGACCCTAGGGGTGGGCTATGATGCGGTAGATACACTGTGGCCGGGTATGCCGGGCACCCGTTTGGCGTCTCGGGACCCTGTACACATCGTTTGGGGCCGTTGAGGACACCCCGGCCGGATTTCCTTGCGGATGGAACCTGAATAGGCGATAAACCTGGACTAGAGACTTGTGAGGTTAGTCAGGTCGTGGTCTACACCCACGTCGGTTTTCGCTTGAAGTCTGCCGAGCACATGTCGTGTGCAGACGCTAAGTGGTGGAAAGATGTGTGACGAAGTACACCCCTGCAGGGTATAAAACTATTCGAATAGCCGCGTCCGCGGTAAAGGACTACTTGGTTGCCTATGCAGTTCATAGACAAGTTAATGGATACTACTAAAAGACTCAAGATAAGTGTGAGTACCGAGGATGGCCCTCTCGTAGGATGACGAGGGAGGATCCTTGGTGGAGTATTGTGTTGGTGAGTAGTGGACTCGTGTGCGAAAACTATTTTACTGGTGGAGTTCCGTAGGATAGCTTAGCCAAGAGTCAAAGCTGGCTTGCTGCAATAACCCCACCACCTTCTTGAGAATAAGCATGTATAGTAGGTTCTGTTGTAAGACTTGCTGAGTACCCTTGTACTCATGTTTGCTTAATTACTGTTTTCAGACGACAACACCGCCCCCTCCGATGGGTTCTACGTAGACCTTGACGTCGACGAGTGACTAGCCACCCAGGTGGTGATCCTGGCCATGGAGGGCCCTATGTAGATAGACAGGCTTCGAGAAGCCTTCTTTCTTTCTAGTGTCTGTACTCAGACTAGTTGCTTCCGCATGTGCTTGTATGATTGTATGACTTGAGTGTCGGGTCATGTGACCCCTATCTGTATGAACATGTTATGTATGGCTCTCTGGAGCCTTTAAATAAAGTACTTGAGTTGTAGAGTTTTGTTGTGATGCCATGTTGTATGTACTCATATCGGGCATATTGTGTGTATGATTGAAATGCTTGGTATGAGTGGGATCCGACAATCTAGTTGTTTATCCTTGGCAGCCTTTCTTATGGGAAAATGTAGTCTAGTGTTCCTCGAGCCATAGTAGTCCGCTACAGCCCGGTTCACCGGAGTCCTGCTAGCCCAGCACTACTGTTCAGGACACTTGACTGCCGGCATGTGTTTCACTTTGTTCCTATGTCTGTCCCTTCGGGGGAATGTCACGCGGTGACTTCCGGAGTCCTGCCTAGCCTGCTACAGCCCGGGTTCCCGGGAGTCCTGTTAGCCCAGTGCTACAGCCCGGAATCACTCGCTGATGACCGACATGCTCGATGTGATTCATGTATGCCTGTCTCCATAGGTCTGTGCTGCTTTGGGTTCACGACTAGCCATGTCGGCCCGGGTTCTCTGTCATATGGATGCTAGCGGCACTATCATATACGTGAGCCAAAAGGCGCAAACGGTCCCGGGCCATGGTAAGGCGACACCCATGGGATACCGTGCGTGAGGCCGCAAAGTGATATGAGGTGTTACCGGCTAGATCGATGTGGCTTGGAATCGGGGTCCTGACCGACGCTTCGTATGTCATGTGCACTGCCTTGTACATGATGGTGCTATACGATCGAGCCCATGTAGGCCCCACCACGAAAACTTCAGACGAAATCTCTATCATATGTTTGTTCCGGCTTATTCTGCAAGCCAATCGTTTGTTTTTGTTTTGAGTTGTGGTATTCGAGTTGCTTCAATGTCAAGAGTTGATTCCATACTTTTCCTAAGAGGTATTCTCATACTCCTATGCGAATACTTATCTTTCTTGATAATCGAGTTGTCATTTCTATTTCTTTTCAACCGGTGAGTTTCCCTTCAAGTGGATCCGATCATTTCGACATCCGCAAGCTCAACTCAAGTCTTCTCAACGGCGTTCGTTTCATCCATCTCCAAGTTGCCTTTGTTTTTCCCACCCTCCCTCCCTTTGTTTCTTCGAGGACCCAGATTTCTTCATCGGGTATCCATTCAATTCATGTGAAGTCTCTCCATTCTTTTTCGTCAATATTCTTACCCGGTGGTTCTCAAGAAGATGTTCTACTAGTTCGTCATTCTTCATTCTTTTCTTCTCCGGTGGTTTCAATTCTAGTTTTTTCTATGTTGATCATATTCTTTTCCTTGCTTCAAATGCCTTCTCATACCGGTGCTCCTCATATTCATTCATTTCTCACTATTCAATTGTTCCGAGGTGCTGAAGATATCTCGAAGATTTATGTTTTCACTTTGCATCCGTTCAAGCTATTTCGAGGCCCTATCTTATTCAAGTCTTTTCATTCAACCGGTGCAATCCTCTCTTTTAAATCATTTCAACGGTGTTTGTTTTGAGTGGGCCCTAACACACAGGTCTTTTCCTAGGATCTTACCTGACTCTTCTTATTTCCCGGAGGTATTCACAATTTTTTTTCGAAGTTTGACGTAAGTATGATTTATCATTAGTCAAATGTCTTCTCAAGATCTGTCAAATTCTTTCCACCGTTGACTCAACCTTTCCATTTTTCATTCTGGCGTATCTCAACAATTTGGTGGTCTCTCGTCGTCATTCTCAGATTTTGAAGACTGAAGAAGAATTTTTCCTTCATATCTTGCTCCATTCTCTCCAAGATTCAAGGTGCTAGCTTTATGCCATTCTCTCTTAATTGTTTTCGGTGGTGAGAATTCTTTACACCCTTCCGGAGCAATTCAAGAGTCTTCTCAGTTTGTTTATCCGGAGCCCATCATCTAAGATTTATTAATTCTAGATTTCAGCTCTCACCCTCCTAATTTTACCGGTGCATCGATCAAATATCCTCTAATCAGTGCATGATCTCTTCGTTCTCACGTATCTAGATTGTCTCAAGTATCTTCCTTCATTTCACAATTCTTGCCAGGTGATTCATCCCTTTACTTCGTTCATTTTCAATTCTTATGGTGGTTCGTTCAAGATTTTTCTTCTTTCTTATCACATCAATCCATTCGTTGTTTCCTAATTCTACGGGTGGTTCATCGAAGACCTTCTTAAGTTTGCGCCATACCTGTCTTCATCCTTTCCATGAGAATAAGTAGTGTGCCAAATCCATTGTTTGTCATCAATTAAATTGGTGAAGGATAAGCATAATGTAATTCTTATTCTTGTTTCATCGAGTAAATTCAATTCCTTATTCCGGAGGTTCATCAAATTCGCGGTTTCACTTGATTCATATTTCTTTTCCCGGAGTTCCAAGTTCTCTCAATTATTTCACCACGAGGATTCATATAAATCGTTTCAAGGATTCAACTTGTGTTTTCGACTTCTCTTTCCTTTCATTTGACCATTCTTTTTGTTTACCGGAGTTCTTCATGAAGGTTCTACATGATGATTCATCAAGGATTTATATCCCTTCTCCAAGTGTTCATTGAGATTTTGCTAAGAACTTAAGATTCTTCATCTTGCAATCCGGAGTGCAAATTCTTTCTACCATATTATCGGAGGTGGTATTATGTCATTCTTGATAATTTGAGTTCATGTTTCATGATTCACATATTATTAAGAATGAGGTATTTTAAATCCATCAATCTCGTCATTGGAATTATCTTGGGTTATATTTCACCAAAAGCTTTCCCTAAGGAGTAATGCTATTAATGGTGATAATATATGATCCAAGTTTGTCATTTATCCTCCCGGTGAAATACTTTCTCGTCTCCTTGTTCATACCAATCCAATCTATCGTTTCTGTTAGTGGCAGATTTTCACCTCTTGGGTTTTGAGATGTTTTCCACAAGCTCACTTCAAGCCTATCTTTTCGTTATTGGGTTTCCAACAACTCTGTTCGACCCCTCTCCTAAGGATGCTTTCCAAGTTCATTTGTGGTAGGAGTTGTCATTTTTCTTCTCCGTTCTTTTGTTCCGATGATCTACCTTTGATTCTTTCATCCGGAGGCATTGTGATGTTGCTCTTTTCAACCCATCATCTCGTTTCGTCAAAGATCATGTTCTTTTCATGCTTATCCTATTTAACCGGAGTGTTGTGTCTTTTCCCCAAGCTCTTTCATTCTATCAAGTCGTTCTTCTCTTTTCAACTGAAGTTGTGTCCGAATTGGTAATTCCTTGTTTCCTCTTCTCTACCGGAGTGCTTTCAACTTCATTTATCTCCGTTGTATTCTTTTCTCGATATGGCTTAACCTTTTCAAGGTTTGTGGTTTCACTCATTTGTCAAAGAAGCAACTTAGCTTTACCTCTCCTCTTTCTCTTCCGTTGTCCCTCCGGTGCCATTCTAGATCTCAGGACGAGATCCTTTCGTAGTGGTGGAGTGTTGTAACACCCCAAGACCGATGTGCCAGGCGTCCTCCAGTTATTCGCTGTTGTTGCCTTGTCATTGCTTGCGTGTCATGCATTGCATATCATGTCATCATGTGCATTTCATTTGCATACAGGTTCGTCTCATGCATCCAAGCATTTTCCCCGTTGTCCGTTTTGCATTCCGGCGCTCCGTTCTCCTCCGATGGTCATTTCTACCTTTCTCTCGTGTGTGGGGATTAAACATTTCTGGATTGGACCAAGACTTGCCAAGCGGCCTTGGGTTACTACCGATAGACCGCCTATCAAGTTTCATGCCATTTGGACTTCGTTTGATACTCCAACGGTTAACCGAGGGACCGAAAAGGCCTCGACTTGTGTGTTGCAGCCCAACACCCTTTCAATTTGGCCCTAAACCGACCTAAACCCCCTCCATCATCTAGAGCATTCTATCACGATCGCGTGGCCGAAAACCGCACCTCATTTGGACTCTCCTAGCTCCCTCTACCTATAAATATGTGATCCCTCCAAAAAATTCGCGGATGAACCCTAGCCTTCCCCTTCCTCGCGCCGCCGAACATGTCCGTCCGCGCCGGACGCGTCCGCCGGCCACCTCGCTCCGACGAATCCCGTCGCGCCACGTCACCCCACCGCCGCCGCCAGCCTATCCCAAGCCGCCACCTCACCTCCCCTGCGCCCACTTCGCCGCCATCCTCCCGGGGCCCAGATCTGGCCCGCCCCTGGGCCAAACCGGGCCGCACCGGGTCCTCTCTCCGTCGCCGCTCGCCCCAGGCTGCCCGAAGCCGCGCCGCCGCCACGAACTCCGCCGGCGCCCCGATCCGCCCGCCGGCGGCGAGCCTCGCCGCACCAACCGCCGACGCCACCCTCTGCTTTGCCGCCGCCGAAGCCCGGCGCACCGCTAGCCGTCATTCCCCGCTGCGCCGCCCACTGCCATGGCCTCCCCACGCCGCGGTTGCACCAGCTCCGGCCGCCGGAGCTCGTCCACGCCTCAGATGCAGCCATCCCCGCCAACTCCGGCCATTCTCTGGCGAGATCCGCCCGGGTGGATGAGATCCACCAGTTCCAGCATCCAAATGCCTGTCTTAGATCTGCACCGAGCCGTCCCGCACCGCTTCGTCCCGTTGACTTTCTCAGAGAGGTTAAAATTTCACCAAGTCCCCGAGATTTCCATGTTTCATATGCCCATTTTCATCATGTCGTAACTCCGCATCCGTAACTCCGTTTTGGGCATATAGCATATCAAAATGTTCGTCTCAGAGAGCACATCATTTCGTATCATTGCATCATTTTCATTTGAGTTCATCTTGATGCCGAAAATGCTGTTGGAAGAGTGCTATTTGAGATAGTCTCCAGATCTGCTGCACTACATAGTTATTTGTCATTTTTGCCATGTTTATTGTGTGCATGATATGCCCCTGAGCTCTACATGTGTTTTGTTATATGCCATGCCATCTTTCCAGAGGTGCTATCCATGTATTTTTGTGATATGTGTGGTGACTAGCACAAGCTTGCAAAGTGGAGCATTCGTTAATGCTGATTTCAGGGACTTAGCAATTCCACCAAGTCCTTGGTCTGTTCTTATCAATATGCCATATGTTCATGTTGTTTCCTAGTGATCCGTGCCTCTTTTGAGGATGATCAGTAAGGATGTTTTGTTAATCTTGTAGTGCTCTATCCATCCATGTCTTTGTTTGCATTTATGGAGCACCCTAGCTTGAGTCAATCGAGCTCTACTTTTGTCATTTCGTGAATCTGGGCAGATTATCTACTTGTTACCGATTTTGCCGGGGATGTTGTAATTGATCCGTGCATGCTATTTTATTTTTCTTACCATGTCTAGCTTGTATAATGTGTATTCTTGATGGGTGTATGCTTAGATTGTCATGACATGCTCTGTAGTGAGTGCATCGAGTTCGTAAACATGCCTACTTGATATCTGATTTGCATGTTCCAGTTTTTCACCAAGTCTGAGAGTCTGATTATGTTTTTGCCATGTTCACATGCTTGCAATTGTATTTTCTGATCCCTTTTCGCTCAAGGTCACTAAGGGACTTTTGTTAAGCTCTTTGAGTAGCCCCATTCCATGCCTTGCTTTGCCATGTTCAGGCCCTATAACATACAGTTTTCATCCTCCAAAGTGTGCTACCTGATCTGAAATTCCAGACAAGTGTTAATTTCACTAAGTCTGAGATCTATTTACCGTTTGCATTTTTGCCATGCTTGTTTGAAACTGTTAATGGATGAATTGGCCGTAGCTCAGTGTTCATCTTTTGTTAAGCATCATGAGTGGATCCCTGCCATGTATTTTGCTGCCATGTTTGGGTGATGTAGCATGTTCATCTTGTTGCATTCAGATGGCTACTTGCTGTATATCGCAGACCGGTGCCATATTTGAATTGCTTGCCATTTCCAAACCGTGACTCCGATTCCGGCGTTCTTTATATCGTTTTCAAGCGAATTCACCTCACCTTCCTAGTGGCACACTTGGATTTCCATGTCGAGGCCAGGTTCAATCATTCCTTGTCAAATCATGCATATGCATCGCATACCGCATCCCGCATATCATATCGTGTTCATATGTTGGTTGTTTACTATGTTGTGTGCTTATTTCCGGTGTTTGCTTCTTCGGGTTGGTTCCGGTAATGTCGTGTTTGTGAGGACCCGTCCGTCTATGCCCGTTTGTCTTCTTCATGGACCCGTTCTTCTTCCTTGCGGGATTTCAGGCAAGATGATCATACCCTCGAAATCACTTTTATCTTTGCTTTGCTAGATGGTCGCTCTTTTCCTATGCCTATGCTGCGATACCTACCACTTGCTTATCATGCCTCCCATATTGTTGAACCAAGCCTCTAACCCACCTTGTCCTAGCAAACCGTTGATTGGCTATGTTACCGCTTTGCTCAGCCCCTCTTATAGCGTTGTTAGTTGCAGGTGAAGATTGAAGTTTGTTCCTTGTTGGAACATGGAAATGTTGTTCCTTGTTGGAACATGTTTACTTGTTGGGATATCACAATATCTTTTATTTAATTAATGCATCTATATACTTGGTAAAGGGTGGAAGGCTCGGCCTTATGCCTGGTGTTTTGTTCCACTCTTGCCGCCCTAGTTTCCGTCGTATCGGTGTTATGTTCCCGGATTTTGCGTTCCTTACGCGGTTGGGTTATAATGGGAACCCCTTGACAGTTCGCCTTGAATAAAACTCCTCCAGCAAGGCCCAACCTTGGTTTTACCATTTGCCACCTAGCCTTTTTCCCTTGGGAGTCGCGCATCCCAAGGGTCATCTTATTTTAACCCCCCCGGGCCAGTGCTTGTCTAAGTGTTGGTCCAAACTAGAGCCACTTGCGGCGCCACCTTGGGGAAACTTGAGGACTGGTTTTAGCTGTACGTAGTATTCATCCGGTGTTGCCCTGAGAACGAGATATGTGCAGCTACTATCAGGATGTCGGTGCATCGGGCGGTCTTGCTAGACTTGTTTTACCATTGTCGAGGATGTCTTGTAGAACAGGGATACCGAGTCTGATCGGAATGTCTCGGGAGGAGGTCTATTCCTTCGTTGACCGTGAGAGCTTGTCATGGGCTAAGTTGGGACACCCCTGCAGGGTTTTGAACTTTCGAAAGCCGTGCCCGCGGTTATGGGCAGATGGGAATTTGTTAATGTCCGGTTGTAGATAACTTGAACCTTAACTTATTAAAAATGAGTCAACTGCGTGTGTAACTGTGATGGTCTCTTCTCGGCGGGGTCCGGGAAGTGAACATGGTGTTGGAGTTATGCTTGACGTAGGTTGTTCTAGGATCACTTCTTGATCATAGTTTCTCGATCGTGCTTTGCCTTATCTTCTCGCTCTCTTTTGCGTATGTTAGCCATCATATATGCTAGTCACTTGCTGCAGCTCCACCTCATACCTTTACCTTACCCATAAGCTTAAATAGTCTTGATCGCGAGGGTGCGAGATTGCTGAGTCCCCGTGACTCACAGGTACTTCCAAAACCAGCTTGCAGGTGCCGTTGAACCGTGCAGATGACTCAACCAAGCTCAAGGAGGAGCTCAATGAAGATCTTGTCCTTTGTGTTGTTTCGTTCTAGTTGATCAGTAGTGGAGCCCAGTTGGGGTCGATCAGGGCCTTGTCGCATTTGGGGTTCTTCTTTTATTTTGGTTCCGTAGTCGAACCTTGATTGTATTTGGTTGTTGGAATGCTTTATTCATGTAATTGTGTGAAGTGGCGATTGTAAGCCAACTATGTATCTCTTTTCCCTTATGTATTACATGGGTTGTGTGAAGATTACCTCACTTGCGACATTGCTTTCAATGCGGTTATGCCTCTAAGTCGTGCTTCGACACGTGGGAGATATAGTCGCATTGAGGGTGTTACAATTTGTTTCTTCGGACAATTTACTCGCTAATGGGCGCATTTCCTTTGTCAAAGCTCGAAGATCATCATTATCAAACTCTGACCCGTCTTCTTTTATGCTTGGATATCCGCGTCCTATATCAGCCGAGTCAAGATCTGGTATCCCGGCTTTAGCCCGGATTAGCGCAGTCAGAGCACCTGCCCTTAGCTTGTAGGTGATCTTTTTAACTCGTCCAATCGGCAGGAAGCATTGACAGCTTTTCTAATGTTTCCTTGATCAGGTTTGGGGGCGGTTTGTTATGAACAGCAGTGCAAATGATCCATTGTGCGCCGGTATATAACTACTCTATAAGAGTATAGGCAGCCTTCAACTTCTTCTGCATATCAGAGCCCAGGTGGGTAATGCGAGATCCTGCATCATTGAACATATTGATAAATCGACAGTTTATGGGATGATACATGTTGAAGCTTATCATAAGGGTACTTACCAAACACAACAGTGGTCATGGCATTGATTTGCCGCTTCAGGCCAGTCAATTCTTCTACTGCCGATTTAAGAGCTGTTTCAACGTCCTTCGCCCGTTTTAGGAGAGTTGCTTTTTCAGCGTCCCATCCCGCCCGTTCGCTTTTAAAGCCTTCTTTCAGTTGTTCCATGGATGCTAAAGCGCCAGTCAGCTCTTCTTTAGCCTTGGAAGTTTCTGCCTGCTGGGACTTAATATTTACCTGAAGGTCGGCGATTTGAGATTCTTTTTGGCTCAGATTGGTCTGCAAGCGACATATAATGAGTTAGTAATGCATATTTGAAGTCCCAAGCACATAACAGGTTATACACTTGGCACTTGGGGGCTAATGCATATGGCTTTTATCAACTGACATTTTAAGTCCCAATCACATAACAAGTTATACACTAGGCACTTGGGGGCTAATGTATATTTGCTCAAGACAAAATTATGGATTTTTCTTCATCAATCAGTTTACAAAGATGGTTATCAAGAGTTTTGGAAGCTTCATGACAGAAAGGTACCGATTCATCCTAAAGGTATAAACCGATCCCTGGGGGCTACACAAGCAAAAAATTGCAAGATTCATACTTAAAAGTCCCGGTTCATCCTGAAACGATAAACCGGCCCGTGGGGGCTACGCAGGCAAAGTTGAAGTATTACGAAGTCCCAGTTCATGATGATGTCATAAACCGGCCCTTGGGGGCTGCTGGTGTTGATATTGGAAATTGGGCACAAGAGAAACAAGTATGAAGAGTTAGTAGTGTTTACCTCATATCGCTCCTTCATCAGGCCCACTAAACTGGCTTCATAGTTGCGTCTTGTTTACAAGAGGTTTAAGAAGCCGGAATGAATCTCTTGGGCGTTGAGGTGGGCATAGCTGGATAAATCTGTTTTCCACTTGCCCTTATCCATAGTAGAAAACTCTTCCTTGGCACTATGCTTTGATAAAGCGATAGGATTGCCAGGGGTGGTGTTGCCGACGCCAGTGACAATGTCATCGTCCGATTGGTCATCAGCCGCTTTGGCTGGGCTTGGCGGTTTATTTGCAGCTTTGGCTGGGCTTGGTGGATCAGTAGCATGGCCGGTGGGATCCTCTTCCATCGATTCAGCAAAGGTCTTAGGATGTTCTGGTGGTGGATCATCATGTATAGCGTCAGCATTCGGCTCAAATTGTTCTGGGGTCTGGTCCGAGTTATCATCAACTGGCTTATTCAATTTAGCCTTTTTGCTGGGCCTCACTTTGGCTCTGAAAGGAAAAGACATAAAGGTTAGATATAACAAATAAGTATAAAGCGTCAAGAGTTAAGTTTAAAGTGCTCACCCAGGAACAGTCTTCAGAGGAGGGAGTTGTGTGGCCGTTGACTCGTCGGATGATGAATGAGGTGTTCCCTGATAGTTTGAATAAGACGGATTAAGAGGTTGCCTGAAACAACCCGCCTTGGGATAAGGAGTATCAGAAATGTATGAGTCCTCTGATCAATGTTTCCGGGTTGGAGTGTTCGGTAAACCGGCTGAAGTAACTACATGGCCGCTATGCCGGGTTGTGCGGCGAGCTTCATGCTGCTATTTCTTCAAAAAAAAGTTGGGATCCAGATAAGCTAGAGGGTGTGAAAATTTTACTTTCCGGATTGCTTGACGGATTTTCTGTGTTGGCTGAGGATCTGAACCAGAGGAAAGAATAATTACCTCTACATCTTCAGCCTGGCTAGCTTCAGCATCCTCCTGATAAGGGTCATTGTCAATGAGGTGTATGAAAAATGAACCAAGAGAATCAAGTTCTACCTCTGAGTCCGGATTATCAAGGTCCTCGTCGAGGTTCAGCCTGGTGGATTTAGCTGTTTTCTTCTTAGCAAGTTTTTTGACAACCTTAGTTTTGGGAAGAGGGGTCTTGGCTGGTTTATCCTGAGGTTTCTTCTTCCAAAATGGGCGTCACCCTGTTAAAAGATTGACAAAGGTTGTAAGAAAAAGTTAAGAATATCAGGAACAAACAGGAGTTAGGCAATTCTTACAGCTGGCGGTTTATTCAAAATGCAGAAGGGACTTAGCCCTATTTTGCTGCAGAAAGCCAACGTTTCATCCAGGATCTTTTTAACAGCTTCAGTGATTTCAGCGCCAGTTAACTGAATGTCAGTGTGCCGTTGAGGATCTTTTGAGTCCCCTGTGTACTCGCACATTAAACCGGGGCGACAGCTTAAAGGCAAAATACTCCATGATATCCAGCAACGAAGAAAGTCAATTCCTGTTTAACCATTAGTCATAAAGGCTCTGAGCTTGGTGAGTTGTGGTGCATATTTGGCCCATTCCTTTGCAGTCAACCTTTGCGGAAATGGATGCGTGTTCGTAAGCCGGTGAGCACGATAACCCAGTAGAGGATTCTCATCGTCAGGGAAGTATCTTTGCAGTAGAACCAAGTCTGGTTCCAATCCTTAGGGTGACTATGATGTTTGGCGTGATGGAAGCTGACGTCTTTCCTCTTCTGAATTGAAATGCCGCCAAGTTTAGTATTGGGCTCGTTTACAAATTCAGTACGGTGGTTTAAATAGAAAAAGTCCCTGAACAGTTCAACGGTCGGTTCTTCTTGTAGATAAGCCTCACAAAACACTTGGAAATTACAAATATTGGACACAGAGTTAGGTCCAATATCTTGAGGGTGGATTTGGAAGCTAGCAAGCACATCGCGAAAAAACTTTGATCCGGGAGGTTTAAAACCACGGTTCAGATGATCAACAAATAGAACTATCTCGCCATCCTTGGGCTCAGGAGGATTTTCTTGACCAGGGGCTCGCTAGTGGATTTCACTTTGTTTTGGTAAAGCGCTGGTTATAACACATCCTTTTAGATCTTCTTCCGTAACCCTGGATGGGACCCAGTTACAAGCATAAAAGGTCTTGGCCATTTCTTAGACAACATGAAGGAAGGATTGTGCCGGTTTAAGATTCATGGTTGACAAGCATAAAGCGTTGCAGGTGAAGGGACAAAAGGTTTTTAGGCATGCAAAAATTGTTAAACCAGAGATTAATGCTATTATAAAGGATAAATGGATTGGCGGTTTACAAGGGGACTAATGGTATGTGGCAGGTTATTTTCTAAAAGATAAACCACCTACATGGACAATGAAAATATAGATCTGAAGCCGAAAAATGACTAAGTGAGGAAGAACAAGTTTCACAGTTTCACATTAGAATTTCAGATCTACCGCATGTCAGGAAAAGGAAAATATTTAGACCTAAAGGTTGGTGCTTGAGCAGTTCATGAAGTTCCAGATCGGGTCTTTCCACACAAAAGAGATGATCTGGTGCCAAAATAGGGACTACCATTGCTACCGCACAAGAGTGTATTATGTTTGGAGTCTATTATATTGGCTATAACGAAGAACATGGGACAAACACCGCGAAGCTTCCATGAGCCTGTGCGAACCCTAAACGGATCTACAGAGGAAAGAAATAAGAACTCACCGAGACTGTTGAACAGCGGAAGGGCGCCACGATTCTCTGGTCGAATCAGGTTGATGCAGCGGCCATTGTTGGGGCAGATGCGAAGGTCGACGGCGGCGGCAGCATTCGGGTACTGAGGCGATGCGAGGTGGAAGAAAGACGAAGAGGCAAGGGGAGAAAAGGAAAGGGACCCTCGGTCCTATTTATAAGACGAAGGGATACATGCACGGGAATCGAGGAGCCCAAAAAATGGATATGTCACAGAGTTGTCGCCTCGATTTTCGAAGGCTCAGTAATAAAAGTAAGGTATATACAGTTTTTTAATGAACAGGTGACGTCATGGCGGTTTATTATAATCCTAGAAGATAACGTCATGGCGGATTACAAGGTTCACTCGAAAGTGTTGAAGAAGAAATTTTCCCGAAGTGTTGAAAATTGACATGAACAGGTTGAAATCAATCTGGGGCCTAATGTTGGGGATATAACTATTGAGTATAAACCGCCCAGGAGGGGCCGGGTTATACCCATAAGGAGTTATCCATATTGAAGCCCATGAAGACAAGGAGCATGGCGCTTTACTATAAGAGATCTAAAGACCCAGGGCCCAAAGGCGAATTAGGGCCCGTAGACATAAACCGCCATAAGGTGTGTAACTTGTGTTATATGATAGGAAAGGATAGAAACCGAGCCGGACACATTTATGAGCCGGCCGGGATTCTGTAAACCACTGGGCATCAACCTGTGTATATAAAGGGACAACCCGACGGCGGTTTAAGGACAGGAAACAACAACTCGAGAGCCAGGCAAAGCGTATTCGCTCCCTGGTCATCGAAACCATAGCAATCCCATCATAAATGGAGTAGGCTTTACCTTCACCGTAAGGGGCCGAACCAGTATAATTCCTTGCGGCCTTTGTCCGCTTTAACCCCTTTTAGTTAACTATGTTGCGATGGCTCCATGACTAAGTCCTCACACTAGGACATCTGCCGTGCCAATCCCACGACAACGTGGCAGTGCGTGCGTGTGCTCACCAAACAGAGGAAACGGTGGCGGCGGTCTCAGGCATTGACAACGAGCTTCTCCGGCGGGTCTCCGGTGAAGGTGAAGCGACGGATGGGTGTGGCGGTGAGTGGCGGAGGTGGTGGTGGTGCTCAACGACGGCGAGGCGACCTCTGTTGGTGATGGCAGCAACTCGAACACGACTGCTCCGATGAAGCCGGGACGACTTGTTCCTCTCCCTCTGCTGCGCCTTCGGCAATACAAAGATGTCAGGCGGTGGAGGCTTCGAGTGGGGAAACCAAAGGAACAAACTATGGCATCAAGGGCTTACTAACGGCGACAAAATCAACCGGCGAACGACGACGAACTGCAAGCTCAACGGCGAGATCCATTTTCGCCCAACAGCGCATGCGCCAACAAAGAGGATCGGGACAGGAGCTGCAGGGTCTCCCTAGGGGTTTTTCTCGCGTACAGGTCGGGCGCAATCGAGGTGGACCAGGGGCGCGGGGGCGAACAGGATTGGCCTCGGCGTGCGTGCATGTGGCGCGCGGTATCCGGCTCGGTGGAGGGGACGAATAGGGCGTGGGACCCGCGGTCAGTGGCTGTAGGCAGCTAGCGGATCAGGTGTGGGTCGGGCGCAGGTCGGGCGTGTACCTCTTTGTGGGGAGCTGGGTTGCGGGTGAGCGTTGTGCTCTACTGGGCCAGCCGGTGGCTGGCTGGTGCTACCTCTTGAGCACTGCATTGGTTTCCCCTTAAAGAGGAAAGGGTGATGCAGCAAAGTAGCATAAGTATTTCCCTTAGTTTTTGAGAACCAAGGTATCAATCCAGTAGTAGATCACGCTCAAGTCCCACGCACGTACATAAACAAATAAGTACCTCGCAATCAACGCGATAATGGGGTTGTCAAGCCCTTCACGGTCACTTACGAGAGTGAGATCTGATATATATGATAAGATAATATTTTTGGTATTTTTATGATAAAGAGAAATGAAGATGCAAAGTAAAATAAACGGCAAAGGAAATTACTAGGTGTTGGCAGATTAATATGATGGAAGATAGACCCGGGGGCCATAGGCTTCACTAGTGGCTTCTCTCAAGAGCATAAGTATTACGGTGGGTAAACGAATTACTGTCGAGCAATTGATAGAATTGAGCATAGTTATGAGAATATCTAGGTATGATAATGTATATAGGCATCACGTCCGAGACAAGTAGACCGAAACGATTCTGCATCTACTACTATTACTCCACACATCGACCGCTATCCAGCATGCATCTAGAGTATTAAGTTCATAAGAACAGAGTAATGCTTTAAGGAAGATGACATGATGTAGAGTGATAAACTCATGCAATATGATATAAACCCCATCTTTTTATCCTCGATGGGAACAATACAATACGTGCCTTGCTACCCCTGCTGTCACTGGGAAAGGACACCACAAGATTGAACCCAAAGCTAAGCACTTCTCCCATTGCAAGAAAGATCAATCTAGTAGGCCAAACCAAACTGATAATTCGAAGACACTTGCAAAGATAAACTAATCATAATAAAAGAATTCAGAGGAGAATCAAATATTGTTCATAGATAATCTGGATCATAAACCCACAATTCATCAGATCTCGACAAACACACCGCAAAAGAAGATTACATCGAATAGATCTCCAAGAAGATCGAGGAGAACTTTGTATTGAGATCCAAAGAGAGAGAAGAAGCCATCTAGCTAATAACTATGGACCCGTAGGTCTGAAGTAAACTACTCACACATCACCGGAGAGGCCGTGGAGTTGATGTAGAGGCCCTCCGTGATCAATGCCCCCTCCGACGGAGGTCCGGAAAGGCCCCAAGATGGGATCTCTCGGGTACAGAAGGTTGCACCGGTGGAATTAGGTTTTCGTGGTGCTCCTGGATGTTTGGGGGGTACATGGATATATATATAGGAGGAAGAAGTATGTCGGTGGAGCAACGGAGGGCCCACGAGGGTGGAGGGCGCGCCCAGGGGGTAGGCGCGCCCCCTGCCTCGTGGCTTCCTCTGTTGTTTCTTGACGACCACTCCAAGTCTCTTGGATCACGTTTTTTGAGAAAATCACGTTCCCGAAGGTTTCATTCCGTTTGGACTCTATTTGATATTCCTTTTCTTCGAAACCCTAAAATAGGCAAAAACTGCAATTTGGGCTGGGCCTCCGGTTAGTAGGTTAGTCCCAAAAATTATATAAAAGTGTAAAATAAAGCCCATTGACATCCAAAATAGATAATATAATAGCATGGAGCAATCAAAAATTATTGATACGTTGGAGACGTATCAAGCATCCCCAAGCTTAATTCCTGCTCGTCCTCGAGTAGATAAATGATAAAAGAAGAATTTTTTATGTGGAATGCTTTCTAACATATTTATCAAAGTAATTTTTCTTTATTGTGGCATGAATGTTCAGATCCGAAAGATTGAAGATAAAAGTTTAATATTGACATAGAAATAATAATACTTCAAGCATACTAACTAAGCAATTATGTCTTCTCAAAATAACATGGCCAAAGAAAGTTATCCCTACAAAATCATATAGTCTGGCTATGCTCTATCTTCACCACACAAAATATTTAAATCATGCACAACCCCCATGACAAGCCAAGCAATTGTTTCATACTTTTGATGTTCTCAAACTTTTTCAATCTTCACGCATTATATGAGCATGAGCCATGGATATAGCACTATGGTGGAATAGAATGGTGGTTGTGGAGAAGACAAAAAGGAGAAGATAGTCTCACATCAACTAGGCGTATCAACGGGCTATGGAGATGCCCATTAATAGATATCAATGTGAGTGAGTAGGGATTGTCATGCAATGGATGCACTAGAACTATAAGTATATGAAAGCTCAACAAAAGAAACTAAGTGGGTGTGCATCCAACTTGCTTGCTCACGAAGACCTAGGACATTTTGAGGAAGCTCATCATTGGAATATACAAGCCAAGTTCTATAATGAAAAATTCCCACTAGTATATGAAAGTGATATCATAGGAGACTCTCTATATGAAGAACATGGTGCTACTTTGAAGCACAAGTGTGGAAAAAGGATAGTAGTATTGTCCCTTCTATCTTTTTCTCTCATTTTTTTATTTGGGCCTTCTTTCTTTTTTTGTCCTCTTTTCTCTCTTTTTTTCGTCCGGAGTCTCATCCCGACTTGTGGGGGAATCATAGTCTCCATCATCCTTTCCTCACTTGGGACAATGCTCTAACAATGATGATCATCACACTTTATTTACTTACAACTCAAGAATTACAACTCAATACTTAGAACAAAATATGACTCTATGTGAATGCCTCCGGAGGTGTACCGGGATGTGCAATGATGCATGAGTGACATGTATGAAGAATTATGAACGGTGGCTTTGCCATGAATATGATGTCAACTACATGATCATGCAAGCAATATGACAATGATGAAGCGTGTCATAATAACGGAACGGTGGAAAGTTGCATGGCAATATATCTCAGAATGGCTATGTAAATGCCATAATAGGTAGGTATGGTGGCTTTTTTGAGGAAGGTATATGGTGGGTTTAAGGTACCGGCGAAAGTTGCGCGATACTAGAGAGGCTAGCAATGGTGGAAGGGTGAGAGTGCGTATAATCCATGGACTCAACGTTAGTCATAAAGAACTCACTTACTTATTGCGAAAATCTATTAGTTATTGAAACAAAGTATTATGCGCATGCTCCTAGGGGGATAGATTGGTAGTAAAATACCATCGCTCGTCCCCGACCGCCACTCATAAGGAAGACAATCAATAAATAAATCATGCTCCGACTTCATCACATAACGGTTCACCATACATGCATGCTACGGGAATCACAAACTTCAACACAAGTATTTCTCAAATTCACAACTACTCAACTAGCATGACTCTAATATCACCATCTCCATATCTAAAAATAATTATGAAGTATCAAACTTCTCATAGTATTCAATGCACTTGTATGAAAGTTTTTGTTATAGCAAATTTCCATGTTGTTCTAAAGGACTCTCAAAATAATCTAGGTGAAGCATGAGAGATCAATAGTTTCTATAAAACAAATCCACCACCGTGCTCTAAAAGATATAAGTGAAGTACTAGAGCAAAACTGTATAACTCAAAAGGTATAAGCGAAGCACATTGAGTATTCTAACAAATTCCAAATCATGTATGGCTCTCTCAAAAGGTGTGTACAGCAAGGATGATTGTGGTAAACTAAAAAGTAAAGACTCAAATCATACTAGACGCTCCAAGCAAAACACATATCATGTGGCGAATAAAAATATAGCTCCAAGTAAAGTTACCGACAGAAGTAGACAAAAGACGGGATGCCTTCCGGGGCATCCCCAAGCTTAGGCTTTTAGGTGTACCTAGATTATCTTGGGGGTGCCATGGGCATCCCCAATCTTAGGCTCTTGCCACTCCTTGTTCCATAATCCATCAAATCTTTACCCAAAACTTGAAAATTTCACAAGACAAAACTTAAAGTAGAAAATCTCGTGAGCTCCGTTAGCGAAAGAAAACAAAAGACCAGTTCAAGGTACTGTACTGAACTCATTCTTTATTTATATTGGTGTTATACCTATTGTATTCCAACTTCTCTATGGTTTATAAACTATTTTACTAGCCATAGATTCATCAAAATAAGCAAACAACACAAGAAAAAACAGAATCTGTCAAAAATAGAACAGTCTGTAGTAATCTGTAGCTAACGCAACTTCTGGAACCCCAACAATTCTAAAATAAATTTCTGGACGTGAGGAATTTATGTATTAATCATCTGCAAAAAGAATTAACTAAATACCACCTTCCAAATAAAAATGGCAGCCATTCTCGTGAGCGCTAAAGTTTCTGTTTTTTACAGCAAGATCAAAAAGACTTTCCCCAATTCTTCCCAAAGATTCTACCTGACACAAACACTAATTAAACACAAAAAACACAACCAAAACAGAGGCCAGATAAATTATTTATTACTAATCAGGAGCAAAAAGCAAGGAATAAAAATAAAATTGGGTTGCCTCCCAACAAGCGCTATCGTTTAACGCCCCTAGCTAGGCATAAAAGCAAAGATAGATCTAGGTATTGCCATCTTTGGTAGGCAATCCATAAGTGACTCTCATAATAGATTCATATGGTAATTTAATTTTCTTTCTAGGGAAGTGTTCCATGCCTTTACTTAATGGAAATTGGAATCTAATATTCCCTTCCTTCATATCAATAATTGCACCAACCGTTCTAAGGAAAGGTCTACCAAGAATAATAGGACATGATGGATTGCAATCTATATCAAGAACAATGAAATCTATGGGCACATAGTTCCTATTCGCAAAAATAAGAACATCATTAATTCTTCCCATAGGTTTCTTAATAATGGAATCCGCAAGGTGCAAGTTTAAAGAACAATCATCAAAATCACGGAAACCTAGCAAATCACACAAAGTTTTTGGAATCGTGGAAACACTAGCACCCTAATCACACAAAGCATAGCACTCATAATCTTTAATTTTAATTTTAATTTTAGGTTCCCACTCATCATAAAGTTTTCTAGGGATAGAAACTTACAACTCAAGTTTTTCTTCATAAGATTGCATCAAAGCATCAACAATATGTTTATTAAAAGCTTTATTTTGACTATAAACATGAGGAGAATTTAGCACGGATTGTAACAAGGAAATACAATCTATCAAAGAGAAATTATCATAATTAAATTCCTTGAAATCCAAAATAGTGGGTTCATTTATATTTAAAGTTTTGACCTCTTTAATCCCACTTTTAACAATTTTTGCATCAAGATCTAAAAACTCAGAATTTTTGGAACGCCTCCTAGGTAAAGGTGGCTCATCTTCAGTCCCATCATTATCAAGATCCATATTACAAAACAAAGATTTAATAGGAGACACATTAATAACTTTTAGATCTTCATCTTTATTTTCATTAAAACTAGAAGAAGACACTTTGACAAAGCAATCTTTTTTGGCACGCATCCTAGCGGTTCTTTCTTTGCACTCATCAATGGAAATTGTCATGGCTTTGAGAGACTCATTGATATCATGCTTAGGTGGAATAGATCTAAGTTTCAAAGAATCAACATCAAGAGAAATCCTATCAACGTTCCTAGCCAACTCATCAATCTTAAGCAATTTTTCTTCAATCAAAGCATTGAAACTCTTTTGCGAAGTAATAAATTCTTTAATTCT
The DNA here is from genome assembly GCF_018294505.1 of Triticum aestivum. Taxonomy (NCBI): domain Eukaryota; kingdom Viridiplantae; phylum Streptophyta; class Magnoliopsida; order Poales; family Poaceae; genus Triticum; species Triticum aestivum. Next base: position 629,425,848 of record NC_057797.1, read on the forward strand.
AGATTAAAAATCAAAGGGCATCTTATTATAATTTCCATAATAATTGTTGTAGGAATTACCATAATTATTAGAGGAATTACTAGGAAACGGCCTAGAATTAAAATTACCTCTATACGCGTTGTTACCAAAATTGTTCCTACCAACAAAATTGACATCCATAGATTCATTATTATTCTCAATCAAAGTAGACAAAGGCATATCATTAGGATCAGTAGGAGCACTCTTATTAGCAAACAATTTCATAAGTTCATCCATCTTTCCACTCAAAACATTAATCTCTTCAATTGCATGCACTTTCTTATTAGTAGATCTTTCGCTGTATCATTGAGAATAATTAACCATAATATTATCTAGGAGCTTAGTAGCTTCTCCTAAAGTGATTTCCATAAAAGTGCCTCCCGCGGCCGAATCTAAAAGATTTCTAGAAGCAAAATTCAATCCGGCATAAAAGTTTTGTATAATCATCCAAAGATTCAAACCATGTGTAGGACAATTACGTATCATTAGTTTCATCCTCTCCCAAGATTGTGCAACATGTTCATGATCAAGTTGCTTAAAATTCATAATATCGTTTCTAAGAGAGATGATCTTAGCGGGAGGACAATACTTAGAGATAAAAGCATCTTTGCACTTATTCCATGAATCAATACTATTTTTAGGCAAAGACGAAAACCAAGCTTTAGCACGATCTCTAAGCGAAAACGGAAATAGCTTAAGTTTAAGAATATCATTATCCACATCTTTCTTCTTTTGCATATGACACAAATCAACAAAGTTGTTTAGATGGGTAGCAGCATCTTCACTAGGAAGGCCGGCGAATTGATCTTTCATGACAATATTAAACAAAGCAACATTAATTTCACAAGATTCAGCATCGGTAAGAGGAGCAATCGGAGTACTAAGAAAATCATTGTTGTTGGTATTGGCAAAGTCACACAATTTAGTATTATCTTGAGCCATCGTGACAAGCAAGCAATCCAACACACAAGCAAACAAGAAACGGGCAAAAGAGGCAAAAGGGAAAGAGAAGGGGAACGAAGAGAGAGGGCGAATAAAACGGCAAGGGTGAAGTAGGGGAGAGGAAAACGAGAGGCAAATGGCAAATAATGTAATGCGAGGGATAAGAGTTTGTGATGGGTACTTGGTATGTCTTGACTTGGCAACGGCACCTGAAATGACTCGTTCTTGGGAGTCAAATCTTGACTTGACTTGGCGCGAATCTCCCCGGCAACGGCGCCAAAAACCCTTCTTGCTACCTCTTGAGCACTGCGTTTGTTTTCCCTTGAAGAGCAAAGGGTGATGCAGCAAAGTAGCGTAAGTATTTCCCTCAGTTTTTGAGAACCAAGTTATCAATCCAGTAGGAGATCATGCTCAAGTCCCACGCACCTACACAAACAAATAAGAACCCCGCAACCAATGCAATAAAGGGGCTGTTAAGCCCTTCATGGTCACTTACGAGAGTGAGATCTGATAGATATGATAAGATAATATTTTTGGTATTTTTATGATAAATAGAAATAAAGATGCAAAGTAAAATAAATGGCAAAGGAAATAACTAAGTGTTGGCAGATTAATATGATGGAAGATAGACCCGGGGGCCATAGGCTTCACTAGTGGCTTCTCTCAAGAGCATAAGTATTATGGTGGGTAAACGAATTACTGTCAAGCAATTGATAGAATTGAGCATAGTTATGAGAATATCTAGGTATGATCATGTATATAGGCATCACGTCCAAGACAAGCAGACCGAAACGATTCTGCATCTATTACTATTACTCCACACATCGACCGCTATCCAGCATGCATCTAGAGTATTAAGTTCATAAGAACAAAGTAATGTTTTAAGGAAGATGACATGATGTAGAGGGATAAACTCATGCAATTTGATATAAACCCCGTCTTTTTATCCTCGATGGCAACAATACATGTCACATCCCTAGCTTCTGGTATTGCTCTAGGCTAGCTTCATGTGTGCATCATGTCTATATTTTTGAAACTTGAACTGAGGAATTTTGGAAGCCTCAAAAACTTAAATAAAAGAGGGGCAAAAACCCTAGAAATCGCATTCATTGCTCCAAAATGCTCTTCTTAAATGTTTGATAATTTTTGGTAAGGGTTCTGGTCCCAACCAAAATATTGAACATTTTTAAGGATTTATTTTTGGGACTTTGGATTTAATTCATTAGCTATTTGAATTTGAATTATATTCATATAATTAGAATATAATTTCAAATACCCCTGAAATATTTTATAAGCTTTTGGAAAAGTCCATCTAGCAACATAAAATATTCAGAGGGGTTTTTGGCATTGTTTGAATTATTTTAAATTCAAAACAGTGGCAAAATAAATTAAACAAAACAAAACAGAACAGAAATAAAAAGCAGAGAGAGAACTTACCTCAGCTTACCTGGCAGCCACCCACAGCCCAACACTGTGCAGCCCACCTGCGCGGCCCAGCCCACCTGGCCCCCCTTCTCCTGTCTTCTTCCCGTGCCAGCGCACGAAGCAGCTCGGTGGCGAGCACCGCCGTCGCGCTTGGCCACCTCCTGCCTGGTTGCCTCCCTCCTCGATGCACCTGGAGACGCCACGACACCCCTGGCCTCTCTCTCACTCTCCCTGGAACCCCTCTCGCTCTCCCTCCGTCCCTATTCCCCCTCTGCTCTCTCTCCCTCCCGCGACCGAATGGAGCCGCCGCCACCGACGAGCTCCCTCGCGGACACCGGCCACCCCACGCAAACCCGACACGCCCAGAAGCTCCGCCACGTTGTCTTCTTCATCTTCGATGAGCCACGCAAGCCGGGAGGGCCCGGAACATCGCCATCGCCGTCGTCTTCCACCTCGGGCTCCGACCACCGCCGCCGTTGATTCGCCGTCTCCACCGCCTCCCCGAGCACGCCGACCTTCTCTTCGAACTCACCGTGAGCCCCTGTCCATTTCCCCTCTCTTCCCATGCCCGTCCGCACCCTCTAACCACCCTGGCTGTCGGAGCCGACCATTCCTCGCCGCCGGCGATGACGCAGGCGGTGCTAGAGCCACCATAGCTAACTCCCGAGCACGGCAACGTGCTCAGCACCCTTCCAGGAGCCGAGCGCGCCCACCTGTGCGACCTGCCGTGCCCCCTAGCGCCAACCCCGACCTCGCCGTGCTCCGGCCGCCGCCTTTGAGCTCGCCGTCGTCGATATAGGTCGCCCCCGGCCTAACTGACCGCACCACTCGACGCGCGGGATCTTCAGCGTCACGTAGCTGCCCTCCGCCGGCCATTTGGTCGCCGGAGGAGGATTTCCGACCCCCTCCGCCGTCTCTGGCTCCGCCGGCGACGAGCCGCGGGTCAACTCCGGCGAGTTGACCCGGGGTTTGACCCCCTGACGTGTGGGCCCAGGCGCCTGCGTGATTAGTGTTAGATTAGTTAGCGCTAATTAACTTAGCTAATTAGATAGGCCACTGACATGCGGGCCCCGCCCGGCTAACTAAGTTAGTTAGGGCTAACTAACTTAGTTAGTTGACTGGGTCACTGACCAGTGGACCCCACTGGTCAGGTTTGACCTGGTCGACGCCTTTGACCTGCTGACGTCACCCCGGCGTCATGCTGACGCAATAAGTATTTTCTGGATTTAAAATATTCAGGAAATTCCAGAAATTTGTATAAACTTTAATAAATCATAGAAAATTAACCGTAACTCCAAATTAAATAATTTATATATGAAAAATTATCAGAAAAATTCAAGGAATCCATCTGTACCATTTTCATGCATGTTTGAACAATGTTTGTCCTCTGTTTTGGACAAAACGTTTAAAGGGCATTTAAATAATCACATATGGAGTTTGAATTTGAATCTTGTATTCAAACCAACTTCATTTAATCTGTTGCTAGTTGCATTAGGTCAAAACACATTCATATTGCCATGTCATGAGCATGCATCATATTGTGCATTGCATTGATTGTATTTCTTCCTTGTTGCCGGTATCTGTTCCCTCCCGATAGACGATGTTCCGACGTTGAGATCGTTGACACTGATGAAGACTCAATGTTATCTTCAGAAGTGCCAGGCAAGCAAAACCCCCTTGTTCATTCCGATAAAATCCCACTCTCTCGCTCCTGCTCTCTTTTACTGCATTAGGACAACACCGACTCATCTGTTACTTGCTGCGGTAGTTGAACCCCTTTATCCTTTGCATGACCTGTCATTGCCACAGTAAATAGATGAAACCCACTAGCATGAGTAGGAGTTGTTTGAGCCCTGATGTGCCTACTCATTTATGTTTGTTTGTCATGCCTGCTACTGCTTAGAGTTGAGTCAGGTCTGATTCATCGGGGATGAATCAGAGGCGTGTGAACATGTCCTACTGTGTGTGAGCTAAGTGTGTGAACACGATTTGGTAAAGGTAGCGGTGAGAGGCCATGTAGGAGTACATGGTGGGTTGTCTCATTGCAGCCGTCCTCAGGAACTGAGTTCTGTGTTTGTGATCCATGATTCAGCTACTACCACGCATTGGGCCCGAAACCAATGGACCCTCTCGGCTTCTTGATCACCCTTGTCCTCTGTCCAGGAGTTGCAAGTAGTTTCTGGTGTTTGTAGTATGCTGGAGGCCGTGCGCAGCGCTGACCGTAGGGGTGGGCTGTGATGCGGTAGGCACGTGGCCGGGTAAACCGGGCGCCCGTTTGGTGTCACGGAACCCTGTTCACATCGTTTGGGGCTGTGAGCGAAACTCCGGCCGGATCTCCTCATGGATGGAACCCGAATAGGCGATAAACCTGGACTAGAGACTTGAGTGTTTAGGCAGGCCATGGCCGACACCCACGTTGGGCTTCCGCTTGAAGGTTGCCGAGTACATGTCGTGTAAACGGCGGTAAGTGGTGAGAGCGTGTGTGAAGAAGTACACCCCTGCAGGGTTAACAACATCTATTCGAATAGCCGTGTCCACGGAAAAGGACTTCTGGGTTGCTTATATCAGTTCATAGACAAGTGAAAGTGGATACTCTAAAATACGCAAGATAAGCGTGAGTGCTATGGACGGCGTTCTCGTAGGGAGACGGGAGCGGTTCCATAGTGGTGTATTGATATGGTGAATATGTGGACTCGTGTGCGCCACCTCAAAAGAGTTACATTGCAGTCGTAGTTTAGGATAGCCACCGAGTCAAAGCTGGCTTGCTGCAGTTAAACCCCACCATCCCTTTGTTGATAATGATGCATATGTAGATAGTTCTGATGTAAGTCTTGCTGGGTACATTTGTACTCACGTTTGCCTATTTTATGTTTTGCAGAGAGAGACTTCGGTCTCACTAGTAGTTCGCGTGGTCTTCGACGTTTAGCTTGTTACCTCAGCTACGATCTTGTGCCCTCGGCAGGATCTGATAGATAGTCAGGCTTCTCAGCCTTTTTCATTTATAGATGTCTGTACTCAGACATGATAGCTTCCGCTTGTGCTTTGACTTGTATGCTCTGATTGTTGGGTCATGAGACCCATGTTTGTAATCTCGCTCCTCGGAGCCTATTGAATAATTACTTGAGTCGTAGAGTCATGTTGTGATGCCATGTTGTATTTGCACATATCGAGCATATTGTGTGTATGTTATTGAAATGCTTGGTATGTGTGGGATCTGACTATCTAGTTGTTTATCTTTAGTAGCCTCTCTTACCGGGAAATGTCTCCTAGTGTTTCCACTGAGCCATGGTAGCTTGCTACTGCTCCGGAACACTTAGGCTGGCCGGCATGTGTCCTTCTTCGTTCCTGTGTCTGTCCCTTCGGGGAAATGTCACGCGATGAATACCGGAGTCCTGTTAGCCCGCTACAGCCCGGTTCACCGGAGTCCTGCTAGCCCAGTGCTACAGCCTGGATTCACTCGCTGATGACCGACACGTTCGATGCTGGGTCATGGATGCCTGTCCCTGTAAGTCTGTGCCACTTTGGGTTTACGACTAGCCATGTCAGCCCGGGCTCCTTATCATATGGATGCTAGCGACACTGTCATATACGTGTGCCAAAAGGCGCAAACGGTCCCGGGCTTAGGTAAGGCGACACCCGTGGGAATACCGTGCGTGAGGCCGCAAAGTGATATGAGGTGTTACATGCTAGATCGATGTGGCGTTGAGTCGGGGTCCTGACAGCGTTGGTATCAGAGCTTGACTGCCTGTAGGATTACCAAGCCAAACTGGTCGAAGTTGAGTCTAGAAATTCTTTAGTTATATAAGGGAATTGATTGTGGGATGGAACGTAAGGCTCTTTTTACTCCTTATACCTTATGCCTTCTGATCTGAGTCATCATCTTCTCTTCTACGGGGATTAAGAACTAGGCTATCTCTTCTTTCTATCAGGATCACGTGTTACTAATCTGCAGACTTGTAGGATTGATGGTTCTAAGCTTGAGTTCAGTTTCTACTTCTGTATGTTAACTGTTGATCTCAAGACCTTGATATTGTGCTTCTGAGTGGTTATGCCACCATTTTTGTGAATGTCTCAAATCTTTTTTGAGCATTTACAGCCGTTATGCTGTCCGAGTCATCCCAGGTTTCTAAGTAGTCTGATGCATTTGCAAATCCTTTCTACCCGTTTCAATGTTCCCATGGGCCAGATTAACCACACTAATCAGTGAGTTGAGGTACTCCGTTACCTTGACATATATGTTGGAGATATTATTATGACCCTAGGTGTCTTAGGGGATCATCTAGTAATTTAGCCATGATTTGTGTTCCCAGTGTGATGATTCTGGCCATCATTCTCGAAAGCATCCCGTGATGCTACTTAGTAATAGGTATTCTGTTCCTGGGTTCTTGAACCCGAGATTCACTCTACCTACTTCATGTTGATAGTAATTGCTAGTGCCTTTAGGATATTAGTAACCTTTGCGATAGTCCTTGAAGTCCGTGGTATCTTCTTCTTCCAAATACCATGAACTACTTATGGCAGATGTTCCTCGCTGATCGAAAGATCACAATCAGAGTGCTCTCGATGGGTTCTCGATTCTACATTGTGACTCTGCCAGTTCTACCTTTCTGCATGGGTTATCTGGAAGAAATATGTGGAATTCGTTCGACATGCTAAACCATGCATCCACAACTCAGAAAATCGTGTGTTCCTTTGAGTTGTCCCTCTTTAGTTGTCTTCTGACCCTCGTCTATCAATTGATAGTCAAGATTATGTGTGCATTCGTTCATCGATGCCTATTACTCTTGTGGTCCGTCAAGCCATTCTATCGCGGAATGACTAGGAGAAACAAACTCCAGTACCTCTTCCATATCTAGGATTGGGTCAAAACAATTGTATTCCGCAGATCAAAATGCCAATCCAGCTTTTGGTTCTGTTCTACCTTGGAGTATTACATATTTTATATCGAGATTGTTATAGGAATTGCACACCATCCTATGAACTCTTGGTACAGTGATACTTCTTGCCATCATTGTTCATTCCTCGGTTCCTGTGTTATCGTAACCGGAATGCCGACAAGTGAATCGTGGTGTGTGAAATCAATACTGCTAGCAACTCCGTTGTTTGGTAGTTAAAGGACAATAATTTCATTCTTAGCGTGTTGGTTTTTGAATCATCCTTCTAAGACTGATCGTGCTACCTAGTCCTTATTTTGGTGCACCCTTCGATTGATGAGTTAGGATCTTTTCAAGTCCTCACTCATTTGATCATATTGTCTTGCCCTCAAAAGCAAGATTGTTCTCGAGCTTAGTAACATATCGGTGGTTCGTGATTTTCCGAAGATCTTCTCGGAAGTATTACCAGGTTGTCACCTGACCGCTGTGTTGAGCTCGTGATCAAGTTGGTTTCTTGTGAGCCACCTTCTCTCCAAGAATCGGTGCTAGATATCCCTGAGCTAGTTGGTTAAGCTAGACAACAACTTGGAGAATTGGAAGATAAAAGCTTGCCTGACTTAGTTCGTTCTAAAGGGATATTCTTGTGTAGTGTGTGTTGAAGAAAGATGATATCTTCATCGATTGGTCCCTGTGATCAGTTGTTGGACCTATTGTCTTATCAATCCTTTGATTTGAGTGTGGGCTATCGTCAAATCAAATCAGTACCAACGATGCTTGTAATGTTGTCTTATTCGTGGTTGATCCCTCGAGCATACACCATTGTATCTTTTGGGTCTGACCAATGCTATCACTTGTTCACTTAACTATGGAATTCCTTTTAAAAGGAAACCCGGATGAATTGTTGTTGAGCCCATTGACAACATCCTTATCTCCTCCATGATTTTGTTGAACATTAAGCTAGTGTTGGAAATTTTTGAAAGCATTTGTTCATGCTAGCTCATGAAGCATATGTTTGGATGAAGGTAGTGACTTCCTTTAATTCATGTGCATCTGATGCAAGTTGCCGCCGTGGATTCGGGAAAGTCAATGTTGCTTTCTTTGGAATCATTCCAAATCAGTCATGCACACGTGCGAAGAATGCTGTGGTTTGAAGACTTGCAACCTTCAATCTATATGTATCCCTAGCACACCAAGCCACTGATTGATTTGTTCAAGGAGAAGGAGTATCTTCATAAGAGCTAATCCGGACTTATGAAAGAACTTCGATACCCTCGTTGATGGTTCCCCCTCCTGAACTCGGTAGTGTTTTATTATAAGACTACTATGTGGTCATGCTTGTCTGGGACAACGTGTTCACATGTTTGTAGCAGAACCAGCTCATGTTTTGGAGCTTGCTATCGTAGTTCATCTCCCGAGAATCCCGCAACGTCATCTCGTCGATTTGTGTTGCAAACTTTCTTTTTTCTTCCTAGACTCGATGAGTCAGGAATATCCTGACACCAACCAGATCTGAATCTCAGGCAGATATGATGGTTTGGAACATTTCCCAAGAACTATAATATCGGTCCCTCGAAAACCGGTAAAGTGGATGTCGTGGCCAACACACCCAACCGGAAGACCTGTTATTATAATATCTTGATTGAGGAAGTTGGCCACCTCCCCATAGGGATTTCGTAGGATTTACTCCCTAGTTGCCCCTATGGATTTTGAGATCCCGAAGTCCGACCTTTTACTTGATGTTCTAGATATCAAACCATATCTATGAATGGGTTACGCTAGCACATCAAGGAGAACATTAGAAGCGGAGTGCTAAATGTCTCTCGGTCGATCATCCAGATTTTGTTCCTTGGCTTCGCTAAGGTGTATTCTGAGAAGGTGTTATCTTCCTTTGCGTCTGCATCGTCCATCGCTATTCATCATGGTGGTATGTTGTGTTGTCATCACCCTTGACGCGGTTGTTGATAAAACCTTGATGATTGTGGAAATGCTCAAGTTCTTGAGAGCACGCACAAGCGCTACGTGTTATCATCGACTCTAACTAGGATTCCTCTCAGCTCCCTCGGCAATGCTATGATCTTTTCAAACAGCGAATTCACTCTCTATTGTTGGGTTCTTCCCCAGTTACTAGAATCATTCCCAGCATTTGCATTTTGTTCCCAGCTTGCACCGCCAATGTGCCATTCTACCATGGGTCTCTTCCATCTCCGGTGATAAGCAAATTCATCCATTACGTTGTCTTCAACAAGGTAATCCACATCATCCAAGTCGGAGAATGCCATTCTACCGACCCCCTCCAAACGATCGCTCGAGAATTGCCTTAGGCTGGTTTAAAGAGTTTCAATGATCTCTGAATCAAAGGTAATTCTTTTTGCCACTTAAGGAAATAATCTACGAATCACCCTCCTCTAGGATGTTTCGTCGTGGTATCATGGCAACTTAACTCCTCGCTACGTGGACAATCATTTACCACCCTCTTAAGTGTGGAGTTGTTGTCCACCTAGTGCACCTTCGTCATCCGTTTCTTTCCACCCCTCTTGATGTGTATCTCGTGTCTCCACCCGAGAGATGGTTCTATGTCTCATTCCGTGAGTTGTTCGACCTTCGAGAAGTTCGATCCTTCTAGAGTTTCCCTTTCCTCTTCTTGTCATGATTAGTTGGAGTTCTCAGAGCAAGACGACAAGACAAAGATGGTGTTCAAATCAACGTTCATTTGAAGTGCAACCTGGATCGTGAAGATTGTACTAGTTTGCGTTTCCCCTTCATCCTACCCTACGCTTGAATCTCGAGACGAGATTCTTGTTTAGTGGGGGTGAGTTGTCACATCCCTAGCTTCTGGTATTGCTCTAGGCTAGCTTCATGTGTGCATCATGTCTATATTTTTGAAACTTGAACTGAGGAATTTTGGAAGCCTCAAAAACTTAAATAAAAGAGGGGCAAAAACCCTAGAAATCTCATTCATTGCTCCAAAATGCTCTTCTTAAATGTTTGATAATTTTTGGTAAGGGTTCTGGTCCCAACCAAAATATTGAACATTTTTAAGGATTTATTTTTGGGACTTTGGATTTAATTCATTAGCTATTTGAATTTGAATTATATTCATATAATTAGAATATAATTTCAAATACCCCTGAAATATTTTATAAGCTTTTGGAAAAGTCCATCTAGCAACATAAAATATTCAGAGGGGTTTTTGGCATTGTTTGAATTATTTTAAATTCAAAACAGTGGCAAAATAAATTAAACAAAACAAAACAGAACAGAAATAAAAAGCAGAGAGAGAACTTACCTCAGCTTACCTGGCAGCCACCCACAGCCCAACACTGTGCAGCCCACCTGCGCGGCCCAGCCCACCTGGCCCCCCTTCTCCTGTCTTCTTCTCGTGCCAGCGCACGAAGCAGCTCGGTGGCGAGCACCGCCGTCGCGCTTGGCCACCTCCTGCCTGGTTGCCTCCCTCCTCGATGCGCCTGGAGACGCCACGACACCCCTGGCCTCTCTCTCACTCTCCCTGGAACCCCTCTCGCTCTCCCTCCGTCCCTATTCCCCCTCTGCTCTCTCTCTCCCTCCCGCGACCAAACGGAGCCGCCGCCACCGACGAGCTCCCTCGCGGACACCGGCCACCCCATGCAAACCCGACACGCCCAGAAGCTCCGCCACGTTGTCTTCTTCATCTTCGATGAGCCACGCAAGCCGGGAGGGCCCGGAACATCGCCATCGCCGTCGTCTTCCACCTCGGGCTCCGACCACCGCCGCCGTTGATTCGCCGTCTCCACCGCCTCCCCGAGCACGCCGACCTTCTCTTCGAACTCACCGTGAGCCCCTGTCCATTTCCCCTCTCTTCCCATGCCCGTCCGCGCCCTCTAACCACCCTGGCTGTCGGAGCCGACCATTCCTCGCCGCCGGCGATGACGCAGGCGGTGCTAGAGCCACCGTAGCTAACTTCCGAGCACGGCAACGTGCTCAGCACCCTTCCAGGAGCCGAGCGCGCCCACCCGTGCGACCTGCTGTGCCCCCTAGCGCCAACCCCGACCTCGCCGTGCTCCGGCCGCCGCCTTTGAGCTCGCCGCCGTCGATATAGGTCGCCCCCGGCCTAACTGACCGCACCACTCGACGCGCGGGATCTTCAGCATCACGTAGCTGCCCTCCGCCGGCCATTTGGTCGCCGGAGGAGGATTTCCGACCCCCTCCGCCGTCTCTGGCTCCGCCGGCGACGAGCCGCGGGTCAACTCCGGCGAGTTGACCCGGGGTTTGACCCCCTGACGTGTGGGCCCAGGCGCCTGCGTGATTAGTGTTAGATTAGTTAGCGCTAATTAACTTAGCTAATTAGATAGGCCACTGACATGCGGGCCCCGCCCGGCTAACTAAGTTAGTTAGGGCTAACTAACTTGGTTAGTTGACTGGGTCACTGACCAGTGGACCCCACTGGTCAGGTTTGACCTGGTCGACGCCTTTGACCTGCTGACGTCACCCCGGCGTCATGCTGACGCAATAAGTATTTTCTGGATTTAAAATATTCAGGAAATTCCAGAAATTTGTATAAACTTTAATAAATCATAGAAAATTAACCGTAACTCCAAATTAAATAATTTATATATGAAAAATTATCAGAAAAATTCAAGGAATCCATCTGTACCATTTTCATGCGTGTTTGAACAATGTTTGTCCTCTGTTTTGGACAAAACGTTTAAAGGGCATTTAAATAATCACATATGGAGTTTGAATTTGAATCTTGTATTCAGACCAACTTCATTTAATCCGTTGCTAGTTGCATTAGCTCAAAACACATTCATATTGCCATGTCATGAGCATGCATCATATTGTGCATTGCATTGATTGTATTTCTTCCTTGTTGCTGGTATCTGTTCCCTCCCGGTAGACGATGTTCCGACGTTGAGATCGTTGACACTGATGAAGACTCAATGTTATCTTCAGAAGTGCCAGGCAAGCAAAACCCCCTTATTCATTCCGATAAAATCCCACTCTCTCGCTCCTGCTCTCTTTTACTGCATTAGGACAACACCGACTCATCTGTTACTTGCTGCGGTAGTTGAACCCCTTTATCCTTTGCATGACCTGTCATTGCCACAGTAAATAGATGAAACCCACTAGCATGAGTAGGAGTTGTTTGAGCCCTGATGTGCCTACTCATTTATGTTTGTTTGTCATGCCTGCTACTGCTTAGAGTTGAGTCAGGTCTGATTCATCGGGGATGAATCAGAGGCGTGTGAACATGTCCTACTGTGTGTGAGCTAAGTGTGTGAACACGATTTGGTAAAGGTAGCGGTGAGAGGCCATGTAGGAGTACATGGTGGGTTGTCTCATTGCAGCCGTCCTCAGGAACTGAGTTCTGTGTTTGTGATCCATGATTCAGCTACTACCACGCATTGGGCCCGAAACCAATGGACCCTCTCGGCTTCTTGATCACCCTTGTCCTCTGTCCAGGAGTTGCAAGTAGTTTCTGGTGTTTGTAGTATGCTGGAGGCCGTGCGCAGCGCTGACCATAGGGGTGGGCTGTGATGCGGTAGGCACGTGGCCGGGTAAACCGGGCGCCCGTTTGGTGTCATGGAACCCTGTTCACATCGTTTGGGGCTGTGAGCGAAACTCCGGCCGGATCTCCTCATGGATGGAACCCGAATAGGCGATAAACCTGGACTAGAGACTTGAGTGTTTAGGCAGGCCGTGGCCGACACCCACGTTGGGCTTCCGCTTGAAGGTTGCCGAGTACATGTCGTGTAAACGGCGGTAAGTGGTGAGAGCGTGTGTGAAGAAGTACACCCCTGCAGGGTTAACATCATCTATTCGAATAGCCGTGTCCGCGGAAAAGGACTTCTGGGTTGCTTATATCAGTTCATAGACAAGTGAAAGTGGATACTCTAAAATACGCAAGATAAGCGTGAGTGCTATGGACGGCATTCTCGTAGGGAGACGGGAGCGGTTCCATAGTGGTGTATTGATATGGTGAATATGTGGACTCGTGTGCGCCACCTCAAAAGAGTTACATTGCAGTCGTAGTTTAGGATAGCCACCGAGTCAAAGCTGGCTTGCTGCAGTTAAACCCCACCATCCCTTTGTTGATAATGATGCATATGTAGATAGTTCTGATGTAAGTCTTGCTGGGTACATTTGTACTCACGTTTGCCTATTTTATGTTTTGCAGAGAGAGACTTCGGTCTCACTAGTAGTTCGCGTGGTCTTCGACGTTTAGCTTGTTACCTCAGCTACGATCTTGTGCCCTCGGCAGGATCTGATAGATAGTCAGGCTTCTCAGCCTTTTTCATTTATAGATGTCTGTACTCAGACATGATAGCTTCCGTTTGTGCTTTGACTTGTATGCTCTGATTGTTGGGTCATAAGACCCATGTTTGTAATCTCGCTCCTCGGAGCCTATTGAATAATTACTTGAGTTGTAGAGTCATGTTGTGATGCCATGTTGTATCTGCACATATCGAGCATATTGTGTGTATGTTGTTGAAATGCTTGGTATGTGTGGGATCTGACTATCTAGTTGTTTATCCTTAGTAGCCCCTCTTACCGGGAAATGTCTCCTAGTGTTTCCACTGAGCCATGGTAGCTTGCTACTGCTCCGGAACACTTAGGCTGGCCGGCATGTGTCCTTCTTCGTTCCTGTGTTTGTCCCTTCGGGGAAATGTCACGCGATGAATACCGGAGTCCTATTAGCCCGCTACAGCCCAGTTCACCGGAGTCCTGCTAGCCCAGTGCTACAGCCTGGATTCACTCGCTGTTGACCGACACGTTCGATGCTGGGTCATGGATGCCTGTCCCTGTAAGTCTGTGCCACTTTGGGTTTACGACTAGCCATGTCAGCCCGGGCTCCTTATCATATGGATGCTAGCGACACTGTCATATACGTGTGCCAAAAGGCGCAAACGGTCCCGGGCTAAGGTAAGGTGACACCCGTGGGAATACCGTGCGTGAGGCCGCAAAGTGATATGAGGTGTTACATGCTAGATCGATGTGGCATTGAGTCGGGGTCCTGACAATACAATACGTGCCTTGCTGCCCCTGCTGTCACTGGGAAAGGACACCGCAAGATTGAACCCAAAGCTAAGCACTTCTCCCATTGCAAGAAAGATCAATCTAGTAGGCCAAACCAAACTGATAATTCGTAGAGACTTGCAAAGGTAAACCAATCATACATAAAATAATTGAGAGGATAATCAAATATTGTTCATAGATAATCTGGATCATAAACCCACAATTCATCGGATCTTGACAAATGCACCGCAAAAGAAGATTATATCGAATATATCTCCAAGAAGATCGAGGAGAACTTTGTATTGAGATCCAAAGAGAGAGAAGAAGCCATCTAGATAATAACTATGGACTCGTAGGTCTGAAGTAAACTACTCACACATCACTGGAGAGGCCATGGAGTTGATGTAGAGGCCCTCCATGATCAATGTGCCCTCCTGCGGAGCTCCGGAAAAGGCCCCAAGATGGGATCTCTCGAGTATAGAAGGTTGCGAGGGTGGAATTAGGTTTTCATGTTTCTCCTGGATGTTTGGGGGGGTATGTGGATATATATAGGAGGAAGAAGTACGTCGGTGGGGCAACGGAGGGCCCACGAGTGTGGAGGGCGTGCCCCCTGCCTCGTGGCTTCCTCCGTTGTTTCTTGACGCCCACTCCAAGTCTCATGGATCACGTTTGTTGAGAAAATCACGTTCCCGAAGGTTTCATTCTGTTTGGACTCCGTTTGATATTCCTTTTCTTCGAAACCCTAAAATAGGAAAAAACAACAATTTGGGGTGGGCCTCCGGTTAGTAGGTTAGTCCCCAAAAATTATATAAAAGTGTAAAATAAACCCCATTAACATCCAAAATAGATAATATAATAGCATGGAGCAATCAAAAATTAGAGATACGTTGGAGACGTATCAGCTGGCTATCTGGTTCCTTAAAAAACTACAGCAGTTAAAACTAAAATAAAATCTCCAGAATAAAAATATATAAACACACAGTAAAAATAATAATACTAATATAAACTACATGAACACTACTTCCTCATCTAATGCAATTTTCGGAAAAATCATTCTTATGCAATAGGACACACAAGCATCAATAAAACACTCAAATAAAATATTTTCGAGATTATAAAAAAATACAAGAACATATCAAATGAACTGAAACAATATTCTGGACATTATGAATATTTTTAAAATAGGGGAGAAAGTCATGTTATGTCCACTCCAATAAATTGCCTTTAGTTGCATAATGAAAAGAATATTTCTTGAAAGCAAATAATGCAATAAAAAATATGAGATTTTTGGGAAACGCAGTATATAAAAGAAATTCCTATGATCACGCAAGATCTATCTAGGAGATGCATAACAACGAGAGGGGGAGAGTATTTCTACGTACCCTCGTAGACCGAAAGCGGAAGCGTTATGAAACGCGGTTGATGTAGTTGAACGTCTTCACGATCCAATCGATCAAGTACCGAACGCACGGCAGCTCCGTGATCTGCACACGTTCAGCTCGGTGACGTCCCTCGTACTCTTGATCTAGTTGAGGCCGAGGGAGAGTTTCGTCAGGACGACGGCATGATGACGGTGATGACGAAGTTACCGATGTAGGGCTTCGCCTAAGCACTACAACGATATGACCGAGGTGTAATTCTGTGGAGGGGGGCACCGCACATGGCTAAACAATCAAGTTGTGTGTCTATGGGGTGCCCCACTCCCTGTATATAAAGGGGGGCAAGGAGGAGAGGGCCGGCCCTCATAGGGCGCGCCCAAGGGGGGAGTCCTACTCCCAGTAGGAGTAGGTTTCCCCCCTTCCTAGTTGGAGTAGGAGAAGAAGGAAGAGGGAGAGGGAGAGAAGGAATCGAAAGGGGGGCCGGCCCCCACCCCAATTCGGATTGGGATTGGGGGGCTCCACCTGGCCGCCTCCTCCTCTCTTCCACTAAGGCCCAATAAGGCCCATTGACTCCCCGGCGAATTCTCGTAACTCTCTGGTACTCCAAAAAATACCCGAACCACTCAGAACCTTTCCGATGTCCGAATATAGCCTTTCAATATATCGATCTTTACATCTCGACCATTTAGAGACTCCTTGTAATGTCCGTGATCTCATTCGGGACTCCGAACAACCTTCGGTACATCAAATCACATAAACTCATAATACCAATCGTCATCGAACATTAAGCGTGCGGACCCTACGGGTTCGAGAACTATGTAGACATGACCGAGATACTTCCCCGGTCAATAACCAATAGCGGAACCTGGATGCTCATGTTGGTTCCTACATATTCTACTAAGATCTTTATCGGTCAAACCGCACAACAACATACGTTGTTCCCTTTGTCATTGGTATGTTACTTTCCCGAGATTCGATCATCGGTATTATCATACCTAGTTCAATCTCATTACCGGCAAGTTCTTTACTCGTTCCGTAATGCAACATCCCGCAACTAAATCATTAGTCACATTGCTTGCAAGGCTTATAGTGATGTGCATTACCAAGAGGGCCTAGAGATACCTCTCCGACAATCGGAGTGACAAATCCTAATCTCGATCTATGCCAACTCAACAAACACCATTGGAGACACCTATAGAGCATCTTTATAATCATCCAGTTACGTTGTGACATTTGATAGCACACAAATTGTTCCTCTGGTATTTGGGAGTTACATAATCTCATAGTAATAGGAACATGTATAAGTTATGAAGAAAGGAATAGCAATAAACTAAACGATCATAGTGCTAAGTTAACAGATGTGCCTAGTCCATCACATCATTCTCTAATTATGTGATCCCGTTCATCAAATGACAACACATGTCCATGGCTAGGAAACTTAACCATCTTTGATTAACGAGCTAGTCTAGTAGAGGCATACTAGGGACACTCTGTTTGTCTATGTATTCACACATGTACTAAGTTTCCGGTTAATACAATTCTAGCATGAATAATAAACATTTACCATGATATAAGGAAATTAAATAACAACTTTATTATTTCGTCTAGGGCACATTTCTTTCAGTCTCCCACTTGCACTAGAGTCAGTAATCTAGTTCACATCGTCATGTGATTTAACACCAATAGTTCACATCTTTATGTGATTAGTTCACATCTCCATGTGACTAACATCCAGAGGGTTACTAGAGTCAATAATCTAGTTCAAATCACCATGTGATTAACACCCAAAGAGTACTAAGGTGTGATCATGTTTTGCTTGTGAGAGAAGTTTAGTCAACGGGTCTGCCACATTCAGAGCAGTATGTATTTTGCAAATTTTCTATGTCTACAATGCTCTGCATGGAGCTAATCTAGCTAATTGCTCCCACTTTCTATATGTATCCAGATTGAGACTTAGAGTCATCCGAATCAGTGCCAAAACTTGCATCGACGTAACCCTTTACGATGAACTCTTTGTCATCTCCATAATCGAGAAACATATCCTTATTCCACTAAGGATAATTTTGACCGTTGTCAAGTGATCCACTCCTGGATCACTATTGTACCCTCTTGCCAAACTCATGGTGAGGTACAAAACAGGTCTGGTACACAACATATCATACTTTATAGAACCTATGATTGAGGCATAGGGAATGACTTTCATTCTCTTTCTATTTTCTGCCGTGGTCGGGTTTTGAGTCTTACTCAACTTCACACCTTGCAACACAGGCAAGAACCCTTCTTTGATCGTTCCATTTTGAACTACTTCAAAATCTTAATCTGTCTCTATAGATCTTGATGCTCAATGTGTAAGCAGCTTCACCGAGGTCTTTCTTTGAAAAACTTCTTTCAAACACTCCTTTATGCTTTCTAGAAAATTCTACATCATTTCCGATCAACAATATGTCATTCACATATACTTATCAGAAAGGTTGTAGTGCTCCCACTCACTTTCTTGTAAATACAGACTTCTCCAAAAGTATGTATAAAACCATATGCTTTGATCACACTATCAAAGCGTATATTCCAACTCCGAGAGGCTTGCACCAATCCATAAATGGATCGCTGGAGCTTGCTCACTTTGTTAGCACCTTTAGGATCGACAAAACCTTCTGGTTGCATCATATACAACTCTTCTTTAATAAATCCATTAAGGAATACAGTTTTTACATCCATTTGCCAGATTTCATAAAATGCGGCAACTTCTAACATGATTCAGACATACTTTTAAGCATCGATACGAGTGAGAAAATCTCATCGTAGTCAACACTTTGAACTTGTCGAAAACCTTTTGCAAAAATTTGAGCTTTGTAGATAGTAACACTACTATCAGCGTCCGCCTTCCTCTTGAAGATCCATTTATTCTCAATGGATCTCCGATCATCGGGCAAGTCAATCAAAGTCCATACTTTGTTCTCATACATGGATCCCATCTCAGATTTCATGGCCTTAAGCCATTTTGCGAAATCTGGGCTCATCATCGCTTCCTCATAGACCGTAGGTTCGTCATGGTTAAGTAACATGACCTCTAGAATAGGATTATCGTACCACTTTGGTGCGGATCTTACTCTGGTTGACCTACGAGGTTCGGTAGTAACTTGATCAGAAGTTTCATGATCATCATCATTAGCTTCCTCACTAATTGGTGTAGGAATCACTGGAAACTGATTTCTGTGATGAACTACTTTCCAATAAGGGAGAAGGTACAATTACCTCATCAAGTTCTACTTTCCTCCCACTTACTTCTTTTGAGAGAAACTCCTTCTCTAGAAAGGATCCATTCTTAGTAACAAATATCTTGCCTTCGGATCTGTGATAGAAGGTGTACCCAACAGTTTCCTTTGGGTATCCTATGAAGACGCACTTTTCTGATTTAGGTTCGAGCTTGATCAGTTTGAAACTTTTTCACATAAGCATCGAAACCCCAAACTTTAAGAAACGACAGCTTTGGTTTCTTGCCAAACCATACTACATAAAGTGTTTTCTCAATGGATTTAGATAGTGCCCTATTTAACATGAATGCATCTGTCTCTAATGCATAACCCCAAAACGATAGTGGTAAATCGGTAAGAGACATCATAGATCGCACCATATCGAATAAAGTGCGGTTACGACGTTCGGACACACCATTACGCTGTGGTGTTCCAGATGGCGTGAGTTGTGAAACTATTCGACATTGTTTCAATTGAAGGCCAAACTCGTAACTCAAATATATCGTCTCCGCGGTCATATCGTAGAAACTTTATTTTCTTGTTACGATGATTCTCCACTTCACTATGAAATTCTTTGAACTTTTCAAATGTTTTAGACTTGTGTTTTATTAAGTAGATATACTCATATATGCTCAAAACATCTGTGAAGGTCAGAAAATAACGAAACCCGCCGTGATCCTCAACACTCATCGGACCGCATACATCGGTATGTATTATTTCCAATAAGTCAGTGGCTCGCTCCATTGTTCCGGAGAACAGAGTCTTAGTCATCTTGCCCATGAAGCATGGTTTGCAAGCATCAAATGATTCATAATCAAGTGATTCCAAAAGTCCATCCGCATGGAGTTTCTTCATGCGCTTTACACCAATATGACCTAAACGGCAGTGCCACAAGTATGTTGCACTATCATTATCAACTTTGCATCTTTTGGCATCAATATTATGAATATGTGTATCACAACGGTCGAGATTCAATAAACCATTTATATTAAGTGTATGACCATAGAAGGTTTTATTCATGTAAATAGAACAACAATTATTCTTTGACTTAAATAAATAACTGTATTGCAATAAACATGATCCAATCATATTCATGCTCAACGCAAACACCAAATAACATTTATTTTAGGTTCAACACTAATCCCGAAGGTAAAAGGAGTGTGTGATGGTGATCTTATCAACCTTGGAATCATTTCCAACACATATCGTCACCTTGCCCTAGACTAATCTCTGTTCATTTTGCAAATCCTATTTCGAGTTACTAATCTTAGCAACTGAACCGGTATCAAATACCCTGGGGTTACTATGAACACTAGTAAAGTACACATCAATAACATGTATATCAAATATACTTTTGTTCACTTTGCCATCCTTCTTATCCGCCAAGTATTTGGGGTAGTTCTGCTTCCAGTGACCATTCCCTTTGTAGTAGAAGCACTCAGTTTCAGGCTTAGGTCTAGCTTTGGGCTTCTTCATAGGAGTGGCGACTTGCTTGCCACTCTTCTTGAAGTTCCCTTTCTTTCCCTTGCCCTTTTACTTGAAACTAGTGGTCTTGTCAACCATCAACACTTGATTCTTTTTCTTGATTTCTACCTTCGCCAATTTCAGCATCGCGAAGAGCTTGGGAATCATTTCCATTATCCCTTCCATATTATAGTTCATCATGAAGTTCTAGTAACTTGGTGATAGTGACTAGAGAACTTTGTCAATCACTATCTTATCTGGAAGATTAACTCCCACTTTATTCAAGTGATTGTAGTACTCAGACATTCTGAGCACATGCTCACTAGCTGAGCTATTCTCCTCCATCTTGTAGGCAAATTACTTGTCAGAGGTCTGATACCTCTTAACACGGGCATGAGTCTGAAATACCAATTTCAGCTCTTGGAACATCTCATATGCTCCGTGGCGTTCAAAATGTTTTTGAAGTCCCGGTTCTAAGTCATAAATTATGGCGCACTAAACTATCAAGTAGTCATCATATCGAGCTTGTCAAACGTTCATAATGTCTGCATCTGCTCCTGCAAAAGGTCCGTCACCTAGCGGTGCATCAAGGACATAATTCTTCTGTGCAGCAATGATGATAATCCTCAGATCACGGAGCTGGTCCGCATCATTGCTACTAACATCTTTCAACATAGTTTCTCTAGGAACATATCATAAATAAAACGGGGAAGCTATACGCGAGCAATCGATTTACAACATAGATACGCAAATACTATCAGGACTAAGTTCATGATAAATTAAAGTTCAATTAATCATATTACTTAAGAACTCCCACTTAGATAGACATCCCTCTAATCATCTAAGTGATCACGTGATCCATATCAACTAAACCATGTCCGATCATCACGTGAGATGGAGTAGTTTTCAATGGTGAACATCACTATGTTGATCATATCTACTATATGATTCACGCTCGACCTTTCGGTCTCAGTGTTCCGAGGCCATATCTGCATATGCTAGGCTCGTCAAGTTTAACCTGAGTATTCTGCTTGTGCAAAAACTGGCTTGCACCCGTTGTATGTGAATGTAGAGCTTATCACACCCGATCATCACGTGGTGTCTCGGCACGACGAACTGTAGCAACGGTGCATACTCAAGGAGAACACTTGTACCTTGAAATTTAGTGAGAGATCATCTTATAATGCTACCGCTGTACTAAGCAAAATAAGATGCATAAAGGATAAACATCACATGCAATCAAATAAGTGATATGATATGGCCATCATCATCTTGTGCCTTTTGATCTCCATCTCCAAAGCACCGTCATGATCACCATCGTCACCAGCTTGACACCTTAATCTCCATCAAAGCATCATTGTCGTCTCGCCAACTATTGCTTCTACGACAATCGCTACCGCTTAGTGATAAAGTAAGGCAATTACATGACGATTGCATTTCATATAATAAAGCGACAACCATATGTCTCCTGCCAGTTGTCGATAACAGTGTTACAAAACATGATCATCTCATACAACAATTTATATAATCACGTCTTGACCATATCACATCACAACATGCCCTGCAAAAACAAGTTAGACGTTCTCTACTTTGTTGTTGCAAGTTTTATGTGGCTGCTACGGGCTTCTAGCAAGAACCGTTCTTACCCACGCAGGAAAACCACAATGTAGTATAGTGATTTCTTTTTGATCTTCAGAAAGAACCATGTTCATTGAAACCGATTCAACTAAAGTTGGAGAAACAAACACCCACTAGCCACCTGTGTGTGAAGCACGTCGGTAGAACCAGTCTCACGTAAGCGTACGCGTAATGACGGTCTGAGCCGCTTCATCCAAAAATACCACTAAATCAAGAATAAACTAGTGACGATAAGCAATATGTATATACCCATGCCCACAACTCCTTTGTGTTCTACTTGTGCATATAACATCTACGCATAGACCTGGCTCGGATGCCATTGTTGGGAACGCAGTATTTCAAAAAAATTCCTACGATCACGCAAGATCTATCTAGGAGATGCATAGCAACGAGAGGGGGAGAGTGTGTCTACATACCCTCGTAGACCGAAAGCGGAAGCGTTATGAAACGTGGTTGATGTAGTCAAACGTCTCTGCGATCCAACCGATCAAGTACCGAATGCACGACACCTCCGTGATCTGCACACATTCAGCTCTGTGACGTCCCTCGTACTCTTGATCCAGTTGAGGCCGAGGGAGAGTTTCGTCAGCACGACGGCGTGATGATGGTGATGATGAAGTTACCGACGCAGGGCTTTGCCTAAGCACTACAACGATATGATCGAGGTGGAATTCTATGGAGGGGGGTGATACGTCCATTCTTCATCATGCTTTTATATCGATATTTATTGCATTATGGGCTTTTATTACACATTATGTCACAATACTTATGCCTATTCTCTCTTATTTTACATGGTTTACATAAAGAGGGAGAATGCCGGCAGCTGGGATTCTGGGCTGGAAAAGGAGCAAATATTAGAGACCTATTCTGCACAGCTCCAAAAGTCCTGAAACTCACGGAAGTCATTTTCAGAATATATAAAAAATACCGAGCGCAAGAAGTTCCAAAGGGGGGCCACACCCTGGCCACGAGGGTGGGGGCGCGCCCTACCCCCCTGGGCGCGCCCCCCTGCCTCGTGGGCCCCCTGGTGGCCCTCCGATGCCCATCTTCTACTATATGGAGTCTTTCATTGAGGAAAAAATCGTAAGCAAGCTTTCGGGACGAGACTCCGCCGCCATGAGGCGGAACCTTGGCAGAACCAATCTAGGGCTCCGGTGGAGCTGTTCTGCCGGGGACACTTCCCTCCGGGAGGGGGAAATCATCACCATCGTCATCACCAACGATCCTCTCATCGAGAGGGGGTCAATCCCCATCGACATCTTCACCAACACCATCTTCTCTCAAACCCTAGTTCATCTCTTGTATCCAATTCTTGTCTCCAAGTGTGGGATTGGTACCTGTGGGTTGCTAGTAGTGTTGATTACTCCTTGTAGCTGATGCTAGTTGGTTTATTTGGTGGAAGATCATATGTTCAGATCCTATATGCATATTAATACCCCTCTGATTATTAACATGAATATGCTTTGTGAGTAGTTACGTTTGTTCCTGAGGACATGGGAGAAGCCTTGCTATTAGTAGTCATGTGAATTTGGTATTCGTTCGATATTTTGATGAGATGTATGTTGTCTCTCCTCTAGTGGTGTTATGTGAACGTCGACTACATGACACTTCACCATTATTTGGGCCTAGAGGAAGGCATTGGGAAGTAATAAGTAGATGATGGGTTGCTAGAGTGACAGAAGCTTAAACCCTAGTTTATGCGTTGCTTCGTAAGGGGCTGATTTGGATCCATATGTTTCATGCTATGGTTAGGTTTACCTTAATACTTTTGTTGTAGTTGCGGATGCTTGCAATAGAGGTTAATCATAAGTGGGATGCTAGTCCAAGTAAGGACAGCACCCAAGCACCGGTCCACCCACATATCAGATTATCAAAGTACCGAACGCGAATCATATGATCGTGATGAAACCTAGCTTGACGATAATTCCCATGTGTCCTCGGGAGCGCTTTTCTCTATATAAGAATTTGTCCAGGCCTGTCCTTTGCTACGAAAAGGATTGGGCCACCTTGCTGAACTTTATTTACTTTTTTTACTTGTTGCTCGTTACAAATTATCTTATCACAAAACTATCTGTTACCTATAATTTCAGTGCTTGCAGAGAATACCTTGCTGAAAACCGCTTATCATTTCCTTCTGCTCCTCGTTGGGTTCGACACTCTTACTTATCGAAAGGACTACGATAGATCCCCTATACTTGTGGGTCATCAAGACTCTTTTCTGGTGCCATTGCCGGGGAGTGAAGCGCCATTGGTAGGTGGAATTTGGTGAGGAAAAATTTATATAGTGTGCTGAAATTTACTGTCACTTGTTACTATGGAAAGTAATCCTTTGAGGGGCTTGTTCGGGGTATCTTCACCCCGACCAGTAGAGCAAAGATTTGCTCCTCAACCTACTGAATCTACTGAAAATGAAAATGTTTGCTTTGAAATTCCTTCGGGTATGATAGAAAAACTGCTAGCTAATACTTTTGCAGGAGATGGAGTATTACATCTTGATGAGCACCTACTATATGTGGATAAAGTTTGTGGATTATTTAAGCTTGCAGGTATGCCCGATGATGTTATCAAGAAGAAGGTATTCCCTTTATCTTTGGAGGGAGATGCATTGACATGGTATAGGCTATGTGATGATGTGGGATCATGGAACTACAAACGATTGAAATTGGAATTTCATCAGAAGTTTTATCCTATGCATCTTGTTCATCGTGATCGTAATTATATATATATAATTTTTGGCCTCGCGAAGGAGAAAGCATCGCTCAAGTTTGGGGGAGGCTTAAGTCAATGTTATATTCATGCCCCAATCATGAGCTCTCAAGAGAAATGATTATTCAAAAATTTTATGCTCGGCTTTCTGATAACAACCGCACCATGCTCGATACTTCTTGTGCTGGCTCTTTTATGATGAAGACTATTGAATTCAAATGGGATTTATTGGAAAGAATTAAACGCAACTCTGAAGATTGGGATCTCGACGAAGGTAAGGAGTCAGGTATGACACCTAAGTTTGATTGTGTTAAATCTTTTATGGATACCGATGTTTTCCGTAAATTTAGCACTAAATATGGACTTGACTCTGAGATAGTAGCTTCTTTCTGTGAATGTTTTGCTACTCATGTTGATCTCCCTAAGGAGAAGTGGTTTAAATATCATCCCCCATTCAAGTAAAAGTAGCTGCACCTATTAAAGTTGAAGAAAAGACTATCACTTATAATGATCCTATTATTCCTACTGCTTATGTTGAGAAACCACCTTTTCCTGTTAGGATAAAAGATCATGCTAAAGCTTCAACTGTGGTTCGTAAAAGCAATATTAGAACCTATACACCTCCTGAGCAAGTTAAAGTTGAACCTAATATTGCTATTGTTAAGGATCTCTTGGCTGATAATATTGATGGGCATGTTATTTATTTCTGTGATGAAACTGCTAGAATTGCTAAACCTTGTGCTAAAGATAAACATAGACCTGTGGTAGGCATGCCTGTTATTTCTGTTAAAATAGGAGATCATTGTTATCATGGCTTGTGTGATATGGGTGCTAGTGCTAGTGCAATACCTATTGACTTATACAAAGAAATTATGCATGATATTGCACCTGCTGAGTTAGAAGAAATTGATGTCACCATTAAACTTGCCAATAGAGATACTATTTCACCAATGGGAATTGTTAGAGATGTTGAAGTCTTGTGTGGGAAAACTAAATATCCTGCTGATTTTCTTGTTCTTGGTTCCCCACAAGATAGCTTTGGTCCCATTATATTTGGTAGACCCTCCTTAAACACTGTTAATGCTAGGATAGACTGCAAAAAGGATGTTATTACTATTGGTTTAGGTGATATGTCTCATGAGTTCAACTTTTCTAAATTTCGTAGACAACACCGTGAAGAAGAATTGCCTAGTAAAGATGAAATTATTGGTCTTGTTTCTATTGCCGTACCTCCTAGTGATCCTTTAGAACAATATTTGCTAGACCATGAAAATGATATGTATCTGAATGAAAGAAGAGAAATAGATGAAGTGTTCTTTAAACAGGGACCTATTCTGAAACACAACTTGCCTGTTGAAATCTTAGGGGATCCTCCTCCACCCAAGGGTGATCCCATGTTTGAGCTTAAACCATTGCCTGATACTCTTAAATATGCTTATCTTGATGAAAAGAAGATATATCCTGTTATTATTAGTGCTAACCTTTCAGAGAAGGAGGAAGAAAAATTATTGAAAACTCTAAAGAAGCACCGTGCTGCTGTTGGATATACTCTTGATGATCTTAAGGGCATTAGTCCCACTCTATGTCAACACAAAATAAATTTGGAAAAGATGCCAAACCAGTTATTGATCACCAACGACGACTGAATCCTAAGATGAAAGAAGTGGTAAGAAAAGAAATACTAAAGCTCCTTGAGGCAGGTATAATTTATCCCGTTGCTGATAGTCAGTGGGTAAGTCCTGTCCATTGTGTTCCTAAGAAGGGAGGTATTACTGTCGTTCCTAATGATAAAGATGAATTGATTCCGCAAAGAATTATTACAGGTTATAGGATGGTAATTGATTTCCGCAAATTAAATAAGGCTACTAAAAAGATCATTACCCCTTACCTTTTATTGATCAAATGCTAGAAAGATTATCCAAACATACACATTTTTGCTTTCTAGATGGTTATTCTGGTTTCTCCCAAATACCTGTGTCAGCTGATGATCAATCTAAGACCACTTTTACTTGCCCTTTCGGTACTTTTGCTTATAGACGTATGCCTTTTGGTTTATGTAATGCACCTGCTACCTTTCAAAGATGCATGATGGCTATATTTTCTGATTTTTGTGAAAAGATATGTGAGGTATTCATGGATGATTTCTCCGTTTATGGATCCTCTTTTGATGATTGCTTAAGCAACCTTGATCGAGTTTTGCAGAGATGTGAAGAAACTAACCTTGTCTTGAATTGGGAGAAATGCCACTTTATGGTTAATGAAGGTATTGTCTTGGGGCACAAAATTTCTGAAAGAGGCATTGAAGTTGATAAAGCTAAAGTTGATGCTATTGAAAAGATGTCGTGTCCCAAGGACATCAAAGGTATAAGAAGTTTCCTTGGTCATGCCGGTTTTATAGGAGGTTCATTAAGGACTTCTCAAAAATTTCTCGGCCTCTGACTAATTTATTACAAAAAGATATACCATTCGTCTTTGATGATGATTGTGTAGAAGCATTTGAAATACTTAAGAAAGCATTAATCTCTGCACCTATTGTTCAGCCACCTGATTGGAATTTACCTTTTGAAATTATGTGTGATGCTAGTGATTATGTTGTAGGTGCTGTTCTAGGGCAAAGAGTTGATAAGAAATTAAATGTTATTCAATATGCTAGTAAAACTCTAGACAATGCCCAGAGAAATTATGCTACTACTGAAAAAGAATTCTTAGCAGTTGTATTTGCTTGTGATAAGTTCAGAACTTATATTGTTGATTTTAAAGTAACTATTCACACGGATCATGCTGCTATTAAATATCTTATGGAAAAGAAAGATGCTAAACCTAGACTTATTAGATGGGTTCTCTTGCTACAAGAATTTGATTTGCATATTATTGATAGAAAGGGAGCTGAGAACCCCGTTGCAGACAACTTGTCTAGGTTAGAAAATGTTCTTGATGACCCACTACCTATTGATGATAGCTTTCCTGATGAACAATTAAATGTCATAAATGCTTCTCATACTGCTCCATGGTATGCTGATTATGCTAATTACATTGTTGCTAAATTTATACCACCTAGTTTCACATACCAGCAAAAGAAAAAGTTTTTCTATGATTTAAGGCATTACTTTTGGGATGACCCACATCTTTATAAAGGAGTAGATGGTGTTATTAGACATTGTGTACCTGAGCATGAACAGGAACAGATCCTACGCAAGTGTCACTCCGAAGCTTATGGAGGACACCACGCTGGAGATAGAACTGCACATAAGGTATTGCAATCCGGTTTTTATTGGCCTACTCTCTTCAAGGATGCCCGTAAGTTTGTCTTATCTTGTGATGAATGTCAAAGAATTGGTAATATTAGTAGACGTCAAGAAATGCCTATGAATTATTCACTTGTTATTGAACCATTTGATGTTTGGGGCTTTGATTATATGGGACCTTTTCCTGCCTCTAATGGATATACACATATTTTAGTTGATGTTGATTACGTTACTAAGTGGGTAGAAGCTATTCCAACTAGTAGTGCTGATCATAACACCTCTATTAAGATGCTTAAAGAAGTTATTTTTCTGAGGTTTGGAGTCCCTAGATATCTAATGACTGATGGTGGTTCACATTTTATTCATGGTGCTTTCCGTAAAATGCTTGCTAAGTATGATGTTAATCATAGAATTGCATCTCCTTATCACCCACAGTCTAGTGGTCAAGTAGAATTGAGTAATAGATAACTCAAATTAATTTTGCAAAAGACTGTTAATAGATCTAGAAAGAATTGGTCCAAGAAACTTGATGATGCATTATGGGCCTATAGAACTGCATATAAAAATCCTATGAGTATGTCTCCGTATAAAATGGTTTATGGAAAAGCATGTCACTTACCTCTCGAACTAGAACATAAGGCTTATTGGGCTATTAAAGAGCTCAATTATGATTTCAAACTTGCGGGTGAGAAAAGGTTATTTGACATTAGCTCACTCGATGAATGGAGAACCCAAGCCTATGAGAATGCCAAATTGTTTAAAGAATAGGTTAAAAGATGGCATGACAAAAGGATACAAAAGCATGAGTTTAATGTAGGTGATCATGTATTGCTATACAACTCTCGTTTAAGATTTTTTGCAGGAAAGCTTCTCTCTAAATGGGAAGGTCCTTACGTTATCGAGGAGGTCTATCATTCCGGTGCCATAAAAATCAACAACTTCGAAGGCACAAATCCGAAGGTGGTGAATGGTCAAAGAATCAAACATTATATCTCAGGTAATCCTATAAATGTTGAAACCAATGTTATTGAAACCGTAACCCCGTAGGAATACATAAGGGACACTTTCCGGAATGTTTTAGACTCCGAAAAGGAACAGGTATGTGGTACGGTAAGTAAACCGACTCCAAAACAGTTCTAATGGAAATTTTTCTCCGTTTTGGAATATTTAGAAAAATAGAAAAATAAGAAGCAGTCCAGGAAGGACATGAGGGCTCCATGAGGGTGGAGGGTGCGCCCTACCCCCTGGGCGCGCCCCTACCTCGTGGGCACCTCGTGTGCTCTCCGGACTCCGTTTTCTTGCACGATATGTATTTTGGTCGGTAAAAATTCATTATATAATCTCCTGAAGGTTTTGGCTCCCGTATCACGCAATTATCCTCTGTTTGTGTTTCAAGCCGTCGCTGCTGCAGATTAGAGCAAGATGTCTTCGCAAGAGTCAGTTGGGGAGAGCCGGGTGTCTCATCCGACATTGAGATCAATGACAAACAGCAATGCTGACCACTTTGGGCCAGCAACAAAGGAAGAGATGGAGGCTGATTTGAAGAGGATAGATGCCATGGAGGAGGACCAAGAAGTCACTTCTCGCGTCCGAGATGGATTCACAATGGGGGGACTATAGGGCTTGGCTATCCCAAACTCGGTTATCCCTTCCAATGTTAGATTTCTTTCTTATGAAAATATGAAAAAGAGTGTCAATTGTTCTCCCGCAGCTATGCAACACCCTTGGGTGCAAGGAGCTTTGGCTGTTACAGGAAAACTTCAAAAGGAAATAATGGACCTCAAGCAGCAAGTCAATAAGCTCGAGGAGGAGAATCGTATCCTGAGGGGCATCATCGCCAAGAATATCACATCACCATCACCGAAAAAGGAGACATAATCACATGGGTATGGGCACTCCCCTTGGCAACTGCCAAGCTTGGGGGAGGTGCCCCGGTATCGTATCACCATCACTTCCATCTTTACCGTTTTTCTTAGTTCGATCTTTTTGGTAATATCTTGATCTAGTAGCATAAAAGTTTTAGTATGATCTAGTTGTGAGTTTTGCTTTATGATCCTTCTATGTAATCGAGTCCATGAGATATATATAATAAAGATTAGTGTTGAGTCAAGGGCTTGATTATTTTGCCATGATCTTGAGTGAATAAAAGAAAAGATAAAGAATAAAAAGAAACAAAGAGATCATATGGATATTATGGAGAGTAGTGAGCTCACATAGAAAGAGTATGATGAATAAAAGTTGTTGAGAGTTGACAAACATAGTTTTGGTCATCGTTGCAATTAATAGGAAGTAATAAGGAAAGAGAGGACTTCAGATATAAATACACTATCTTGGACATCTTTTATGATTGTGAGCACTCATTAAAATATGACATGCTAAAGAGTTGACGTTAGACAAGGAAGACAACGTAATGGGTTATGTTTTCTTACATCTGAGATAAATTATATTGTCATGGACCATCCAACATGATTGAGCTTGCCTTTCCCCCTCATGCTAGCCAAATTATTTGCACCAAGTAGAGATACTACTTGTGCTTCCAAACACCCTTAAACCAATTTTGCCATGAGAGTCCACCATACCTACCTATGGAATGAGTAAGATCCCTCAAGTAAGTTGTCATCAGTGCAAGCAATAAAAAATGCCCTCTAAATATGTATGACTTATTAGTGTGGGAGAAAATAAACTTTATACAATTGTGTGATACGGAAGAAATAAAAGAGACGGACTGCATAATAAAGGTCCATATCACAAGTGGCAATATAAAGTGACGTTCTTCCGCATTAAGATTTTGTGCATCCAACCATAAAAGCACATGACAACCTCTACTTCCCTCTGCGAAGGGCTTATCTTTTACATTTATCTCCCACCTTACATAAGAGTCATGGTGATCTTCACCCTTCCTTTTTACCTTTTATATTTTGGCAAGCACAACATGTTGGAAAGATCCTGGTATATATGGCTAATTGGATGTGAGTTTTCATGAACTATTATTGTTGACATTACCCTTGAGGTAAAACGTTGGGAGGCAAAACTATAAGCCCCTATCTTTCTCTGTGTCCGATTAAAATTCCATACCCATAGTATTGCGTGAGTGTTAGCAATTGTGAAAGACTATATGATAGTTGAGTATGCAGACTTGCTGAAAAGCTCTTATATTGACTCTTACCTATGTTATGATAAATTTCAATTTCTCTAATGACTGAGATTATAGTTTGTTAGTTTTCAATGAAGTTTATGATTCATACTTGAAATTGTGATTGAATTGTTACTCTAGCATAAGTGATCATATGACAAGAATTATATAAGTTGCTGTTCTAAGAATGATCGACACCTCTATCTCTAAACATGTGGACATATTTTTCGATTTTGGCTTTCGCTTGAGGACAAGCGAGGTCTAAGCTTGGGGGAGTTGATACGTCCATTTTGCATCATGCTTTTATATCGATATTTATTGCATTATGGGCTGTTATTACACATTATGTCACAATACTTATGCCTATTCTCTCTTATTTTACAAGGTTTACATAAAGAGGAAGAATGCCGGCAGCTGGGATTCTGGGCTGGAAAAGGAACAAATATTAGAGACCTATTCTGCACAGCTCCAAAAGTCCTGAAACTTCACGGAAGTCATTTTCATAATATATAAAAAAATACTGAGGGCAAGAAGTTCCAGAGGGGGCCACACCCTGACCACGAGGGTGGGGGGCGCGCCCTACCCCCCTGGGCGTGCCCCCCTACCCATGGGCCCCCTGGTGGCCCTCCGATGCCCATCTTATGCTATATGGAGTCTTTCATTAAGGAAAAAATCATAAGCAAGCTTTTGGGACGAGACTCCGCCGCCACGAGGCGCAACCTTGGCGGAACCAATCTAGGGCTTCAGTGGAGCTGTTCTGCCGGGGACACTTCCCTCTGGGAGGGGGAAATCATCACCATCGTCATCACCAATGATCCTTGCATCGGGATGGGTTCAATCTCCATCAACATCTTCACCGGCACCATCTCCTCTCAAACCCTAGTTCATCTTTTGTATACAATTCTTATCTCTAAGTCTGGGATTGGTACCTGTGGGTTGCTAGTAGTGTTGATTACTCCTTGTAGTTGATGCTAGTTGGTTTATTTGGTGGAAGATCATATGTTCAGATCCTATATGCATATTAATACCCCTCTGATTATTAACATTAATATGCTTTGTGAGTAGTTACGTTTGTTCCTGAGGACATGGGAGAAGCCTTGCTATTAGTAGTCATGTGAATTTGGTATTTGTTCAGTATTTTGATGAGATGTATGTTGTCTCTCCTCTAGTGGTGTTATGTGAATGTTGACTACATGACACTTCACCATTATTTGGGCCTAGAGGAAGGCATTGGGAAGTAATAAGTAGATGATGGGTTGCTAGAGTGACAGAAGCTTAAACCCCAGTTTATGCGTTGCTTCGTAAGGGGCTGATTTGGATCCATATGTTTCATGCTATGGTTAGATTTACCTTAATAATTTTGTTGTAGTTGCGGAAGCTTGTAATAGAGGTTAATCATAAGTGGGATGCTTGTCCAAGTAAGGACAACACCCAAGCACCGGTCCACCCACATATCAGATCATCAAAGTACCGAACGCGAATCATATGATCGTGATGAAACCTAGCTTGACGATAATTCCCATGTGTCCTCGGGAGCGCTTTTCTCTATATAAGAATTTGTCCAGGCTTGTCCTTTGCTACAAAAAGGATTGGGCCACCTTGCTGCACTTTATTTACTTTTGTTACTTGTTGCTCGTTACAAATTATCTTATCACAAAACTATCTATTACCTATAATTTTAGTGCTTGCAGAGAATACCTTGCTGAAAACCGCTTATCATTTCCTTCTGCTCTTCATTGGGTTCGACACTCTTACTTATCGAAAGGACTACGATAGATCCCTTATACTTGTGGGTCATCAGGGGGCACCTCACATGGCTAAACAATCAAGTTGTGTGTCTATGGGGTGCCCCCCTCCCCGTATATAAAGGGGGGAGGAGAGGGCCGGGCCCTCATAGGGTGCGCCCAAGAGGGGGAGTCCTACTCCCAGTAGGAGTAGGTTTCCCCCCTTCCTAGTTGGAGTAGGAGAAGAAGGAAGAGGGAGAGGGAGAGAAGGAAAGGGGGTCGGCCCCCCACCCCAATTCGGATTGGGCTTGGGGGGCGCCCTCCACCTGGCCATCTCCTCCTCTCTTCCACTAAGGCCCAATAAGGCCCACTAACTCCCCGGCGAATTCCCATAACAATGAGGTACTCCAAAAAATACCCGAACCACTCAAAACCTTTCTGATGTCTGAATATAGCCTTCCAATATATCGATCTTTATGCCTCGACCATTTCGAGACTCCACGTCATGTCTGTGATCTCATCTTGGACTCCGAACAACCTTCGGTACATCGAATCACATAAACTCATAATACCAATCCTCATCGAACATTAAGCGTGCGGACCCTACGGGTTCGAGAACTATGTAGACATGACCGGGATACTTCTCCGGTCAATAACCAATAGCAGAACCTGGATGCTCATATTGGTTCCT
This sequence comes from Triticum aestivum, assembly GCF_018294505.1. NCBI lineage: Eukaryota > Viridiplantae > Streptophyta > Magnoliopsida > Poales > Poaceae > Triticum > Triticum aestivum. Next base: position 629,459,331 of record NC_057797.1, read on the forward strand.
ACATATTCTACGAAGATCTTTATCGGTCAAACCGCACAACAACAAACGTTGTTCCCTTTGTCATCGGTATGTTACTTTCCCGAGATTCAATCTTCGCTATCATCATACCTAGTTCAATCTCGTTACTGGAAAGTCTATTTACTCGTTCCGTAATGCAACATCCCGCAACTAACTCATTAGTCACATTACTTGCAAGGCTTATATTGATGTGCATTACCGTGAGGGCCCAGAGATACCTCTCCGACAATCGGAGTGACAAATCCTAATCTCGATCTATGCCAACTCAACAAACACCATTGGAGACACCTATAGAGCATCTTTATAATCATCCAGTGACGTTGTGACGTTTCATAGCACACAAAGTGTTCCTCCGATATTCGGGAGTTACATAATCTCATAGCCATAGGAACATTTATAAGTTATGAAGAAAGCAATAGCAATAAACTAGACGATCATAGTGCTAAGCTAACAGATGGGTCTAGTCCATCCATCATTCTCTAATGATGTGATCACATTCATCAAATGAAAACATATGTCCATGGCTAGGAAACTTAACCATCTTTGATTAACGATCTAGTCTAGTAGAGGCATACTAGGGACACTATGTTTGTCTATGTATTCACACATGTACTAAGTTTCCGGTTAATACGATGCTAGCATGAATAATAAACATTTATCATGATATAAGGAAATATAAATAACAACTTTATTATTGACTCTAGGGCATATTTCCTTCAGAGATGCATATGAATGATCTAATAACATCCTAATTTAGGAAAATTTGGATGTTACAAACCTACCCCCCTTAAGATGGATCTCGCCCTCGAGATTCGGGCTGGCTAGCAAATAGGCGTGGGTGATCCTGCCTGAGATCCTCCTCTCGTTCCCAAGTAGCTTCCTCCTCTGTATGATGATCCCACTGAACCTTGCATAACTTAATTGTCTTCGTGCGAGCAACTCTCTCTGTTGTCTCCAGAATCTTAACAGGCTTCTCCTCATATGTCAAATCTCTCTCCAACTGAATTGCCTCAAGTGGCACTATGTCCCTCAATGGAACATCCATCATCTCTACATGGCACTTCTTCAACTGGGATACATGAAACACATCATGAACTCCTGATAAGGATTCTGGCAACTGCAGCTGATAATCTACCTCCCCTCTATGCTCCAAGATCTTGTAAGGTCCCACAAAACGTGGTGCTAACTTACCTTTAATTCCAAACCTCTTAATTCCATGAAGTGGTGGAACTCTAAGGTATGCATGGTCTCCTACCTCATATGTCACCTCCTTATGTTTTGCATCTACATAGCTCTTTTGCCTGGATTGTGCTATCTTCAGCCTGTCACGAATCAACTTGACCTTCTCCTCAGCATCTCTGATCAAGTCTAGTCCAAAGAACTGATGCTCTCCAACCTCATCCCACATCAGTGATGTCCTGCACTTTTTACCATACAATACCTCAAATGGTGACATCTTTAGACTAGCCTGATAACTATTATTATATGAGAACTCTGCATAAGGTAAATTATCATCCCAACTGGACCCGTAGTCCAAAGCACAAGCTCTCAACATATCCTTCAAAACTTGATTTACCCTATCTGTCTGCCCATCTGTCTGTGGATGGAAAGTAGTACTGAACTCCAGCCTGGTGCCCAAGGATTCATGCAACTAACGCCAAAACTTAGATGTGAACTGAGTACCACTATCAGACACTACCTTCCTTGGAACTCCATGCAGACAAACAATTTTAGACATATAAATCTTTGCTAGCTGAGCACTGGTATAAGTAGTCTTTACTAAGATGAAGTGAGCAACTTTAGTCAAACGATCAACAACTACCCAGATAGAATCATAACCTGACCGAGTCCTGGGTAGACCTGTAATGAAATCCATACCAATCTCATCCCACTTCCAATCAGGTATAGGCAATGGTTGTAACAAACCTACTGGTCTCTGATGTTCTGCTTTAACTCTCTGGCACACATCACATGTTGCAATATACCCAGCAATTTCCCTCTTCAGGCTAGGCCACCAAAATCTTTCCCTTAAATCCAAATACATCTTAGTATTACCTTGGTGAATAGAATAAGGTGAATCATGCGCCTCCTGAAGAATTAACTTCCCGATATCTACATCTTGAGGTACACAAATACACTTCTCAAACCATATGGCCCCATGTTGATCCTCATGGAAAACTTTTGCATTACCTTTAACCATATTCTCTTTTATCTCAGCAATCTCCTTGTCACCCTTTTGAGCTTCTCTGATCCTGTCAAGTAAAGTAGGCTTTACCTCCAGTGTTGCTAAATATCCCTTAGGAACCATCTCCAATTTGAGATTCCTGAACTGCTCACATAACTCCGATGGCATATCATCAATATTAACTGCATTAGCATGGCTCCTATGACTCAACGCATCAGCAACAACATTAGCCTTACCAGGATGATACTGCACATTCAAGTCATAATCCTTAATAAGCTCCAATCATCTCCTCTCCATGAGGTTCAAATCCTTCTGAGTAAAAATATACTTCAAGTTCTTATGATTAGTAAATATATCACAATGATTACTAATAAGATATGGCCTCCAAGTTTTTAATGCATGCACAACTGAGGCTAACTCCAAATCATGTGTAGGATAATTATGCTCATGATTCTTAAGCTGACGTGAAGCATATGCAACAACTTTACCTTCTTGCATCAAATCACTCCCAAGTCCTTGACGAGAAGCATCACAATATACCTGGAAGTCCTTATGTATATCTGGCAGAGTTAAGACTGGTGCTGTAACCAAACGATGCTTCAATTCCTGAAATCTGGCTTCACATTCATCAGTCCAAACAAATTTCTTCTCTTTCTTCAACAATTCAGTCACAGGCTTTGCAATCTTGGAAAAGTTTTCAATAAACCTCCTGTAATAACCTACAAGGCTCAAAAAGCTACGAATCTCCCCAACTATCGTGGGTGTCTCCCACTCCGTAACTGCAAAAACCTTAGCTGGATCAACTGCAACTCCATTACCTGACACAACATGTCCAAGGAATGCTACCTCATCCAGCCAAAACTCACATTTGCTGAACTTGGCATACAACTGATGTTCCCTCAATTTCTCCAATACCAAACGCAGATGCACCTCATGCTCTTGCTTATTCTTGGAGAACACTAATATATCATCAATGAAAACAACCACAAATTTATCCAAGAACTCCATAAATGCATTGTTCATCATATTCATGAAGTATGCAGGGGCGTTAGTCAATCCAAATGACATAATAGTATATTCGTACAACCCATACCTCGTAGTAAAAGCAATCTTGGGAATATCTTGCTCGTGAATCTTTAATTGATGATAACCAGAACGAAAATCAATCTTAGAAAACACAGTACCTCCCTCCAACTGGTCAAATAGATCATTTATCATAGGCAAAGGATACTTATTCTTAATGGTTACCTCATTCAGAGAACAATAATCAACACACATCCTAAAGGTCCCATCCTTCTTCTCCAGAAACTATTGGAGATATGCCCTAGAGGCAATCATGTATGATGATATTTCCTATGTGTTTATGAATAAAGATAGTCCTTGGACATTATCAATGATGTGTATCACCAAGTATGTGACTTGTTTGTGGGACTATACATTGCATGATGACTGTCCTAAAAGGTCCCTAGTTGAAAGGGTTGTGTGGATGCGCAGCCGACTAGACTAGCATATGACACGGTCGATGGCTTGGTCTCACTAGCCATGGAGCATTGGATGCTAACCGGATAATACGGACTCGGAAGGATCTGGTCGGATTCGACGTAGTCGGATCCGAGTTGAAATAAGGTCCGAATCGGACAGATCCAACTATGAGACGCAGCGATATGTCATCTGTGAGTCTCTAGTACAACATATGTTCTATGTCACCTGAGCTGGCGCATATACTCAGGATGGTGACATACTTGCTTTGGGCCAACCAAACGCTACTCCGTGACTGGGTAGTTACAAAGGTAGGTTTCGGGCTTGTCCAGACCCATGCTGCGAGACATGGTCGAGCAAGATGGGATTTGCCCCTTTGATCAGGAGAGATATACTCTGGTCCCCTCGTGTGATCCGACCAAGATAAGTGATGCGGAGCATCCCAAGGCCATCCCCATGGACCCAACTACATCTACTATGACACCTCTTGGACCCATGACACAAGCACGTGCAAGAGCTCTTGAAACCGAGGTGACATCTCTCCTCTCAGAATTCCACTTTGATGCACATGAGACATGGCTACTACCTCATATGGACACTTTGTGCATACTCAGGTATCATGGAGAAGCTAAGGAGCAAGGACAAGAAGAAGAGGAAGATGGATGAGAAGACGAAGAAGAAGGAGGGCTGCAGGAAAAGTCCCAGCCACCGGGAGACCGGCCGGGACCGGACGTCCGGCGCCAGATGCTCCAGCCGAACCCCAGCGAGTGGACGTCCGGCCCAGACCGGACGACCGGTGCCCCTGCACCCGAGCCAAACGAGCGGACGACCGGCGCCAGCGGATGACCGGTGACCGAACGACCAGCGACCAGACAACCGGCAGCTACCGGAAATCCGGTACACCAGCACCCGAGCTAGAACGAGCGGACGACCGGCAGCCACTAGACGTCCGCCGCTCCTGAGACACCGGGCGAACGATCCCTAGCAGACGTCCGGTACCTTGCTGTGTCCAGATTCGAGCCCGAGGCCCATGTACCCCTACTTTCACCCCCATTTGCACTTAGACTATAAATAGACCTCCTATTCATCCTAGCTAGGGTTAGCAAAGGATTAGCTCATATTTTGTGTGAGAGCTTTGCTCATCCACTTGGATACCTTCTCCTCGGGGATCGAGCCTCCACCGGAGAAGATCCCCCAAGCGGATTCAAGACCCCTTTTAGCGAAGAACTCAAGACCTCCTCATGGAAAAGACCGGCTACCTTTGTATCGTCCCTAGTTGATCTTGTATCGTGTATCTTCCTTTGTATTCGAGGATCTAGCACATGTGTGACTTAATCTTGTTGGTTTGAGTGTTCCTCTTTGTTCGCCCTTGTGGTTTCCCTCGTTTTCCCCTCGTGTTCTTCGCGGGATCCGCTCCTTTCGTGAAAGATCGGCCGTATAGGGTTTCACCCTACATCATCTTGGTATCTAGAGCCACGTTGATCACGATTTCGGAGCCTCCCCATTGTGTTTCTAGCCTAGTTTTTGTTGTTTTTCGTCCTAATTCGAAATTTCCCCACAAAAATAGCCCCAATTTTTTTTGTGATTTGTTGGTGTGTTGAAATTTTGTTGTTTTGGATCCATGGATTTACTTTGTTTTGAGTGGATCTAGCTTTTCCCCTTTCTCCACCCTTTCCATCCACTAAATCGCCCACAATCGATGAATTTCACATCATCCACCCCGCCCACCTGAAGTTCTTCCCGTGCCCGAGCAGTGCCCAGGCACCCGACGTCCGCTAGCCACCGGACGTCCGATGACTGGACGACCGCTCCCCCACCGGACATCTGAAGTTCCCTGACGAAACTGAATTTTTTTCAGTTTAGTCACCACCACCGCCCCACATTTCCGCATACGCACTCCTACCACCTATACACCATCACCACTTCCGCAAACCACCACCATTGCTTATCCGTTTCGCTCTCCGACACGTTTGCTACTTCGAGCTTTGAGAATTTGAGTTGCGGTACCGTGTCCTACTTGTGTTTCGGCTATCTAGATACGGTTCGACATCGACATCACCGCCGCTCATCTTCGCCACGGACGTGTCATCAACAATGACCACATCGACTACATCTTGGTATTCGTGCCACCATTTTGACACCATACCGTAAGCAAGAACGGTAACCTCGTCTTGGTATTGGACATATCACTCTTGCCATTACATTGATAGACATCATAGCCTTACTCCTTTGTGTTGCTTACCCATCGAGACTAGCCATTGAGTATTGCCGGCAACGAGACTTGTGCACATTAGTGATCATACTTCCCATAGCATACATACACCATTGTTGCATATATTGGTATCATCTTTTGTGTCACAAAGTTGTCATCACATATACAATTGCTATCTTGGTTCGTCAAGCATTACATGAGAAAAGAGCTCAAACATCAAAGAGCCAAACAAGCTTTTAAGAAAAGAGCTTTTAAGCAATAACCATAGCATCATACAACATTGAGATTGTCATACTCGATCATATTGGATCATATCATAGAAACACCTTGCATAGAACATATTTGGGATAGAAGTCATTGCATTTTTGCTAAGTAGGTTGTGCACAAGTTCTTGTATACGCCTATTATGCAATCGTGCTAGCGTCTCTCTAGTGTTGTGCAACAAGAGCATTTTTGTGGATACCACATTTTGGCTCATCCTTGGTTGCACGACCCCACTTATCTCTTTGCGTGTGTGTTTCTGTGTACCTTATATGCTTGGTCTACTTGTTACATTGCATCTTGCAAATCTTTTCCAACATTATTGGAGCTCACTTACAATTGCATCAAATTTTGTGCCACCATCCTAACCAAGCCCCACCATAAGCTTTTACTTGTGTAGGTGTGAGAAACTGACAAGAGCTAGTACCAATTGTGCTATTTCCTTGTCCTACATTGGAGTGATCATCGATCCACTTTCAACTTCGGTCAAGGTACATCTGGTATTCGTTCTTCTCTTTCTACCACTCACATTGTGTATCTTGGAATGATGGATAGGCCAAGTACTTCTACCAACCCACTCTTCATTAAGCATGACGATGATATGAACTCCTACGTCACCAAGAGTCACCTCTTTGGTGCACAATGTGCTTTGCATCAAGATCAACAAGCAATGAGTGAACGCATCGACAACCTCGCCGCCGACTTGCGACTCTCCGAGCAACGTACAAGGGACTACTTCGACCACAAGCTCGACGATCACAAGCAAGAGAATGACGCAAGGATGGATGAAATTCGCGCTTGGTTGCTCAACCGCTCTTCTTCCACTTCGTCTTCATCAAGAAGGACCCGCTCAAGTCGACACTCCGACTTCACCCTCTCTGGCTCAAGTACACCGACATCAAACACTCTATATCGTGCCGGCACAATGATCGTCAAGCAAGCCTCAATCCACTACGCGACACCAACTCTCAAGAGTGCCAACAACGTCAAACTCAAGAGGCTTTTGCACTAGCAAGAGAACGGCAAAGACAACGCCAACATGAAGAGGAAGAGCGCTCGTGTCTACACCAAGAAGCACAAGATGCTGAAGCACAATGCCAAGAACAACAACTCCGTGAAGCTCAAGCACTTGCGGCGCAACAAGCCCTCTGAGATTCAAGTCGAGCCATAGCCAACCAAGGCCGACAAGCTCGAGAACAAGAAGAAGCACTTCACGAAGAAATTCAAGAACGAAGATTTCAAGCTCGTGTGCATTGTCAAGTTCCTCAAGCTCCTCCTCGAGCTCGACAAGCTCCTCCACAAGCTCGCCAAGAACATCAAGTTCATCAAGAGCATGACGACAATGGAAATCCTCCACGACAAGAGCAACATGAGGTTGACAACCCTCCTCACCAAGAGCAACATGAGCTTGACAATCATCAACAACATGGGCGGCATCATCCCCGACCCCAACACAACGAAGATCAACGCTACGACAAGCTCAAGTTCACCATGCCCAAGTTCAACGGAAGCAACGATCCCGAAGAGTACCTATCATGGGCATTGAAAGTTGACAAGATCTTCCGTTTACACAACTATGACGAAGAGAAGAAGATCACGATGTCATCCCTTGAGTTCCAAGACTATGTCCTCATTTGGTGGGAACAAGTTATCGAGCGCCGAGAGGCAAGAGGTGAACCACCCATCACTACTTGGGCACAAATGAAGGATGTCATGAGAGCACGCTTTGTGCCTACCTACTACAACCGCAACCTCTTCAAGAAACTCCAACTACTCAAGCAAGGAACCAAGAGCGTTGAAGAGTACTACATGGAGATGGAGATGGCCATGATACGAGCCAATGTCACGGAAGACGATGAGCAAACTATGGCACGTTTCTTGAATGGACTCAACCATCCTATCAAGAAGATCGCCGACTTTCAACCATAGTCAAACCTCATCGAGCTATCAAGCTACCCAAGTGGAACGCCAAGTGCAAGATGATTTCAAGTATGCTAAGTTCTCATCCAAGTCATACGGTTTCTCCTACACCCAAGCTTCAACGACTCCAACACCGTCTACCAAGCCTTCTACAAGCAACGTCAACAAGTCGAGTTCCAAGAAAGCTTCGTCAACTCCAAGTCATCCTCCTACTATGAGAAACTTCAAGCCGAGAGCTTCATCCTCATCCACCCCAACCGATGAGACCATCAAGACAAGTTCCTTCAAATGCTTCACATGTGGAGGCCGAGGCCACAAGTCCTACGAGTGCACCAACAAGCAGACCATGATCCTCAACAACGACGGAACCTACGACTTGATGAGTGACGGAGAAATGGACACTCTTGAGCAAGTCTCCATGCACCGGTAAGTGAACGATGAAGAGGAACAAGTCTTTTGCGATGAAGATTCAAGTCCCGCTCTTGTTGTCTCCAAAGTCTTGACTCTCCAACATCACCAAGAAGAAGACCAAAGATGCCACATATTCCACACCAAGGCCGGCATCAATGGATGATTCGTCAAGGTCATCATCGATGGACGGAGTTGTCATAATCTCGCAAGTGAAGAACTTTGCGCCAAGCTCCAATTTCCCAAGACGAAGCATCCACATCCATACAAAGTGCAATGGCTTAGCGACTCTGGCACTATCCAAGTCGAGCATCGAGTACAATTCTCCTTCAAATTGGCGCTTATGAAGACACCTTAGAGTGTGACGTCGTTCCAGTGACCGTTTGCCACCTTCTCCTTGGACGCCCATGGCAATTTGATAGAGGAGTCATCCACAACGGACGAACGAACCACTACATCTTCAAGGTGAAGGGCAAGGAGTACGTACTTCGTCCAATGTCACCAAGCCAAGTGATCACCGACAAGCAAGCCACCCATCGTGGAGATCATAGTGAGCGAGCGAGCCACCAAAAAGAGAGTGAGCCCCACAAGCCCAAATCAAACACCTCCACAATGAGCGAAAAGAAGAACTTAGTCCTATTTGCCACCAAAAGTGAGATAAGAGGAGTCTGTGAGAACCCATCTAGTGTCCTACACTACGTCCTTGTGTGCAAGGACAATGCACCACAAACTAACACTTCTCACACTCTTCCTCTAGTGTTGTCTTCTCTTTTGCAGGAATTTCATGATGTTTTGCCCGACGAGCTACCTCCGAGACTACCTCCACTATAAGGCATTGAGCACCGCATCGACGTCATCCCCGGAGCACCGCTTCCGAACAAAGCTCCCTACCGCGTCAACCCCCAAGAAACCAAAGAAATACAAAGGCAAGTAAAGCACCTTATAGACCATGGACATGTGCGTGAAAGTTTCAGCCCTTGTGCCGTCCCGGTCATTCTTGTGCCAAAACGAGATGGTAGCTTTCGCATGTGCTCCGATTGTAGACCTATCAATGTTATCACCGTTCGTTATAGGTATCCCATTCCACGCCTAGATAATATGCTTGATGAACTTAGCGGTGCCACTATATTTTCCAAAATTGATCTTAAGAGTGGTTACTATCAAATCTGCATACAAGAGGGTGATGAATGGAAAACCGCTTTCAAAACAAAGTTTGGCTTATATGAGTGGTTAGTCATGCCTATGGGTCTCTCGGAAGCACCGGGTACTTTTATGCGTCTTATGAATCATGTCTTTCGCCCTTACATTGGTGTGTTTGTTGTGGTCTACTTCGATGATATCCTTGTTTTTAGCAAGTCTCTCAAAGAGCATGTCACCCATGTCCGGACCATTTTGCAAACTCTTCGAAAAGAGCATCTCTATGCTAATATGGAGAAATGCCTTTTTGGCGTTGAAAAGCTCATTTTCTTGGGTTTTGTTGTTTCTTCTAAGGGTGTTCAAGTTGATGAGTCCAAGATCAATGCTATTAAGACTTGGCCACAACCAACCAATTTGCAACAAGTGCGTAGCTTTCTTGGCCTTGCGGGTTTCTATTGTCGCTTTGTGAAGGATTTTAGCACCATTGCTTCGCCTTTGCATGCTTTGAGCAAGAAGAATGCGCCTTTTGTTTGGGGACCATCCCAAGATACTGCTTTCAATGAGCTTAAGAATTTGCTTACTCGTGCTCCTGTGCTTGCTTTACCCAACTTCAAAAAACCCTTTGAGATTCATTGCGATGCTAGTAGTAATGGCATAGGAGGTGTGTTAACGCAAGAGAAGCGCCCCATAGCTTACTTTAGTGAGAAACTCTCCGACGCGCAACTCAATTACCCCATCTACGACAAAGAGCTATATGCTTTAGTTCGCGTTTTGCACGAGTGGGAACACTATCTTCGCCCTCATGAGTTTATCATTCATACCGATCATGAAACGCTCAAGTATCTTAAGGGCCAAACCAAGTTGAACAAGCGCCATGCTAAATGAAGTGAATTTATTTAATCTTTTCCTTATGTCATCAAGTACGTCAAAGGTAAAGAAAACATTGTGGTGGATGCCCTTTCCCGCATATGCATGCTTGTTACTCAACTTGAGCTAGATGTCATTGGCTTTGAGCATATCAAAGAATTGTATGAGCATGATCCTACTTTTGCTACTCCTTATGCCAAGTGTTTGACGCTCACCTCTTGGGAACGCTATTACATCAAAGATGGATATCTTATGAGAGCTAACAAACTTTGCATCCCCGAGTCTTCTCTTCGTTTGTTGCTTTTGCAGGAATCTCATGGAGGAGGCTTAATGGGACATTTTGGACGAGACAAGACGTTTGCCACGCTCTCGAAGAACTACTTTTGGCCAAAGATGTTTCGCGACGTCAACCGCTTCACCAACCGATGCTCTACATGTCGCAAAGCTAGGTCCAAAGCTCAATCCCATGGCCTTTATATGCCTCTCCCAATTCCACATCAACCATGGGAAGACATTAGCATGGACTTTGTACTTGGTTTGCCTAGGACTAGAAATGGGAAGGATTCGGTATTTCTCGTTGTGGACCGTTTCTCCAAAATGGCACATTTTATTCCTTGCAACAAGACAGACAATGCTTCACATGTTGCTAATCTCTTTTGTAGGGAAATATTGCGTCTACATGGAGTGCCAAAGACTATTGTCTCGGACCGCGACATCAAGTTCCTTAGCTACTTTTGGAAGACCCTATGTGCCAAGCTTGGAATCAAGCTACTTTTCTCCACGGCGTATCATCCACAAACCGACGTCCAAATGGAAGTTACCAACCACACACTCTCTGCTCTACTTCGAGTACTCATCAAGAAGAACATCAAGGAGTGGGAGGAGTGCCTACCTATTGCCGAGTTCGCCTACAACCGAGCAAGACACTCAACAACCGGCAAGTCCCCCTTCGAGGTCGTCTACGGATTCAACCCATTGTCACCATTAGACATTCTTCCTCTACCATTACAAGAGCGCATCAATTTGGACACAAGTGCACGTGTGAGTCATCTCAAGAAGGTGCATGAAGATACAAGACATACTATCGAGAGCCAAGTACAACGACTTGCGACCAAGCTCAACATCAACAAGCACCCCATGGTCTTCAACATTGGTGATCTCGTGTGGCTACACATTCGCAAGGACCGCTTTCCCCCATAACGCAAGTCCAAACTTCGACCATGAGCGGATGGACCCTTCAAGGTGCTCGCACACTACAATGACAACGCTTACAAGATCGACCTCCCGTGCGACAAGTACAACGTGAGTGACATCTTCAACGTCAAAGATCTCTCTCCCTTCCATGGTGATGAAGAATTTGATCCGAGGACGGATCTTCCCCTAGGGAGGGGAGATGATGTGAAGCATCCCAAGGCCATCCCCATGGACCCATCCCCATCCCCGTGGACCCAAGGCCAGCGAGCGGACGTCCGGCCCAGACCGAACGATCGGTGCCCCTGCACCCGAGCCAAATGAGCGGACGACCAGCAGCTACCGGAAATCCGGTACACCAGCACCCGAGCCAGAACGAGCGGACGACCGGCAGCCACCGGACGTCCGGCCGCTCCCGAGACACCGAACGACCGGTCCCTGATGCGTCTCCGTCGTATCTATAATTTTGTATTGTTCCATGCCAATATTATTCAACTTTCATATACTTTTCGCAACTTTTTATACTATTTTTGGGACTAACATATTGATCCAGTGCCAAGTGCCAGTTCTTGTTTGTTGCATGTTTTTTTGTTTCGCAGAATATCCATATCAAACGGAGTCCAAACGGGGTAAAAACTGACGGAGATTTTTTTGGAATATATATGATTTTTGGGAAGAAAAATCCACGCGAGACGGTGCCCGAGGTGGCCACGATGTAGGGGGCGCGCCTGCCCCCCAAGCGCGCCCCTGACCCTTGTGGGCCACCCGTAAGGCGGTTGGTGCCCTTCTTTCGCCGCAAGAAAGCTAATTTCCGGATAGAGATCGTGTCAAAATTTCAGCCCAATCGGAGTTACAGATCTCCGGGAATATAAGAAACGGTGAAAGGGAAGAATCTGGGAACGCAGAAACAGAGAGAGACAGACAGACAGAGAGACAGATCCAATCTCGGAGGGGCTCTCGCCCCTCCTGTGCCATGGAGGCCATGGTCCAGAGGGGAAACCCTTCTCCCATCTAGGGAGGAGGTCAAGGAAGAAGAAGAAGAATAAGGAGGGGGCTCTCTCCCCCTCGCTTCCGGTGGCACCGGAGTGCCACCGGGGGCCATCATCATCACCGCGATCTACACCAACACCTCTGCCATCTTCACCAACATCTCCATCACCTTCCCCCTTCTATCTACAATGGTCCACTCTCCCGCAACCCGCTGTACCCTCTACTTGAACATGGTGCTCTATGCTTCATATTATTATCCAATGATGTGTTGCCATCCTATGATGTCTGAGTAGATTTTCATTGTCCTATCGGTGGTTGATGAATTGCTATGATTGATTTAATTTGCTTGTGGTTATGTTGCTGTCCTTTGTTGCCCATCATATGATTGCGCGCATGGATCACACCCTAGGGTTAGTTGTATGTTGATAGGACTATATATTGGAGGGCAAGAGTGACAGAAGGTTCAACCTAACATAAAAATTGATGCATACGGGATTGAAGGGGGACCAATATACCTTAATGCTATGGTTGTTTTACCTTAATGAACATTAGTAGTTGCAGATGCTTGCTAATAGTTCCAATCATAAGTGCATAGAATTCCAAGTCAGGGATGACATGCTAGCAGTGGCCTCTCCCACATAATACTTGCTATCGGTCTAGTAAAGTAGTCAATTGCTTAGGGACAATTTCGCAACTCCTACCACCACTTTTCCAAAATCGCTATATTTACTTTATTGTTTCTTAACCTAAACAGCCCCTACATTTTATTTACTTGCTCTTTATTATCTTGCAAACCTATCCAACAACACCTACAAAGTACTTCTAGTTTCATACTTGTTCTAGGTAAAGCGAACGTCAAGCGTGCATAGAGTTGTATCGGTGGTCGATAGAACTCGAGGGAATATTTGTTCTACCTTTAGCTCCTCGTTGGGTTTGACACTCTTACTTATCGAAAATTGTTGCGATCCCCTATACTTGTGGGTTATCAAGACCTTTTTCTGGCGCCGTTGCCGGGGAGCAATAGCATGGGGTGAATATTCTTGTGTGTGCTTGTTTGCTTTATCACTAAGTAATTTTTATTTGATGTTCTTAGTTGTTTTCTATCTTTAGTTATGGGTAGGAAACGTAAAATACCAAAAAAATTAGTTGTACCTACTAAACCAATGGTTGAAGAACCACTCAAAATCTATCACACTGCTGAAGCTTATTCCTTGGATCATCTTCGATCCCTATGTGCTCGTGCTAAAACCCCAACTAGCTTAGTTGAGGGCAAATCTTTAGATGAGCATGCTTGTTATGTGCGACACCGAATATCTGAAAAAGGAAAAAAAATTACTGGGTCAAATTCACCGTTTGCAATGCTATGCTTGGAATTTATGTGAAATATATGATATTACTTGTTGTTCTGAAAACACTAAGAAACACCTTCCCTATCAATGTGAGTTTAGTGATAATGGAATCGTATCTTCGTATGCTAAGGGTGTTTATAGTTACTATGATGTTCAACAAGTTGAAGAATTTGTTGCTTTTAAGGGTGCTTATGAAATTGCTTCTTTGATTGAAAAGTATGATGCTACTCTTTACAAATCTGAAATTTTTGCCATACTTAAATATTGCTATGATAATTATGCTTCTAATGCCTATGTTGAACCATATATTGAGGACTACTCCGCTGCCCAAGAAGAGACTAATATTTTGCAGGAGTCTATGGAAGAAGAAATTGATGAAACTATGAGCTCATTGGATGAAAAAGATGATGAGAAGAGTGAAGAACAAAAAGAGGAAGAGCGGATTAGCTACCCGTGCCCACCTTCTAATGAGAGTAACTTTTCAACTCATACATTGTTTAATTTCCCTCCGTGCTTACCGGAGGATGATTGCAATGATGATTGTTATGATCCCGTTGATTCTTTTGAAATATTCCTTTTTGATGATGCTTGCTATGCTTGTGGCCAAGATGCCAATATGAATTATGCTTATGGAGATGAACTTGCTATAGTTCCTTATGTTAAACATGAAATTGTTGCTATTGCACCCACACATGATAGTCCTATTATCTTTTTGAATTCTCCAAAATACACTATATCGGAGAATTTTGCTCTTATTAAGGAATATATTGATGGGTTGCCTTTTACCGTTGCACATGATGATTTTGATGAATATAATATGCATGTGCTTGCTGCTCCTACTTGCAATTATTATGATAGAGGAACTATATCTCCACCTCTCTATGTTTCCAATATGATAAAATTGCAAGAAATTGTTTATACTATGCATTGGCCTTTACTATGTGTGCATGAATTGTTCTTATATGACATGCCGACGCATAGGAAGTGTCGTGGTTTTGTCACAGCAGATGTCCTCGTGAAAGGACTTAGTCGTGGAGCCATCGTAACGGGTTAGCTTGAAGGGGTTAAAGCGGACACAGGGACGCAAGAGAGTTTATACTAGTTCGGCCCCTTCGATGAAGGTAAAAGCCTACGTCTAGTTGTGATGGAATTGATGGGGTTTCGATGACTAGGGAGCAAACAAGCTTCGCCTAAGTCTCGAGTTGTTGTCTGTTGTCCTTGAACCGCCGCCGGGTCGTCCCCTTATATACATGGGTGACGCCCGTCGGTTTACAGAGTCCCAACACCGGCTCATATACGTGTTCGGTTTGGTCTCTACTTATTCCTAACTTACAATACAAGTTTTCATACCGACGCCGGTTTATGGCTACAGGCCTTAAACCGATCATGGGCTTTAAGCCCTCTTCTACCTTCATGGGCTTTAACATACTTAACTACTGATGAAGTTAACCCGGCCCAGATAGGCCGGTTTATGCCCAGTAGTAATATCCCCAACATTAGGCCCCAGATTGATTTGAATAGGTTCATGTCAATCCTTTAGCAAAAACTTCATCTTCAACATCTTCTTGTAGTTTGTTGAATCACCGTGACGTCATCTTCTCTGGTCGTTGTAAACCGGCGTGACGTCACCTGTTATAAAGAAACTTATCCATGATACCTTTTTTGTTTAATAGGTCTGTGACAATTGAGGCGACAGCTTCATTTCCAAACCCATGGTCCCTTGATTTTCGCGCCTGACACATGTCCCTTGCCTTATAAATAGGACTGAAGGGTCATTTCTTTTTCCCCTTCGTGCCCTTCTGCTTTGTCTTCCCCGCGTCGTCCAGCTTCAGAGCTCCGCCGCCGTTGACGACCTCTGCTCCAACCTTGGCCACTGCATCACCCTGATTGTACCAGAGCATCGCGGCGACCTTCTATTTCTTCCTCGGCTCCGGTGAGTACTTCACCTTTTCCTCCGTAGATCCGTTCTAGGGTTTCCAAGTTCTTCAGTGTTCATCATTTGCTTCGTACTCATATGATAGATCTTAGATGAACCTGTGAACCTTTGCTCTGTGTAGCGGTAGTTTTTAGCATCTGCCTTCACTTACATGCCTCAAGACCATAGATCTACCTGTATCTCTGCCCATTGATTCGGTACTGTTTTTTTTAACCTTGAATATTTTCCTTCTTTTCTAAACTTGCTTCAGATCCGTCGCTGTATAGAAATCTTGTGAAATATGTTTCTGTACACTTACCCATCCGCAATCTCAACTGTTTCAATGCTTAGATCCGACGGTTTAACTTGGTGTAGAAAAAATTAACAAACTGGTATATACCATTAGTCCCCTTGTTGAACCGCCAGATGTTGTTGCTTCATAAAACTCCGGTTTAGATAGAGTTGTCTCCGGTTTAACATTGTACATACCAGTGTACTTTAATCAATGCATTCTTGAACTGGAATCACCTATCTTGTAGATTTCATCATGGCCAAGCAAGTATATGAGTGCAACTGGGTTCCTTCTCGCGTCATAGAGACTCAACTGAACAATTTAGTCCTGATCGGCGCTTTAGGCAGCAAAAACACCATCCATTGGAGGGTCCCTGGCAAAGAATGCCCTCCCACACCTCAAGAAGGAGAGGTTGTCGTTTTTGTAGATCACTTAGCCCGGGGCTTTAAGCCGCCCAGTTCTAAATTTTACCGGGATGTTTTGGCCGATTTTCAACTCCGCCCACAGGACACTGGCCCCAACTCTGTTACAAACATGTGTCACTTCCAAGTGCTCTGTGAGGTGTTCTTTCAAGAGGAGCCCATAGTTGAGTTGTTCAGAGACTGCTTCCATCTAAATCGCCACACTGAGTTTACTGACGGTTCCAATACGGAATTGGGTGGTGTGGCGATTCAGAAAAGGAAAGAGGTCACATACCCTCACGCCAAACTGCACAGCCATCCCAAAGAGTGGAATCAAACATGGTTCTATTGCAAAGACACCTCCCCTGCTAGTGAAAATCCTTTGCCTGGCTTTCGTCCGGAGCGGCTTAGCAATACACACCCCTTTCCGCAAAGGTTGACTGTCAAGGAGAGAAGCAAATACGCTCCTCAACTGTCCGAGCTCAGAGCCTTCATGGCCAACGGTTTAACAGGGGTTGATCTCGCTCGCTGTTGGATATCATGGAGCATACTGCCCCTTAGTCAGCGCTCCAGTTTGATGTGCGAGTATACTGGCAGTGTTGATGACCCTCTGCGACATGCTAACATCTAGCTCACCGACGAAGAAATCACAGAGGCTGTGAATAAAATGCTGAATGAACCGGAACACGTCTGTGCTCGAACCGGCCTGCTTCCCTTCTGTGCCACCAACAAACCTCCAGCTGTAAGAGTTTGATTTTTCTTTTTACTGAACCTGTTATTGATATATCTGGTCATTGTTTAATATCAATGTCTGTTTACACAGGGTAATGATCCGTTTTGGAGCAAGAAACTTCCATAGGAGAAGCCAGAAAAAACAGACAAACTGGAACGACCAACCCGGCCAAAGACTAAAGTCGTGAAACGGCCTATTCATAAGAAGAAAACCACTGCATCTTCTGATCTGGCCCTTGATGATGATGTGGGTAATCCGGACCTTGAGGTAGAGCTTGACTCACTTGGGTTATTTTTCATGCGCCTTATTGTAACGCCCTTGATGCGGCTATATCTCCCACGTGTCGAAGCACGACTTAGAGGCATAACCGCATTGAAAGCAATGTCGCAAGTGAGGTAATCTTCACACAACCCATGTAATACATAAGGGAAAAGAGATACATAGTTGGCTTACAATCGCCACTTCACACAATTATATGAATAAAGCATTCCAACAACCAAATACAATCAAGGTCCGACTACGGAACCAAAATAAAAGAAAAACCCCAAATGCGACAAGGCCCCGATCGACCCCAACTGGGCTCCACTACTGATCAACTAGAACGAAACAACACAAAGGACAAGATCTTCATCGAGCTCCTCCTTGAGCTTAGTTGCGTCATCTGCACGGTTCAACGGCACCTGCAAGCTGGTTTTGGAAGTATCTGTGAGTCACGGGGACTCAGCAATCTCGCACCCTCGCGATCAAGACTATTTAAGCTTATGGGTAAGGTAAAGGTATGAGGTGGAGCTGCAGCAAGCGACTAGCATATATGATGGCTAACATACGCAAAAGAGAGCGAGAAGAGAAGGCAAAGCACGGTCGAGAAACTATGATCAAGAAGTGATCCTAGAACAACCTACGTCAAGCATAACTCCAACACGGTGTTCACTTCCCGGACCCCGCCGAGAAGAGACCATCACAGTTACACACGCAGTTGACTCATTTTAAATAAGTTAAGGTTCAAGTTATCTACAACCGGACATTAACAAATTCCCATCTGCCCACAACTGCGGGCACGGCTTTCGAAAGTTCAAAACCCTGCAGGGGTGTCCCAACTTAGCCCATGACAAGCTCTCACAGTCAACGAAGGAATAGACCTCCTCCCGAGACATTCCGATCAGACTCGGTATCCCGATTCTACAAGACATCCTCGACAATGGTAAAACAAGTCCAGCAAGACCGCCCGATGCGCCGACATCCTGATAGGAGCTGCACATATCTCGTTCAAAGGGCAACACTGGATGAACACTACGTACAGCTAAAACCAGCCCTCAAGTTTCCCCGAGGTGGCGCCGCAAGTGGCTCTAGTTTGGACCAACACTTAGACAAGCACTAGCCCGGGGGGTTAAAATAAGATGACCCTTGGGATGCGCGACTCCCAAGGGAAAAAGGCTAGGTGGCAAATGGTAAAACCAAGGTTGGGCCTTGCTGGAGGAGTTTTATTCAAGGCGAACTGTCAAGGGGTTCCCATTATAACCCAACCGCGTAAGGAACGCAAAATCCGGGAACATAACACCGATATGACGGAAACTAGGGCGGCAAGAGTGGAACAAAACACCAGGCATAAGGCCGAGCCTTCCACCCTTTACCAAGTATATAGATGCATTAATTAATAAAAGATATTGTGACATCCCAACACGTAAACATGTTCCAACAAGGAACAACATCTCCATGTTCCAACAAGGAACAAACTTCAATCTTCACCTGCAACTAACAACGCTATAAGAGGGGCTGAGCAAAGCGGTAACATAGCCAATCAACGGTTTGCTAGGAGAAGGTGGGTTAGAGGCTTGGTTCAACAATATGGGAGGCATGATAAGCAAGTGGTAGGTATCGCAGCATAGGCATAGCAAAAGAGCGAGCATCTAGCAAAGCAAAGATAGAAGTGATTTCGAGGGTATGATCATCTTGCCTGAAATCCCGCAAGGAAGAAGAACGGGTCCATGAAGAAGACAAACGGGCGTAGACGGACGGGTCCTCACAAACGCGACATTACCAGAACCAATCCGAAGAAGCAAACACCGGAAAGAAGCACACAACATAGTAAACAACCAACACATGAACACGATATGATATGCGGGATGCGGTATGCGATGCATATGCATGATTTGACAAGGAATGATTGAACCTAGCCTCGACTTGGAAATCCAAGTGTGCCACTGGGAAGATGAGGTGAATTCGCTTGAAAAGGATATAAAGAACACCGGAATCGGAGTCACGGTTTGGAAATGGCAAGCAATTCAAATATGGCACCGATCTGCGATACACAGCAAGTAGCCATCTGAATGCAACAAGATGAACATGCTACATCACCCAAACATGGCAAAAAAATACATGGCAGGGATCCACTCATGATGCTTAACAAAAGATGAACACTGAGCTACGGCCAATTCATCCATTAACAGGTTCAAACAAGCATGGCAAAAATGCAAACGGTAAACAGATCTCAGACTTAGTGAAATTAACACTTGTCTGCAATTTTAGATCAGGTAACACACTTTGGAGCATGAAAACTATATGTTACAGGGCCTGAACATGGCAAAGCAAGGCACGGAATGGGGCTACTCAAAGAGCTTAACAAAAGTCCCTTAGTGACCTTGAGCCAAAAGGGATTAGAAAATACAATTGCAAGCATGTGAACATGGCAAAAACATAATCAGACTCTCAGACTTAGTGAAAAACTGGAACATGCAAATCAGATATCAAGTAGGCATGTTTACGAGCTCGATGCACTCACTACAGAGCATGTCATGACAATCTAAGCATACACCCATCAAGAATACACATTATACAAGCTAGACATGGAAAGAAAAATAACATAGCATGCACGGATCAATTACAACATCCCCGGCAAAATCGCTAACAAGTAGACAATCTGCCCAGATTCACGAAATGAAAAAAGTAGAGCTTGATTGATTCTAGCTAGGGTGCTCCATAAATGCAAATAAAGACATGGATGGATAGAGCACTACAAGATTAACAAAACATCCTTACTGATCATCCTCAAAAGAGGCACGGATCACTAGGAAACAACATGAACATATGGCATATTGATAAGAACAGACCAAGGACTTAGTGGAATTGCTAAGTCCCTGAAATCAGCATTAACGAATGCTCCACTTTGCAAGCTTGTGCTAGTCACCACACATATCACAAAAATACATGGATAGCACCTCTGGAAAGATGGCATGGCATATAACAAACCACATGTAGAGCTCAGGGGCATATCATGCACACAATAAACATGGCAAAAATGACAAATAGCTATTTAGTGCAGCAGATCTGGCAACTATCTCAAATAGCACTCTTCCAACGGCATTTCGGGCATCAAGATGAACTCAAATGAAAATGATGCAATGAGATGAAATGATGTGCTCTCTGAGACGAACATTTTGATATGCTATATGCCCAAATCGGAGTTACGGATGCGGAGTTACGACATGATGAAATTGGGCACATGAAACATGGTAATCTCGGGGACTTGGTGAAATTTTAACCTCTCTGAGAAAGTCAACGGGACGGAGCGGTGCGGGACGGCTCGGTACAGATCTGAGACGGGCGTTTCGATGCCAGAACTGGTGGATCTCATGCACCCGGGCGGATCTCGCCAGAGAATGGCCGGAGTTGGCGGGGATGGCCGGATCTGAGGCGTGGACGAGCTCCGGCGGCCGGAGCTGGTGCAACCACGGCGCGGGGAGGCCATGGCAGCGGGCGGCGCGGCGGGGTACGGCGGCTAGCGGCGCGCCGGGCTTCGGCGGCGGCGGAGCAGAGGGTGGCGTCGGCGGTTGGTGCGGCGAGGCTCGCCGCCGGCGGGCGGCTCGGGGCGCCGGCGGAGTTCGTGGCGGCGGCGCGGCTTCGGGCAACCTGGGGCGAGCGGCGGCGGAGAGAGGGCCCGGTGCGGCGCGGTTTGGCCCTGGGGCGGGCCGGATCTGGGCCCCGGGAGGATGGCGGTGAAGTGGGCGCAGGGGAGGTGAGGTGGCGGCTCGGGATAGGCTGGCGGCGGCGGTGGGGTGACGTGTCGCGACGGGATTCGTCAGAGGTGGCCGGCGGACGCGTCCGGCGAGGACGGACATGTCCGGCGGCGCGAGGAAGGGGAAGGCTAGGGTTCATCCGCGAATTTTTTGGAGGGATCACATATTTATAGGTAGAGGGAGCTAGGAGAGTCCAAATGAGGTGCGGTTTTCGGCCACGTGATCGTGATCGAACGCTCTAGATGATGGAGGGGGTTTAGGTGGGTTTTGGGCCAAATTGAAAGGGTGTTGGGCTGCAACACACACGAGGCCTTTTCGGTCCCTCGGTTAACCGTTGGAGTATCAAACGAAGTCCAAATGGCACGAAACTTGACAGGCGGTCTACCGGTAGTAACCCAAGCCCGCTTGGCAAGTCTCGGTCCAATACGGAAATGTTTAATCCCCACACACGAGAGAAAGGTAGAAATGACCATCGGAGGATAACGGAGCGCCGGAATGCAAAACAGACAACGGGGAAAATGCTCGGATGCATGAGACGAACCTGTATGCAAATGAAATGCACATGATGACATGATATGCAATGCATGACACGCAAGCAATGACAAGGCAACAACAACGAATAACTGGAGGACACCTGGCACATCGTTCTCGGGGCGTTACACTTATTGATGATGATATTTGTCAGGATGATGCCGAAGCCAGCCATGCTGATGTTGTAGAGGTAATTACTCTCTCTGCCGATTCAGACCCTTTGCCTTCACTAAAAATCCGTCAGGCAAACCGGAAGGTTAAATTTTCTCATCCTCTTGCTTACTTGGATCCCAAATTTCTTATGAAGACCCAACAGCACGAAGCTCGCCGCACAACCCGGCACAGCGGCCAGGTAGTTACCTCCGCCGGTTTACCGAACAGTCCAGTTCGGAAACGCCGTTCAGAGGTCTCTAATTTGCTTGTCAGTGCTTGTCCTAAAGCGGGCTGTTTTTGTCAACCTCTTAATCCATCTGACTCCGATTATCAGGTTACTTCCCACTCATCCTCTGGCGAGTCATCGGCTACTCAGCTGCCACCGCTCAAAATGGTGCTTGGGTAAGCTATACTTATCATAATATTTCTGGTACATCACCTTGTAACATATGTTGTATTTGACTTTGTTATTCCTTTCAGGGCCAAGCCTAGGCCGAGCAAGAAGGCTCGCCTAGATAAAGCGGCCGAGGAGGACACCGTCCCTGAACCGGGTAAAACACCAGATCTTGAAGCGGCTATTCATGAAGATATACCCAATGATCCACCATAGCAGGATGATGATTTTATTGTTAAAGAAAGGCCTATTGACGCCTCAGGCCCTGTCAACCTGCCCACAAGCCCCATCCGGTTTGGGAGATCCACCAGTCCATCCCAGCCTGCTGACAAACCGACTGCGCCAGTGCAAACCTGTGATGCTAAGGATGATGAAGTTGTAATTACTAGTATTGGCCGTACGGAGCCCAGCAATCCTGTTGCTCTATCCAAGCATACCGCCAAAGAAGAATTTGCTGCCATGGGCAAAGGCAAGTGGAATGTTGACTTGGCGACCTATGCTACTCTGAATGCCCAAGATCTTCATTCTGGCTACCTGAACCGGCTGTATACCAGCCGTGATTATGAAGCTGGTCTGGTGAATATGATGAAAGAGAAATTTGAGGTAACTTTCATGTACTTTCCTATTTGGATATTTCAATCTTGTTAACTCTCCTAGCCCCCAAGGGCCGGTTTAGAATCTTCATCCAAACCGGGACTTGCTAATATAAATCCCAATGCTTCAGAATTCGCTGATGTAGCCCCCAAGGGCCGGTTCAATTTAGTGTAGTTAAACCGGGACTTTAAGTAATTGAGATCGCCGCATCAAAATTTATTCGAGCAAATAGCCATTAGCCCCCAAGTGCCAAGTTGAATACTTGTATTGATCTTGGGACTTTATAATCAAGGGAAATATGAAGATCAAATAGGCATTAGCCCCCAAGCGCCAAGTGCATAACTTGTTATGTGGTTGGTGCTTCAATTCTTGCATTGCTTGCTGAATCATATAACTGTCTGTATGTAGGCTGAGCTGAAGACAAAAGAAAACCAAGTCGCCGATCTCCAAGAAAATCTGAAGTCCCAACGAGCTGAAACCTCCAAAGCAAAAGAGGAATTAACCAGCGCTTTAAGCACCATGGAACAGCTTAAGGAGGGCTTCAAGAAGAAGCGGGCGGATTGGGCCACTGAAAAATCCGCTTTAACCAAACGAGCAGAAGATGCCGAGGCTGCATTGAAACCGGTGGTGGAAGAACTGACCAGCATAAAGCGGCAAGTGCATGCCATGACCGCTGCTATCTTTGGTAAGCTGGTTTGATTTCTGGATTGATTCGGCCATCTTATAGAGCTTCCGGTTTGTTAACCTTTTGTAATATTGCAGGGACACGCATTGGTCACTTGGGGTCAGATGTGCGGAAGAAATCGAAAGCCACCTACACATTGACCGAACAACTGTACACTGGTGCACAGCGGATCATCTCTGCTGCATCCCACAACAATCCGGTGCCCACCTTGATTCAGGACACTCTGAAGAGACTGTCAATGCTTCCTGCCCGGGTTGAAGAGCTGAAGAAATCTGCTGCTCGAACCGGTGCGATCAATGCCTTAATCCGGGCAAAAGCTTGGGTGCCGGATTTTGATCCTGTTGAAGCGGCTCAGGGCTATCCCAGCTTGAAGGAAGACGGGTCAGAGTTTAGTGAAGCGGATCTGCGAGCAATAAACCGGGAGGTGTGTCTGCTAGCTTGTCAATTGGTTGGAGAAGCAGACTTGTCTCATTATCAAGCCCAATATGACAACCAAAACAAGCGAGTAGTTGCACCAATTCCTGAAGCGGAAAATCTTATCCCTCCAATCCGTAAGCATACTTACGCTCCCGATATTGAACCGTCGTTGCTGATCCATGATGAAGCTGTCTTTCAAGCATTAATGGGAATCGACTGGACAACTGTTGATTTCCAGCCGCTGGGTAGAGAAGCTGAAGTTGAAGCGGCGCGGGATGACCCACAACCATCAGGCCAGGCTGGTGACCAAGCTTGAACCGGAAGCCGGTTTAAACTGCTTCTCCTTTGCGAAAAAACAATGATCTTATTTTGGGCACCGTGTTGCCTTGTAATAGGCTAGCCGATACTCTTGACTTTGATATGCCTTCGTGCATAATTACTGCAACTTGTTCTTCCTTTGGGTGATGCACTTTCCAAAGTATTTTCTGCAATACAAAAAATCTTAAAGTGCCACCGCGGTTGTACCGTCAGGCGGAGTATGATGTCTGCATATATGAAATCAAAATATCTGAAATTTAAGCATATGATCAAATCTTTGGGATACATAATACCTGCCATCGTTGGGCATGAAGTTGGCTTGGCCAATCTTGAAGCGGAGGTTTATAAACCCACACTGTTGGAGGAGATAGCAGCTCCTGTATATATATAATGCCGGTTTACCATGTAAACCGTGCCGGGTTATAATAAAACACCGTGTTACTCCGTAATAGGATGTTTATAAAAAATCAAACCGGGCAAATAGTCTCCGGATTAAAAATGGACCATGTTCCGTCAATTGATAGTTTGAACCGGTTTAAAACTTTGTCGGTTTAAAAAACGCAACAAAAAGAAAGAAATATCTATCAAAGAAAATTGAGAAGCAAAGGCAATGATAAATCCATTTGCAAAAGGAGGCTTATTTGAGCCGATCAGATGGCGTTACCATGGTCGGACAAGACCAAGCTCCTGATAGGTGTAGCTATGGTTCAAGTCAGCCAGGTCCCCAAATGAAACCGTCGCATTTATGCCGATCAAGAGGCGTGGCAATGGTTCGGGTTCGACCAAGCCCCCAAGTGATTCTGTGGCCTTAGGCCGATCAAGAGGCGTGACTGGTTCAGACTTGACCATGTCCCCAAGTGATCTGGTGGCTTTCGCCTATCAAGAGGTGTTGCATTGGTTCGGACACGACCAAGCCCCCAAGTGATATAACATGATGCTTTGAAAAGCTAACTCAAGGGGTAAACCGGAGGCCGCTTTAGAACAACTCCGTGTAACCACACATGATGTAAAAGAACAGATACCCCGCTTTAGCTGAGGTTCCGGTTTATTATATTTAATCATAATATATACATCGTCGTAATATGTACATAAGTAGAGCCAATGGCTCAGGTATAGTAAGGCCGAAGATGAGCTATGTTCCACGGCCTGTTGGTCTCCTCCTCTGATGTACGTGAGTCTTTATGCTCTCGAATATCGATCAGATAGTATGACCCGTTGTGCAGATTCTTGCTGACCACGAAAGGTCCCTCCCAAGGTGGGGATAGCTTATGCATATCAGTCTGATCTTGGATGAGCCGAAGCACCAAATCTCCTTCCTGAAAGGTTCTGGTTCTGACTCGGCGACTGTGATAACGACGAAGATCCTGTTGGTAAATCGCCGAGCGGGCGGCTGCTATGTCACGTTCTTCATCCAACAGGTCCAAAGCGTCTTGCCGTGCTGTCTCGTTGTCCGCTTCAACATAAGCCGCCACACGAGGTGAGTCATGACGGATATCACTGGGGAGAACCGCCTCCGCTCCGTAGACCATGAAGAACGGTGTGTATCCTGTTGATCTGTTGGGTGTAGTATTGATGCTCCATAACACAGATGGTAACTCTTCTACCCAACAACCCGGTGTTCTCTGCAAAGGAACCATAAGCCGGGGCTTGATGCCTCTCAAGATCTCTTGATTAGCCCTTTCTGCTTGACCATTGGACTGTGGGTGTGCCACTGATGAAACGTCAAGCCGGATGTGCTCCCGTTCGCAGAACTCCTTCATGGCACCCTTGGACAAATTGGTACCATTATCTGTGATGATACTGTGTGGAAAGCCAAACCGGAAAATCACTTTTTTGATGAACTGAACCGCCGTGGCCGCATCACACTTGCTAACAGGTTCTGCCTCCACCCACTTTGTAAACTTGTCAACCGCCACCAGGAGGTGGGTCTTCTTATCTTTGGACCTTTTGAAAGGCCCAACCATATCCAGCCCCCAAGTCGCAAACGGCCAAGTAATTGGAATCATTCTCAATTCTTGAGCCGGCACATGAGCACGTCTTGAAAACTTTTGGCAACCGTCACATCGTCTGACCAGATCCTTCCGCATCAGCATGAGCAGTTAACCAATAGAAGCCATGGCGAAACGCTTTAGCCACCAAAGATTTTGAACCGGCGTGGTGACCACAATCTCCTTCGTGGATCTCACGCAAAATTTCACAGCCTTCTTCAGGAGACACACAGCGTTGAAACGCCCCTGATACACTGCAATGATGCAACTCGCCATTGACAATAGTCATGGACTTGGACCGCCGGATTATCTGTCGGGCCAGAGTCTCATCCTCTGGTAACTCGCCCCGGTTCATGTACGCCAGGTAAGGAAGCGTCCAATCCGGAATGACATGAAGAGCTGCCACCAATTGAGCCTCCGGATCAGGAATAGCCAAATCCGCTTCACCAGGGAGCTTGACCGACGGGTTGTGCAGCACATCCAGAAAAACATTGGGCGGGACCGGTTTGCGCTGAGAGCCCAGCCGGCTTAAAGCGTCCGCCGCTTCATTCTTCCGTCGGTCCACGTGGTCCACCTGATAGCCTTTAAAGTGACCTGCAATAATATCCACCTCACGACGATATGCTGCCATGAGTGGGTCCTTGGAATCCCAAGTGCCAGACACTTGTTGAGCCACGAGGTCCGAGTCACCGAAGCACTTAACTCGACTTAGATTCATCTCCTTAGCCATCCGGAGACCATGGAGCAAGGCTTCATACTCAGCTGCATTGTTAGTACAAGGGAACATTAAGCGGAGAACGTAACAAAACTTATCACCTCGTGGGGAAGTTAATACGACTCCAGCCCCCGAGCCTTCCAATTGCCTGGATCCGTCAAAATGGATGGTCCAATATGTGTGATCCGGCTTTTCTTCAGGTGCTTGCAGTTCCGTCCAATCATTGATGAAATCAACAAGTGCTTGAGACTTAACCGCCGTCCGAGGCACATATTTCAACCCGTGCGGCCCAAGCTCTATAGCCCACTTGGCAATCCGGCCAGTCGCTTCCCGGTTCTGGATGATATCCCCCAAGGGAGCAGAACTGACCACCGTAATGGGGTGCCCTTGGAAGTATTGCTTAAGCTTCCGGCTTGCCATAAAAACTCCATATACCAGCTTCTGCCAATGCGGATACCTTTGCTTGGACTCAATGAGTACCTCGCTGATATAATAAACCGGACGTTGAACCGGATGCTCCTTGCCTGCCTCTTTTTGCTCCACCACAATAGCCACACTGACCGCACGAGCATTAGCAGCAACATATAGCAGTAACGGCTCCTTGTCAATGGGAGCGGCGAGCACAGGCGGATTGGCCAATTGCCGCTTTAAGTCCTCAAATGCTTCATCAGCAGCAGAACTCCAGACGAATTGATCCGTCTTCTTCAACATCTGATACAAAGGGATTGCCTTCTCACCAAGGCGGCTGATAAACCGGCTTAACGCGGCAATCCGGCCTGCCAGGCGTTGAACATCATTGATACACTTCGGTTTAGCCAGGGAGGTGATGGTTGTGATCTTCTCCGAATTAGCCTCAATTCCCCTGTTGGACACCAGAAAACCCAATAACTTGCCTGCCGGTACACCAAAGACACACTTGGCCGGATTAAGCATCATCTTGTACGTCCTCAGGTTATCAAAGGTTTCCTTCAAGTCGTCAACCAGAGTCTCCTTCTCCCTGGACTTAACCACGATATCATCCACGTAAGCATGTACATTACGGCCAATCTGCTTGTGAAGACAATTTTGTACACACCGTTGATAAGTTGCCTGGGCACTCTTGAGCCCAAAGGGCATAGACACATAGCAGAAGGCTCCAAAGGGAGTTATGAATGCCGTCTTCTCCTGGTCCTTAACTGCCATTTTGATCTGATGATAGCCAGAATATGCATCCAAAAAACTTAAACGCTCACAACCCGCCGTAGCATCAATAATTTGATCAATACGGGGGAGGGCAAAAGGATCTGCTGGACAAGCCTTATTAAGATCTGTGTAATCCACACACATGCGCCAGGTGCCGTTTTTCTTAAGGACCAGCACCGGATTGGCAAGCCACTCAGGGTGAAAAACTTCAACAATAAAGCCAGCTGCTAAGAGCCTGGCTACCTCTTCTCCAATCGCCTTGCGTCTTTCTTCGTTAAACCGGCGGAGGAACTGTTTCACCGGTTTGTATTTAGGATCCACATTAAGGGTGTGCTCAGCGAGTTGCCTCGGTACACCTGGCATGTCAGAGGGCTTCCATGCAAAAATGTCCCGATTCTCACGGATGAACTCGATGAGCGCGCTTTCCTATTTCGGATCCAAGTTGGCACTGATGCTGAACTGCTTGGACGAATCGCCAGGTACGAAGTCAACAAGCTTAGTTTCTGCTGCCGATTTGAACTTCAGGGCCGGATCATGCTCCGTAGTTGGCTTCTTTAATGGAGTCATGTCCGCCGGATCAACATTGTCCTTATAATACTTCAGCTCCTCGGTGGCACAAACCGACTCTGCGTAGGCCGCATCTCCTTCCTCGCACTCCAAAGCAATTTTATGGCTTCCGTGAACCGTTATTGTCCCCTTGTGACCCGGCATCTTGAGCTGCAAATACACATAACAGGGCCGTGCCATAAACTTGGCGTAGGCCGGTCGCCCAAACAGGGCGTGATATGGACTTTGGATTTTCACCACTTCAAACGTCAATGTTTCCGACCTGGAATCATGATCATCTCCAAAGGCCACTTCCAGAGCTATCTTACCAACAGGATATGCTGACTTGCCAGGTACCACACCGTGGAACACCGTATTGGACGGTTTGAGATTTTTATCTGTTAGTCCCATACGACGGAAGGTCTCATAGTACAAGATATTAATGCTGCTCCCTCCATCCATGAGCACCTTGGTGAACTTGTAACCTCCCACCTGAGGCGCCACCACCAGAGCCAACTGACCCGGATTATCAACCTGGGGAGGGTGATCCTCTCTGCTCCATATGATTGGCTGTTCAGACCAGCGTAGATAACGGGGCACGGCCGGTTCAACAGAGTTGACTGCCCGCCTCTGAACCTTCCGGTCTCGCTTGTCCAAGCTAGTGGTGAAGACATGGTACTGCCCACTATTCAACTGCTTTGGGTTGCTCTGGTAACCTGACTGTTGCTGCTGCTGGTTGTAACCACCCTGGTTGTTCTGATTATTTTGATTGTTATGTCCGCCCGGATTACCATTAAATCCTGAACCGGAATTTCCTCCACCGTAACCCGGCCCGGATCCTGAGCCACCGCCGGAGCCGTGATCATACCGGAAAGCATTAGAATTCTTGAACTCCTGCATAATGAAGCAATCCTTCCAAAGGTGGTTTGCTGGCACCTCCTTCGTCCCATGCTTTGGACAGGGCTGGTTCAATAGATAATTTAAGCGGTCCGGGTTAGGGTTAGGCGCTCCACTGCGATTCGGCGGTTTACCCTTGCGTCGCTGACCCTTGTCCTGTGCGTTGGTATTAGCCACGAAGTCCATGTTGCCATCCGCTTTACGCTTGCCTCCGCTATCGTTACCTGCCGAGTGATGCTGCTGACCTTTGGAGTTGTTGTTCTTCTTTCCCTTCCCTGTCTTGTCATCATCAGACTCGGGATCCTTGGTACTATCAGAATCAGCATACTTTACCAAGGCAGCCATGAGGGTCCCCATGTCAGTGCAATGGCGCTTCATCCGTCCTAACTTCAGCTTTAGGGGCCCAAACCGGCAATTGCCTTCTAGGGTTATAACCGCGGTGTCAGCGTTGATGCGGTCTGATGAATGCAGAACCTGCGAGACCCGGCGCACCCAATGAGTCGTCAATTCTCCTTCCTCCTGGACACAGGCAGCTAAGTCCACTATCGACATAGGCTGCTTACATGTATCCTTGAAGTTACTGATAAACCGGGCTCGTAATTGGGCCCATGAATTGATAGAATTGGCCGGTAAGCTTTTTAACCAAGTGCGGGCCGTTCCTTCAAGCATCATGGTGAAGTACTTCGCACATGCCGCATCATCCACATCAAGCATCTCCATGGCCATCTCATAGCTCTCCACCCATGTCTCTGGGGGTTGATCCGCCGTGTAATTTGGTACCTTGCGCGGGCCCTTGAAATCCTTGGGTAGGCGCACATTGCATAAAGTGGGGACAAGGCAAGGCACCCCCAAAGAACTAGAAGTAGCACCGGGTTCGACCGAGATAGTTGGACGAACCGGCGTAAGCTGCCGAGCCTGATACTGTGCGGCTAACTCGGCCTCCCTGCGCGCTCGGGCCCGGTCCACCACTTCCTGAGCGTTATCAGCACCACCCGCCGGGTTGTTGCCGCGGGGTGCTCCACGTCGTTCATTACTTGACACTGCTGGTTCATCCATACGCCTGCTATAGCTCCGGCTTGGACGAGGGGTCGAGTGGATCCGGTCGCGGCTGTACGAGTATGCTTCCTGTTGGACCAAAGCTGTCCTAAGAAGCTCCTTGACCCGTCGCGTCTCTACCGCCTGCGGCGAGTCACCTTCAATTGGAATGGCCTCCAGCCGTGCAGCAGCGGCAACGAGATTGTCCATTGGGTTGGAGTAGTGACCCGGAGGTGTTGAAACAGCCTGAGGTATGACAGTGTTTTGACGAGGCGGATTCATCAGACGGGGCTGAACCGGCGCGCCGGTCCCCGGAGCTTCCGGCTGGTTTCCCTCCAGCAGATTACTGGTTCCTGCTCCTGGGGTGTTGAAAAGGTCTCTGGCCTCGAAAACCGAAGGCAAACGGGATCGGTACTTCCTCTTCATGACTTCATGCGACGCGTTCTGGTCCAACATGAGCCTGTAGGCTTGTGCGTCTAAAGCGGCCCGCTCCGTGGTCATCCTGGCATTCTCAGCTGCCAGGTCCGCCTTGGCCTGGGTGATCTGTTCCTTCACCTTTGCAATCTCCGCGTTGTGGACTTCCTGATCCGCCGGATTAGCTTCTGCCATAAGCACAGCCAATGCATCAAATAGATCTGATAGAACTTGAGCCGGCGGGCATGCAGAGCTTCCTGCCCCGGCAGCTATCGCCGCTACTGAACCGGAGGTTATTGGCGCAGCGGTCGAAGAATGAAGCGCTGCTTGTGTGTCGGACATGAATATTCCAACTCGGTTGGGTAGATTAGAGGGGTCCGGGATACTGTCGCCATCGGAACAGCCCCCAATCCGGCCATCTTGTAGCTGATATAGAGATTCAGTTTGTCCGGTTGATGACTCGTCGCCGGAATAAACGACGGTCTCGCCGCGAGATTCCGATCCATCCTCATAACTTCCTCCATGGATGACTCCCACGAAGGCACGCTTCATGGTCGGTTTAACCCGAGTGGATCGCGCACGCTGAGCCGTTTCGATGAGGTCGGTGCAGATGTCCGACTCAGGGCCCGGTTCACCGATCTTGCCGATGAAAACATGTATGCCACCAAAGGGGACCCGGTACCTGTACTCAACTAAGCCGGCCTCGGGGCCCCAGCCTGCATCATCGATGTAGATCTTGCCGCGACGACTCTTAGTCATCCGGCCCACAATGTATCCCTTGAGTCCTTCAAAGTGGCCCTCCAAGAACATCAAACCATCGTGCGATAGCCCCACGGTGGGCGCCAACTGTCGTGGTTTTGTCACGGCAGATGTCCTCGTGAAAGGACTTAGTTGTGGAGCCACCGTAATGGGTTAGCTTGAAGGGGTTAAAGCGGACACAGGGACGCAAGAGAGTTTATACTAGTTCGGCCCCTTCGATGAAGGTAAAAGCCTACGTCTAGTTGTGATGGAATTGATGGGGTTTCGATGACTAGGGAGGAAACAAGCTTCGCCTAAGTCTCGAGTTGTTGTCTGTTGTCCTTGAACCGCCGCCGGGTCGTCCCCTTATATACATGGGTGACGCCCGTCGGTTTACAGAGTCCCAACACCGGCTCATGTACGTGTTCGGTTTGGTCTCTACTTATTCCTAACTTACAATACAAGTTTTCATACCGACGCCGGTTTATGGCTACAGGCCTTAAACCGATCATGGGCTTTAAGCCCTCTTCTACCTTCATGGGCTTTAACATACTTAACTACTGATGAAGTTAACCCGGCCCAGATAGGCCGGTTTATGCCCAGTAGTAATATCCCAAACAGGAAGAGAGTTAGACTTCGTTGCTGTATGATATATGTTACTTTGTGCTCACTACTAAATTACAAATCATTGTTAATTAAAATTGGCTTTGATATACCTTGGGATCCGGGTGGATTCATTACTTGAGCACTATATGCCTAGCTTAATGGCTTTAAAGAAAGCGCTGCCAGGGAGACAACCTGGAAGTTTTAGATAGTCATTTATTTCTGTTGTGTGCTTTTATAAAGTTTAGAAATAAAAATAATGTGCCAAGGTTTTCCTTTAGGATGTTTATATTTGCTTGATGGTTTGTATGGTGTAGGGCAGAAACTTTGGCTGTAGTGCGTGATTTTACATTTTTTTGCTAGAACGTCAAATTGTTTGATTATTTTTGCACTGTCTTCCTATGCAAATTGTTTATTTTTTCTAATTTTGGTAGAATTTTTCAAGTATCAGAAGTATGGTGAATGTTCATATTATTACAGATTGTTCTGTTTTAGACAGATTCTGTTTTTGATGCATAGTTTGCTTGTTTTGATGAAACTATTGATTCATATCAGTGGATTAAGCCATGAAAAATTGATATTACAGTAGACACAATGCAAAAACAAAATATGAATTGGTTTGCAACAGTACTTGGAGTAGTGATTTGCTTCATTATACTAACAGATCTTACCGAGTTTTCTGTTGAAGTTTTGTGTGGATGAAGTGTTCGATGATCGAGAAGGTCTTGATGTGAGAAGAAGGAAGAGACGCAAGAGCTCAAGCTTGGGGATGCCCGAGGCATCCCAAGTAAATATTCAAGGAGACTCAAGCGTCTAAGCTTGGGGATGCCCCGGAAGGCATCCCCTCTTTCTTCAACAATATTGGTATGTTTTCGGATTCGTTTCATTCATGCGATATGTGCAATCTTGGAGCGTCTTTCGCATTTAGTTTTCACTTTTATTTTATGCACCATGCTTGTATGAGATAGTCCTTGGTTGATTTATAGAATTCTCTATGCACTTCACTTATATCTTTTGAGTATGGCTTTATAGAATGCTTCATGTGCTTCGCTTATATCATTTGAAGTTTGGATTGCCTGTTTCTCTTTACATAGAAAACCGCCATTTGTAGAATGCTCTTTTGCTTCACTTATATTTGTTAGAGCGTGGGAATATCTTTTGTAGAAAGATTTAAACTCTCGTGCTTCACTTATATCTATTTAGAGAGATGACAGGAACTGGTCATTCACATGGTTAGTCATAAAATCCTACATAAACTTGTAGATCACTAAATATGATATGTTTGGTTCCTTGCAATAGTTTTGCGATATAAAGATGGTGATATTAGAGTCATGCTAGTGGGTAGTTGTGGATCAGTAGAAATACTTGTGTTGAGGTTTGTGATTCCCGTAGCATGCACGTATGGTGAACCGTTATGTAACGAAGTCGGAGCATGATTTATTTATTGATTGTCTTCCTTATGAGTGGTGGTCGGTGTAACGCCCCAAGACCGGAGCTGCAGATGCCTTCCAGGGTTTCCGGGTTTCATTGTGTGTTTTGTTTCATCTATTGCATTCATCTTTGCCTCGTGTGCATTGCATCATGTCATCAAGCCATCATGTCATTTCTTTTCTTAACTCAACTAAATAAACCGTCTGGATCTTCGATCCATTTAAACCGAGGGAATTCACGTGGTGATTCTCTTTATAACATATCCTCCCGATATTAGGGAGCTATATTAAATATTCCAATATTTTGGATTCACCCATAAACACACTTGTAGAATATCTCAATGTCGTTGTTATCTTAATTCTTGGTCTACAACTTTGCCATATATTCTTTCATCATATTCCGGAGCTCCACCAAAACCCGAACATTTTTGGCCACACCGAACCTAGTCCCAATTCAAAACCATTTGAATTATATTCAAATGAATTTGAATTTAATTCCTGCAATCTTGCCACTTCTATTTTTCTGTGGTCATGTTTATTTTTATGAGTCTAGAAAAATTGTCCTCCTGCTCAAACTCTTTTCCCTAAAACCCCTTCTTTTTCCTCTCTCTCTATTTTATTTTCGTTTAAAGAAGAAAGAGAGGAGAGGGAGAGCCCAATCCAGCAAGCCCAGCTGACCCCTCCTTTCTACTGGGCCGGCCCCAAGCCCACCTAACGCTGCTAACCCTAGACACCAGGGAGCCCGACTCCCTTCTCCCTCTCGTTCTTCCCTCACGCCGCCAGGAGACCCTCACTTGCCCCGATCCCATCTTCCTCTCGTCCTCCTCCTGATCGCCACCCACCACCGTCGGCGACCTCCAGGAGGGCCACCCCGCGCGCGACCCCGAGCCTCTCCACACGCGCGCGCGTGCCCGTTGCTTCGCTCCCGCAAGCGCGTAGCCGCCCCATGGCCCCTGCGTTCCTCTCTCCTCGTCCTCCCGTCGCCATCTTCGGTGGGAGCAGGAGCTCCCTCCTGTTTCCGGCCGGCAGAGTCCAAGCCGCCGAGCAGCACCGTGCCCTCGTCCCTTTTCCCTCGTCCTCCTCCCGACCGCTCCATGCTAGCAGCGCCTTGCTCCGCCGCCTAGCGCAGCCGCCGCTGTCTCTCCCGCGCCGCCTCTCCTCTTCCTTATCCTCCCAGAGCACCCCCGCGCCTTGGCCTCTCTCTTCCTCGACTCCAGCCGTCCTGCCGGCGACCAGTAGGCCGCTGCCGTCCATCTCCTCCGCCTGGAGACTGTGAGCTCGCCTGACCCGCGCGGCCATGGCACCACTGGCCTCCATGGTGTGCCTGCGCCCCTCCCTCCTCATCGTCCTGCTCATTCTGGCCGGGGCCATGGACGTGCGTTGCCGCTAGCCTCTGCCGCGTGCGTCCCATCTCCCATGTCGCTTCCCGGCAACATTTTCGTGTTCGAGCCCACCGCTGCACCTTTGCACCACAACGTTTCTCGCGGCACACCAAGTACCTGGATTACCATTTTGTCTACCGCCTTCAAGTGGACGATTACCGTGGATGTGTGCCGGTGTCACTTGGAATCATCGAGCCCGTCAAGACACATACCTAGATCATCAAGTACCGTCTCCCGGATTTGCCAAGTACCACGCCGTAGGTGTCCCTCCAAGATTGATGTTGGAACGTGCACAACTACGCGGATTCGCCAAGTACCACTACACCCCCGAAGAGTTCGGATTTGACAAGTCCGATGTCGCGTTTGTACAAGTACGCTGCCGAGACCGAGACCGGCGAGACCGACCTTGTAACACTATGAAAGTACCTCTACTGGTGACTCGAACATCTACAAACCGTGTACAACTACCGCCGCTGTGATTTTGACAAGAAAACGGGTACCTCTACCGTCGCCAATATCGCGAGTTCCTCTATCGTCGCTTGGGTTTGACAAGATGCAGAGTACCACTACGTTTGCCATGTACAACTACACCACGTCCGGACCGACAAGTGCCTTGAGAACATCGGTACTTCTTCCGTCGCCGAGGACTGAAAGTACCACTACGTCCCATCGAACCCGTCCACCTCGAAACGCTTGCTTCAAAGGTATACCACCGAAATGACTATCTGAGAATGAATTCATGTTGTATGATATGCACCCGTTGTCTGCACCATGTCCGAGTTGTCACTTGCTCGGTCATCCTCTTTTGCCGCTAACCCGTGGGGACCCGGTATCCGGGAGCACCCCACCATCCTTGCATGACACGCCCCCGTCACTTTTCCTTTTGCACCAGCATCTCAATCGAGTTACCGGAAACCGGGACATTGCCGTGGCACCGTTTCGTTATCGTTGTTGTGGCACCCCTTTTCATTTCCGCCACGATGACAAATGCTTCTTAATATACTCTTATCAACTTATTCATAAATATTGCATAAAACTTGCACATGTCATCCGCATCATGTTATCAACATCAAGAATGTTTAATTTGTTGTTTGCATTAATTTGCTAAATGCATATGGGGATTTACCGGATTTGTTGTTTGTTATATCCGGCCACATTTAAATTGTTTAGATGGTATAGTTTTGTTATGCTTCACCTCTTGCCATGTTAACCAACATTTAATATTGTTGAGTACCGAACCGGGAGTGAACTAAATAATTGATGTGGTGTTCCGTCAATATGCAACTCGTTGCATATTGGGCTCCACTTAACTTGTAGTTTTGTTTGTGCACTTTGCCATGCCATGCATATTTAAACCGTACATGCATCATACTTGGTTGTGCATCATGCCATGCTTATGTGATGTTTGTTCACTATGTTGTTTGCTTCTTTCCGGTGTTGCTTCTTCGGGTAGTTCCGTTAACGTCGCGTTTGTGAGGATTCGTTCGACTACGTCCGTTTGTCTTCTTCATGGACTCGTTCTTCTTCCTTGCGGGATCTCAGGCAAGATGACCATACCCTCGAAATCACTTCTATCTTTGCTTGCTAGTTGCTCGCTCTTTTGCTATGCCTATGCCGCGATACCTACCACTTGCTTATCATGCCTCCCATATTTTTGAGCCAAGCCTCTAACCCACCTTGTCCTAGCAAACCGTTTTTTGGCTATGTTACCACTTTGCTCAGCCCCTCTTATAGTGTTGTTAGTTGCAGGTGAAGATTGGAGTTTGTTCCATGTTGGAACATGGATATTTTGTTGGGATATCACAATATCTCTTATTCATATTAATGCATCTATATACTTGGTAAAGGGTGGAAGGCTCAGCCTTATGCCCGGTGTTTTGTTCCACTCTGGCCGCCCTAGTTTTCGTCATATCGGTGTTATGTTCCTGGATTTTGCGTTCCTTACACGGTTGGGTTATAATGGGAACCCCTTGACAGTTCGCCTTGAATAAAACTCCTCCAGCAAGGCCCAACATTGGTTTTACCATTCGCCACCTAGCCTTTTCTTTCCCTTGGGTTCTGCAGACTCAAGGGTCATCTTTATTTAAACCCCCGGGCCAGTGCTCCTCTGAGTGTTGGTCCAACCTGTCAGCCGCCGGTGGCTACCAGGGGCAACTCTGTGCTGGCCTACCGGAAGTTTGGACAATCCGGTGTGCCCTGAGAACGAGATATGTGCAGCTCCTATCAGGATTTGTCGGCACATCCGGGTGGTTTTGCTAGACTTGTTTTACCATTGTCGAGGATGTCTTGTAACCAGGATGCCGAGTCTGATCAGAATGTCTTGGGAGAAGGAATATCCTTCGTTGACCGTGAGAGCTTGTGATGGGCTAAGTTGGGACACCCCTGCAGGGATTGATCTTTCGAAAGACGTGCCCGCGGTTATGGGCAGATGGGAATTTTTTAATGTCCGGTTGTAGAAAACCTAAAGTTTATCTTAATTAAAATGCATCAACCGTGTGTGTTACCGTGATGGTCTCTTCTCGGCGGGGTCCGGGAAGTGAACACGGTGTTGGAGTTATGCTTGACCTAGGTTGTTCTAGGATCACTTCTTGATCATAGTTGTTCGACCATGCTTTGCCTTCTCTTCTCGCTCTCTTTTGCATATGTTAGCCACCATATATGCTATTCACTTGCTGCAGCTCCACCTCACACCTTTTTACCCTTCCTATAAGCTTAAATAGTCTTGATCGCGAGGGTGTGAGATTGTTGAGTCCCCGTGACTCACAGATACTTCCAAAACCAGTTTGCAGGTGTCGATGTTACCGAGCAGGTGACGCAACCAAGCTCAAGGAGGAGTTCGTTGAAGATTTTGTCCTTTGTGTTGTTTCGTTCTAGTTGATCAGTAGTGGAGCCTAGTTGGGGACGATCGGGGATCTGTGTAGCATTTGGGGTAGTCTTCTTTTATTTTGGTTTCGTAGTCGGACCTTGATTGTATCTGGATGATGTAATGCTTTATTCATGTAATTGTGTGAAGTGGCGATTGTAAGCCAACTATGTATCTCTTTCCCTTATGTATTACATGAGTTGTGTGAAGATTACCTCACTTGCGACGTTGCTTTCAATGCGGTTATGCCTCTAAGTCATGCTTCGACACGTGGGAGATATAGCCGCATCGAGGGCATTACAGTCGGGGACGAGTGATGGTCTTTTCCTACCAATCTATCCCCCTAGGAGCATGCGCGTAGTACTTTATTTCGATGACTAATAGATTTTTGCAATAAGTATGTGAGTTCTTTATGACTAATGTTGAGTCCATGGATTATACGCACTCTCACCCTTCCACCATTGCTAGCCTCTCTAGTATCGCGCAACTTTTGCCGGTACCTTAAAGCCACCATACGTACCTATCATGGCATTTCCATAGCCATTCCGAGATTTATTGCCATGCAACTTCCATCATCATCATATACATGACTTGAGCATTCATTGTCATATTGCTTTGCATGATCGTAAGATAGCTAGCATGATGTTTTCATGGCTTGTCCATTTTTATGTCATTGCTACGCTAGATCATTGCACATCCCGGTACACCGCCGGAGGCATCCATATAGAGTCATACTTTGTTCTAGACATTGAGTTGTAATATTGAGTTTTAAGTAAATAAAAGTGTGATGATCATCATTATTAGAGCATTGCCCCAGTGAGGAAAGGATGATGGAGACTATGATTCCCCCATAAGCCGAGATGAGACTCCGGACTTTACAAAAAAATAAAAGAGGCCAAAGAAGCCCAAATAAAAAAGAGGCCATAGAAGCCCACCAAAAAAGATAAAATAAATAAATAAAATAAAAACAAACAAAAATGAGAGAAAAAGAGAGAAGGGGCAGTGCTACTATCCTTTTTCCACACTTGTGCTTCGAGGTAGCACCATGTTCTTCATATAGAGAGTCTCTTGAGTTATCACTTTCATATACTAGTGGGAATTTTCATTATAGAACTTGGCTTGTATATTCCGATGATGGGCTTCCTCAAATGCCCGAGGTCTTCATGAGAAAGCAAGTTGGATGCACACCCACTTAGTTTCAGTTGGAGCTTTCATACACTTATAGTTCTAGTGCATCCGTTGCATGGCAATCCCTACTCACTCACATTGATATCTATTGATGGGCATCTCCATAGCCCGTTGATACGCCTAGTTGATGTGAGACTATCTTCTCCTTTTTGTCTTCTCCACAACCACCATTATATTCCACCTATAGTGCTATATCCATGGCTGACGCTCATGTATTGCGTGAGGGTTGAAAATGCTGAAGCGCGTTAAAAAAGTATGAACCAATTGCTCGGCTTGTCATCTGGGTTGTGCATGATGTGAGTATTTTGTGTGGTGAAGATGGAGCATAGCCAGACTATATGATTTTGTAGGGATAACTTTCTTTGGCCATGTTATTTTGAAAAGACATGATTGCTTTATTAGTAGGCTTGAAGTATTATTGTTTTTATGTCAAATGATAGACTATTGCTTTGAATCACTCGTGTCTTAATATTCATACCATGATTAGACATATGATCAAGATTATGCTAGGTAGCATTCCACATCAAAAATTATCTTTTTTATCATTTACTTACTCGAGGACGAGCAGGAATTAAGCTTGGGGATGCTGATACATCTCTGTCGTATCTATAATTTTTGATTGTTCCATGCCAATATTATTCAACTTTCATATACTTTTGGCAACTTTTTATACTATTTTTGGGACTAACATATTGATCCAGTGCCCAGTGCCAAGTGCCAGTTCCTGTTTGTTGAATGTTTTTTGTTTCACAGAATATCCATATCAAACGGAGTCCAAATGGGATAAAAACTGACGGAGATTTTTTTGGAATATATATGATTTTTGGGAAGAAAAATCCAAGCAAGACGGTGCCCGAGGTGGCTACGAGGTAGGGGGGGCGCCTGCCCCCTGGGCGCGCCCCTGACCCTCGTGGGCCACCCGTAAGGCGGTTGGTGCCCTTCTTTTGCCGCAAGAAGGCCAATTTCCGGATAGAGACCGTGTCAAAATTTCAGCCCAATCGGAGTTACAGATCTCCGGGAATATAAGAAACGGTGAAAGGGGAGAATCTAGGAACGCAGAAACAGAGAGAGACAAAGAGACAGATCCAATCTCGGAGGGGCTCTCGCCCCTCCCGTGCCATGGAGGCCATGGACTAGAGGGGAAACCCTTCTCCCATCTAGGGAGGAGGTCAAGGAAGAAGAAGAAGGAGGGGGCTCTCTCCCCCTCGCTTCCGGTGGTACCGGAGTGCCACCGGGGGCCATCATCATCACCGCGATCTACACCAACACCTCCGCCATCTTCACCAACATCTCCATCACCTTCCATCCTCTATCTACAGCGGTCCACTCTCCCGCAACCCGCTGTACCCTCTACTTCAACATGGTGCTTTATGCTTCATATTATTATCCAATGATGTGTTGCCATCCTATGATGTCTGAGTAGATTTTCGTTGTCCTATCGGTGGTTGATGAATTGCTATGATTGATTTAATTTGATTGTGGTTATGTTATTGTCCTTTGGTGCCCATCATATGATTGCGCGCGTGGATCATACCCTAGGGTTAGTTGTATGTTGATAGGACTATGTATTGGAGGGCAAGAGTGACAGAAGCTTCAACCTAGCATAGAAATTGATGCATACGGGATTGAAGGGGGACCAATATACCTTAATGCTATGGTTGGGTTTTACCTTAATGAACATTAGTAGTTGCGGATGCTTGCTAATAGTTCCAATCATAAGTGCATAGAATTCCAAGTCAGGGATGACATGCTAGTAGTGGCCTCTCTCACATAATACTTGCTATCGGTCTAGTAAAGTAGTCAATTTCTTAGGCACAATTTCGCAACTCCTACCACCACTTTTCCACACTCGCTATATTTACTTTATTGTTTCTTAACCTAAACAGCCCCTACCTTTTATTTACTTGCTCTTTATTATCTTGCAAACCTATCCAACAACACCTACAAAGTACTTCTAGTTTCATACTTGTTCTAGGTAAAGCGAACGTCAAGCGTGCGTAGAGTTGTATCGGTGGTCGATAGAACTTGAGGGAATATTTGTTCTACCTTTAGCTCATCATTGGGTTCGACACTCTTACTTATCAAAAACTATTGCGATCCCCTATACTTGTGGGTTATCAGTCCCCAGCGGACGTCCGGTACCTGGCTGTGTCCAGATTCGGGCCCGAGGCCCATGCACCCCTACTTTCGCCCCCATTTGCACTTAGACTATAAATAGACCTCTTATTCATCCTAGCTAGGGTTAGCAAATGATTAGCTCATATTTTGTGTGAGAGCTTTGCTCATCCACTTGGATACCTTCTCCTCGGAGATTCGAGCCTCCACCAGAGAAGATCCCCCAAGCGGATTCAAGACCCCTTTTAGGGAAGAACTCAAGACCTCCTCATGGAGAAGACCGGCTACCTTTGTATCGTCCCTAGTTGATCGTGTATCGTGTATCTTCCTTTGTATTCGAGGATCTAGCACATGTGTGACTTAATCTTGTTGGTTTTAGTGTTCCTCTTTGTTCCCCCTTGTGTTTTCCCTCGTTTTCCCCTCGTGTTCTTCGTGTTATCCACGGGATCCGCTCCTTTCGTGAAAGATCGGCCGTATAGGATTTCACCCTACATCAATAAGCATGGCCATGCGACAAGGATTATGAGATAATCTGGTTTATGGTTGGCATCACTGGAACGAGAAAGAGGTCATGCTAGCATAAGGATGACAGACTCACCTTGAGCCCAACAACATATATCGTGTGGCAAAAGGAATGGAAGTATGATGTACAGGTTCGCCTAACCAGCTTCATAGTCTGCTTGGTGTTCGGCATGCCTTGCTAGGGGCCGCTACCAATGATGCAGTTCGGAGGTGATCCGAACTGCGACCAAGCCGGCTTGAACCTAAGGGGTCACGCGTTTAAGGGAAGGAACCTACGAGGTCGGATATGAGGACACTGGTCGGATGTGATCCGAGCTGTATTCAGATTGTGGCCGAGTAGACTTATGGGCTTTAGGGTCCGTGTGACGCCCAAGTGTTGAGCCTGCGACGGACGCCTATATAAAGTGGGGTGCGGCACACTCATGCGGTTGATTGCTTCGGCACTGTCACTAGGGTTTGCATGTGTTGCGAATAGACACCTCCACTTGCCGCGGGCTGTGTGATCGAACCTAGCAGTCTGCCGCATGACGTTCCTCCTGCACATGCGGATACCGTTAGAGGCGGTGCACTTGCGCCGCTCTGGTGAACTTGTACGTGGAACCGACGACCGGTTGTTCGAGGGAGATCGGACGAGGAGGAGATGATCCACGCGGACGCGCTACACCAACTCTTCTTCCGCTGCACGGCACTGCGCGTCTAGTGGTAACGAACTGTGATTCATCTCCCGTAGCATGTTCTTGGTTGTTCTGCGCGTAGGAAAATTTTAATTTGCAGTCGACACACCCTACC
Source organism: Triticum aestivum (assembly GCF_018294505.1). NCBI lineage: Eukaryota > Viridiplantae > Streptophyta > Magnoliopsida > Poales > Poaceae > Triticum > Triticum aestivum. The sequence goes on from NC_057797.1 coordinate 629,502,201, forward strand.
GTAGAACCCAACAGTAGTATCAGAGCGTCTGCTATAGGATTTGGATTCAGATCGTATGCATATTAGATATGTGGAGGTGGCAGATGAGATAGTTGTCGTTGATGAGATTGGTTGTGTGCACGGTTGATGGGATCAATTGCACATGGGGATCGATGTGGCTATGTTTTCTGATGATCGGAGTCAATGAGGTCGTGACACAACCTACCCCTATCGGTCGGTATCCACCATCAGGGTTAACAGTGAAACGTAATTTCGAACCGGACTCACGATGATCGATAAGATCGGTCAGATCGGAAAATTCGGCGTGATCGGTAGTGCCTTGTATTTCATACACGATCACTCAAACCGGTAGAATGCGAGAAACTTTGTTTTGCAGGTTTGATGTGAATAGTATGGCTCATGTGTATGTGATGCATGTGTGTAATTTATACATGGCTTGCATGTCATGTTTGTCAGCTGGCAGGAGCCAAAGTGTTGTCATTATAATGTATAACGACCTGCGTGTCGACTTGTGACTCTATGTAAAATTCATTACTAGTTGTAGTAGTTGGATTATAGAGATCAGGTTGGTAGCTTGGCATCCCGGCGTGACGAACAAGATGGAGTTCCTAGATGGTCATCTGAGTCGGAACCAACCTGGAAGAACTGCCATGAAGGAGCCATACTATTTCACAATATGTGTTTATTTGTGATTGTTATGCTTCTTACTTTCTATGCATGTTTGAATGGTAGAAAGATCCCTCATAAATATCAAGTAAATTGACATTCCCGATGTTGCACCTTCGCACGTCAAGTACGTCTAGTAGTGGGCTCATAAAATTGGGGTGCTGCTAGGTGTCCTTGAACTGAAGGGTTCGTGTCGGACACGGGCATGCACTGCATCAGGTTAACTTGACAAGGCTATCAAAACGGTTTTGGGCCTTTTGACAAAGAAGGTTGGGGGCCAGGGTATGAGATACCTTCCCGACCGACAGGATTCGTATAGAGATATGATTAGCAAGGAGTTGCTTACCAGATAGGCATGTTGTCTAGCAGTGATTCTAAAGCTCACTAGTCGCATGTGCTAGTCGGATCCTCAATCAATGAGAATTTGCATAGGGATGCCAACTTCAGTGGGAGTATTTATATTTAAGTCTTGAATTACTCTACATAAACACATTGCTTAGTGATTGCATATTTTGTGTTGTAGATCAATGGCACCACCTGTTGAACCCAACTTTGCATTGAAATCAATTTTGGAAAAGGATAAACTGAATGGAACAAACCTTACCACCTGGTATAGAAATCTGAGAATTGTTCTCAAGCATGATAAAAATGAACAAGTTCTAGAGGATCCACTTCTAGAGGAACCTGCCGATAATGCTAGTGCCACAGCTAAGAATGCCTACCAAAAACTCGTTGATGAATCAACGGAGGTCAGCTGTCTGATGCTGGCTTGTATGGAGCCCGATTTGCAATAGAATTTCAAAAATGTTGAGGCTTACGATATGATCGAGAGTATCAAGAGCATGTTTCAGACATAGGCTAGGACCAAAAGGTTCAACGTCTGGCGATCCTTGATGGATTGCAAGCTGAAGGAAGGTGATCCACTGAGCCCACATGTGATCAAGATGATCGGATATGTGCAAGCTTTGGGTTTGGGCTTCCCGCTCTTGGATGAGCTGGCTACTGATGCAGTTTTGGGTTCTTTTCCGCCCAGCTATGAGACGTTCATTTCAAACTATCATATGCATGGCATGGATAAGAAGCTCACTGAACTGCATGGGATGCTCAAAGTGGCAGAGCAGGATATTAAGAAAGGCACACATCAAGTATTGATGGTGCAAAAATCAGTTAAGTTCAAGAAGAGTTGGTCTAAGAAGAAGGCTAAGGCAAAGGGCACGGATGGTAATCTCCGCGGCTGCGCCGAAGTCTAGACCGGACTCAGAGACCATTTGCTATCATTGCAAGGAAACCGGTCACTGGAAGAGGAACTGTAGCAAGTGGCTTGCAAAGCATGGCAAGAAGGCCGGAAATGTTTCTTTAGGCAAAGGTACACTTGTTGCATATGTTATAGACATTTACCTTGCTGACATACCTAGTAGCTCTTGGGTATTTGATACCGGATCGGTTGTTCATATTTGCAACTCGATGCAGGGGCTGGTAAGAACTAGGCGTGTGGCACAAGGGGAGATTGACATCAAGGTCGGCAACAAAGCAAGAGTTGCTGCGTTGGAGGTCAGCACGATGCAGCTCCACCTTCCTTCTAGATTTATTTTGGAATTGAATAATTGTTATTACATTCCTGCACTTAGTCGGAACATTATTTCTGCCTCATGCTTAATGAGTCAGGGTTATGAATTCAACTTAAAGGACAATGGTTATTCATTTTATTTGAATGGTACGTTCCATGGCTATGCACCCATGGTTGATGGGCTATTTATATTGAATCTAGAACAGGAACCGGTCTATAACGTGAATGTCAAGAGGCATAAGCCTAATGAGATAAATCCGACATACTTCTGGCATTGCCGGCTTGGACACATTAGTCTGAAACGCATGAAGAAGCTCCATGATGATGGACTCCTAACTTCGACCGACTTTGGGTCGTTTGAGACATGCGAATCATGCTTGCTCGGCAAGAAGATTAAGTCTCCTTTCGCAAAGAGTTGCGAGAGGACGTCTGAGCTATTGGAACTTATACATAGTGATGCATGTGGTCCAATGAGCACAACTGCCAGAGGTGGCTATCAGTACTTCGTGACTTTTACTGACGACTTGAGTAGATATGGATATATCTATTTGATGAGGCACAAGTCAGAAACTTTTGAAAAGTTCAAAGAGTTTCAGAATGAGGTTGAGAATCAGCTCGGCAAGACTATACAACTTCTATGATATGATCGTGGAGGTGAGTACATGAGCCAGGAGTTTGATGATCATCTGAAAGGCCGAGGTATGGTACCTCAACTCACACCTCCAGGTACGCCACAGAGAAACGACGTGTCGGAACGGAGGAATAGGACCTTGTTGGACATGGTCCGGTCAATGATGAGCAAACCGGATTTACCCTTGTCATTCTGGGGATACGCTCTAGAAACTACAGCTTTCACACTTAACATGGTACCATCAAAATCCATAGATAAGACACCACATGAGATGTGGACCGGGAAGAGTCCTAGTTTGTCTTTTCTAAAGATTTGGGGTTGCGAAGCATTTGTCAAGCGACTTATGTCAGACAAGCTTACACCCAAGTCAGATAAATGCATATTCGTGGGATATCCGAGGGAAACCTTGGGATATAGCTTCTACAACCGGGAAGAGAACAAAGTGTTTGTTGCTTGGAACAGGGTTTTACTTGAGAAAGAGTTTCTCAGTCGGGAGGCCAGTGGGAGGACGGTCCGACTTGAAGAAATTCCAGTACCACTCGGGGATGGCTCGATGGGTGATGAGATCATACCAGAGTCAATCAGGGAACCTGTAGTGGAAGCGGCAGCGGAACCATGGAGGTCAGAAAGATTGCGTAGAGTGTGTGATGTATTGTTGCTAGAAAGCGACGAGCCGACCACGTATGTAGAAGCGATGGTGAGCCCGGATTCCGAGGCATGGCTGGAGGCCATGAGATCCGAGTTAAAGTCCATGGATGAAAATCAAGTCTGGGACTTGGTTGATTCGCCGCCTGGTGTAAAGGCCATTGGCTGCAAATGGGTCTTTAAGAAGAAAACCAATGTGGATGGAAATGTTCAGATCCACAAAGCTCGGCTTGTCGCTAAAGGTTATGGACAAGTTCAAGGAATTGACTACGACGAGACTTACTCGCCGGTAGAGAAGATGAAGTTGGTGAGGATCGTACTAGCTATAGCTACATATTTTGATTACGAGATATGGCATATGGATGTCAAAACAGCTTTCCTTCACGGAAATTTAACCGAGGACGTGTATATGATACAGCCCGAGGGTTTTATCAATCCGACTAGCACTAGTAAAGTATGCAAGCTCAACAGATCCATTTATGGGTTGAGGCAAGCATCTCGGAGTTGGAACATTCATTTTGATGAGGTCGTCACTAGTCTCGGTTTCATCAAAAGCGATGAGGACGCTTGTTTATACAAGCAGTTAAGTGGGAGCTCATTTGTGTTTTTGATCTTGTATGTAGATGACATGCTACTGATCGGAAATGATGTTTCAATGCTGAACTCGGTCAAAGAATCATTGAATGGCAAGTTTTCAATGAAGGACCTTGGTGAGGCGGTTTACATTTTAGGCATCAAGATCTATAGAGATAGATCGAGGAGGCTGCTCGGCTTGAGACAAAGCACGTACATAGATAAAGTGTTGAAGCGGCTCAACATGAGTGAGGCCAAGAAAGGGTTCTTGCCTGTCTCACATGGTATAAGGCTAAACGAGACTCAGAGTCCTTCGACATCTGATGAGCGAAGCAGGATGAGTCGGATTATGTATGCCTCGGCAATTGGATCCATCATGTATGCCATGATATGAACACGGCCTGATGTTGCTTTTGCAATAAGCCTAACAAGTAGATACCAGGCCAACCCAGGTGAGAGTCACTGGGCAGTGGTAAAGACTATTTTGAAGTACGTCTAGTAGTGGGCTCATAAAATTGGGGTGCTGCTAGGTGTCCTTGAACTGAAGGGTTCGTGTCGGACACGGGCATGCACTGCATCAGGTTAACTTGACAAGGCTATCAAAACGGTTTTGGGCCTTTTGGCAAAGAAGGTTGGGGGCCGGGGTATGAGATACCTTCCCGACCGACAGGATTCGTATAGAGATATGATTAGCAAGGAGTTGCTTACCGGATAGGCATGTTGTCTAGCAGTGATTCTAAAGCTCACTAGTCGCATGTGCTAGTCGGATCCTCAATCAATGAGAATTTGCATAGGGATGCCAACTTCAGTGGGAGTATTTATATTTAAGTCTTGAATTACTCTACATAAACACATTGCTTAGTGATTGCATATTTTGTGTTGTGGATCAATGGCACCACCTGCTCAACACAACTTTGCATTGAAATCAATTTTGGAAAAGGATAAACCGAATGGAACAAACCTTACCACCTGGTATAGAAATCTGAGAATTGTTCTCAAGCATGATAAAAATGAACAAGTTCTAGAGGATCCACTTCTAGAGGAACCTGCCGATAATGCTAGTGCCACAGCTAAGAATGCCTACCAAAAACTCGTTGATGAATCAACGGAGGTCAGTTGTCTGATGCTGGCTTGTATGGAGCCCGATTTGCAATAGCATTTCAAAAATGTTGAGGCTTACGATATGATCGAGAGTATCAAGAGCATGTTTCAGATATAGGCTAGGACCAAAAGGTTCAACGTCTGGCGATCCTTGATGGATTGCAAGCTGAAGGAAGGTGATCCACTGAGCCCACATGTGATCAATATGATCAGATATGTGCAAGCTTTGCGTTTGGGCTTCCCGCTCTTGGATGAGCTGGCTACTGATGCAGTTTTGGGTTCTTTTCCGCCCAGCTACGGGGCGTTCATTTCAAACTATCATATGCATGGCATGGATAAGAAGCTCACTGAACTGCATGGGATGCTCAAAGTGGCAGAGCAGGATATTAAGAAAGGCATACATCAAGTATTGATGGTGCAAAAATCAGTTAAGTTCAAGAAGAGTTGGTCTAAGAAGAAGGCTAAGGCAAAGGGCACGGATGGTAACCTCCGCGGCTACGCCGAAGTCTGGACCGGACTCGAAGACCATTTGCTATCATTGCAAGGAAACCGGTCACTGGAAGAGGAACTGTAGCAAGTGGCTTGCAAAGCATGGCAAGAAGGCCGGAAATGCTTCTTTAGGCAAAGGTACACTTGTTGCATATGTTATAGACATTTACCTTGCTGACATACCTAGTAGCTCTTGGGTATTTGATACCGGATCGGTTGTTCATATTTGCAACTCGATGCAGGGGCTGGTAAGAACTAGGCGTGTGGCACAAGGGGAGATTGACATCAAGGTCAGCAACAAAGAAAGAGTTGCTGCGTTGGAGGTCAGCACGATGCAGCTCCACCTTCCTTCTGGATTTATTTTGGAATTGAATAATTGTTATTGCATTCTTGCACTTAGTTGGAACATTATTTCTGCATCATGCTTAATGAGTCAGGGTTATGAATTTGATTTAAAGGACAATGGTTATTCGTTTTATTTGAATGGTACGTTCCACGGCTATGCACCCATGGTTGATGGGCTATTTATATTGAATCTAGAACAGGAACCGGTCTATAACGTGAATGTCAAGAGGCATAAGCCTAATGAGATAAATCCGACATACTTCTGGCATTGCCGGCTTGGACACATTAGTCTGAAACGCATGAAGAAGCTCCATGATGATGGACTCCTAACTTCGACCGACTTTGGGTCGTTTGAGACATGCGAATCATGCTTGCTCGGCAAGATGATTAAGTCTCCTTTCGCAAAGAGTTGCGAGAGGGCGTCTGAGCTATTGGAACTTATACATAGTGATGTGTGTGGTCCAATGAGCACAACTGCCAGAGGTGGCTATCAGTACTTCGTGACTTTTACTGACGACTTGAGTAGATATGGATATATCTATTTGATGAGGCACAAGTCGGAAACTTTTGAAAAGTTCAAAGTGTTTCAGAATGAGGTTGAGAATCAGCTCGGCAAGACTATACAACTTCTATGATATGATCGTGGAGTTGAGTACATGAGCCAGGAGTTTGATGATCATCTGAAAGGCCGAGGTATAGTACCTCAACTCACACCTCCAGGTACGCCACAGAGAAATGACATGTCGGAATGGAGGAATAGGACCTTGTTGGACATGGTCCGGTCAATGATGAGCAAACCGGATTTACCCTTGTCATTCTGGGGATACGCTCTAGAAACTACAGCTTTCACACTTAACATGGTACCATCAAAATCCGTAGATAAGACACCACATGAGATGTGGACCGGGAAGAGCCCTAGTTTGTCTTTTCTAAAGATTTGGGGTTGTGAAGCATTTGTCAAGCGACTTATGTCAGACAAGCTTACACCCAAGTCAGATAAATGCATATTCGTGGGATATCCGAGGGAAACCTTGGGATATAGCTACTACAACCGGGAAGAGAACAAAGTGTTTGTTGCTCGGAACAGGGTTTTACTTGAGAAAGAGTTTCTCAGTCGGGAGGCCAGTAGGAGGACGGTCCGACTCGAAGAAATTCCAGTACCACTCGGGGATGGCTCGATGGGTGATGAGATCATACCGGAGTCAGTCAGGGAACCCGTAGTGGAAGCGGCACCGAAACCATGGAGGTCGGAAAGATAGCGCAGAGTGCGTGATGTATTGTTGCTAGAAAGCGACGAGCCGACCACGTATGTAGAAGCGATGGTGAGCCCGGATTCCGAGGCATGGCTGGAGGCCATGAGATCTGAGTTAAAGTCCATGGATGAAAATCAAGTTTGGGACTTGGTTGATCCACCGCCTGGTGTAAAGGCCATTGGCTGCAAATCGGTCTTTAAGAAGAAAACCAATGTGGATGGAAATGTTCAGATCCACAAAGCTCGGCTTGTCGCTAAAGGTTATGGACAAGTTCAAGGAGTTGACTACGACGAGACTTACTCGCCGGTAGAGAAGCTGAAGTCGGTGAGGATCGTACTAGCTATAGCTGCATATTTTGATTACGAGATATGGCATATGGATGTCAAAACGGCTTTCCTTCACGGAAATTTAACCGAGGACGTGTATATGATACAGCCCGAGGGTTTTATCGATCCGACTAGCACTAGTAAAGTATGCAAGCTCAAGAGAGCCATTTATGGGTTGAGGCAAGCATCTCGGAGTTGGAACATTCATTTTGATGAGGTCGTCACTAGTCTCGGTTTCATCAAAAGCGATGAGGACGCTTGTTTATACAAGCAGTTAAGTGGGAGCTCAATTGTGTTTTTGATCTTGTATGTAGATGACATACTACTGATCGGAAATGATGTTTCGATGCTGAACTCGGTCAAAGAATCATTGAATGGCAAGTTTTCAATGAAGGACCTTGGTGAGGTGGTTTACATTTTAGGCATCAAGATCTATAGAGATAGATCGAGGAGGCTGCTCGGCTTGAGACAAAGCACGTACATAGATAAAGTGTTGAAGCGGCTCAACATGAGTGATGCCAAGAAAGGGTTCTTGCCTGTCTCACATGGTATAAGGCTAAACGAGACTCAGAGTCCTTCGACATCTGATGAGCGAAGCAGGATGAGTCAGATTCTGTATGCCTCGGCAATTGGATCCATCATGTATGCCATGATATGAACACGGCCTGATGTTGCTTTTGCAATAAGCCTAACAAGTAGATACCAGGCCAACCCAGGTGAGAGTCACTGGGCAGTGGTAAAGACTATTTTGAAGTACCTGAAAAGGACTAAAGAGATGTTCCTAATTTATGGAGGTGAGGAAAAGCTCGTCGTAAGGGGTTACGCCGATGCTAGTTTCCAAACCGACAGAGATGATTATCGATCATAGTCGGGATTCGTGTATGTCATGAATGGAGGAGCAGTGAGCTAGATGAGTTCCAAGCAAGATACGGTGGCCGATTCTACCACAGAAGCCGAATACATCGCGACTTGTGAAGCTGCAAAGGAAGGTGTTTGGATCCAGAACTATCTGGATGATCTTGGTATTTTCCCAGCCTCGGTAAAACTGTTGGACCTTTATTGTGATAATTCTGGTGCCATGGCACAAGCCAATGAGCCGAGGGATCACCACAAGACCAGACACATAGATCGGAAATATCACCCGATACGAAAGATCGTAAGGAATGGTGATGTTGAGTTATGAAAAATTCACATGGATGCAAATGTTGCAGATCCGTTGACTAAGCCGCTTCCACAACCCAAGCATGAGGGGCACGTTAGAGCTATGGGCATTCAATGTCTATCTGATTGACTCTAGTGCAAGTGGGAGACTGTTGGAGATATGCCCTAGAGGCAATCATGTATGATGAGATTTCCTATGTGTTTATGAATAAAGATAGTCCTTGGACATTATCAATGATGTGTATCAGCAAGTATGTGACTTGTGTGTGGGACTATACATTGTATGATGACTGTCCTAAAAGGTTCCTAGTCGAAAGGGCTGTGTGGAAGCGCAGCCGACTAGACTAGCATATGACACGGTCGATGGATTGGTCTCACTATCCATGGAGCATTGGATGCTAACCGGATAATATGGACTCAGAAGGATCTGGTTGGATTCGACGTAGTCGGATCCGAGTTGAGATAAGGTCCGAGTCGGACAGACCCAACTATGAGACGCAACGATATGTCATCTGTGAGTCTCTAGTACAACATACGTTCTATGTCCTAAGTCTTGAGCTGGCGCATGTACTCGGGATGGTGACAGACTTGCTTTGGGCCAACCAAACGCTACTCCATGACTGGGTAGTTACAAAGGTAGGTTTCGGGCTTGTCCAGACCCATGCTGCGAGACATGGTCGAGCAAGGGGATTTGCCCCTCCGATCAGGAGAGATATACTCTGGGCCCCTCGTGTGATCCGACCAAGATAAGCATGGCCATGCGACAAGGATTATGAGATAATCTGGTTTATGGTCGGCATCACTGGAACGAGAAAGAGGTCGGGCTAGCACAAGGATGACAGACTCGCCTTGAGCTCGACAACATATATCGTGTGGCAAAAGGAATGGAAGTATGATGTATAGGTTCGCCTAACCAGCTTCATACGCATGCCTTTCTAGGGGCCGCTACCAACCATGCAGTTCGGAGGTGATCCGAACTGCGACCAAAGCCGGCTTGAACCTAAGGGGTCGCGTGCTTAAGGGAAGGAACCTACGAGGTCGAATCCGAGGACACTGGTTGGATGTGATCCAAGTTGTATTTGGATTGTGGCCGAGTAGACTTATGGGCTTTAGGGTCCGTGCAAGGCCCAAGTGTTGAGCCTGTGACGGACACCTATATAAAGTGGGGTGTGGCACACTCATGCGGTTGATCGCTTCGGCGCTGTCACTAAGGTTTGCATGTGTTGCGAATAGACACCTCCACTCGCCGCCGGTTATGTGATCGGACCTAGCAGTCCGCCGCACGACGTTCCTCCTGCACGCGCGGATACCGTTAGAGGAGGTGCACTTGCGCCGCTCCGGCGAATTTGTACGTGGAACCGACGACCGACTGTTCTAGGGAGATCGGACGAGGAGGAGACAATCTACGCGGACGTGCTGCACCAACTCTTCTTCTGCTGCACAGCACTGCGCGTCTAGTGGTAACAAACTGTGATCCATCTCCCGTAGCATGTTCTTGGTTGTTCTGCGCGTAGGAAAATTTTAATTTGCAGTCGACGCACCCTACCGTAGAACCCAAGACAAACAAAACTGGAGCTCCCCAAGGTGAAGAACTTGGGCGAATAAATCCCTGTGCCTGCAATTCCCTTATCTACTTCTTCAATTCCTCCAATTCTTGAGGAGGCATTCCATATGGTCTCTTTGCAATAGGTCCAGTGCTTGGTATTAAATCAATAAGAAACTCAATATAGCTATATGGTGGCATACCTGGCAACTCCTCTGGAAACACATATGGATAATCTCTCGCAACTGGCACCTCTTCCAGGCTACCCCCTTAAGAGAGTTCACTTGTACCTGATCACGCTTATACTTACATACATATTTGATCCTCTTCCCTCATGGTGCACTGAGAGTAATAGATCGACTGGCACAATCAACACGACCTTTATATAACTGCAACCAATCCATACCCAAAATATTATCCAAACCTTGTGACTTCAATATAATCAAATCCGTAGGAAACTCATGCTTCCCAATAGACAAAGTCAACTAAGGACAACCAACACATGCTATCATCTCAGCTCCTAGGGAACTCATTCTAATAGGAATACTATGTGTTTAGGTTGGCAATCCATGTTTATCAACAAATACCCTCTAAATAAATGAATGTGATGCACCAGTATCAAAAAGAATAAGTGCAAGTACTGAATTAACCAAGAACTTACCAATCACCGCATCAGGTTCATTGTAGACCTCCTCAACATTAACATGGTTTACATACCCTTTTGGAAGGGGTTTGGCTTGCTGGATCCTGGGTTCTTCGCCCCCGGGAAATTTGTGGCATAGTGCCCCATAGCCTTACACCTGAAGCACTGCACCTGACTCAAATCCCTTGGCACACGTGTAACCTGGTGGTTCTGGTTATTGTTCCCTCCATTGCCATTACCATTACCATTACCTCTGCCATTGTCATTGTTACTCTTGTGCCCATTGTGATGATGGTGGCCATTATGGTTGTGGCCATTCCCTCCAAGATGATTATGATGCCCATTACCTCCATGATGATTATGTCCATTACCTCCATTACCATGATATGAAGCGTGTGGCTTCTGCTGTGGTCCTTAATTATACTTGTTATTGTTGTTGTACTTCCTCTTGCGATTCTCTATGGCCCATTGCTTTCCCTCCAGCACAATAGCCTTATCAATCAGGTTCTGACAATTCCTAAAAGTGGCCACTGTCAACTGAAGGCTCAACTCATCATTAAGGCTCTCCAAGAATTTCTCCTGCCTAGCTGCATCAGTGTTAACATCATTAGGATCATAACATGCAAGATTATTAAATTCCTCCACATACGCATTAACTGTGCGACCTCCCTAGTGCAAACTGCGAAACTCCTTATTTTTTAGACTCATAGCACTAGCAGACACATGTGCAGCACAGAAAGCTGCCTGAAACTACACCCAAGTGATACTAGCAATGGGATAAGTGACCAAGTAGTTGTCCCACCAAGCTGTGGTAGGACCCTCCAACAAATGCAAGGCAAACCTCACCCTCTTTACATCAGTGCATACAACCGTCTCCAGGTTCCTATTGACTGCACGGAGCCAATCATCAGCCACACAATAGGTTCAGGGGAACTAGAGAACCTATGAGGATTCAACCTCAAGAACCTGGTAAGCATATCCACAGGTGGTAGTGGCGGGTGATTGTTGTTGTTATTGTTCTGGTTCTGAGCAAGCAACTGGATCAACTGGGCTTGTTCCTCAATAACCTGCTGTATGTATGGTGGTACTCCATTGCCATTGTTGTTTCCTCCTGCAGCAGTGCGTCTAGTGTCACGCCTCGGCGGCATCTGGTGGGCAAGCATATAGATGAGTTATAGATATAATAGGGCCAAAGACTATGTAATATAAATATATTATACCCATATGCATAATATGATCAAGGCAATAAAACACAAGAACGAATAACACCAACAAACAAACAATAAGATAGTATTATATATATATAGTGTTACTATTCATCATCCAGGGTGCAGAATAAATTATTCTTCACCCGAGGTAATCTTACAATCGCTTCCTAAATAAATTACTTTTATAATATAAATAGTTACATGCATATTGATTCAAATATTTAAAATTTGGTATAAAAAATATTAAAAATAGGTTATAAGACCGGAAAAATCACATTTTATGTACGTTTTACACTATGATCTTACATTCGTAATTTTACGTAACATAAAATATTTTTTGCGGCGAGTATATATTTTCTTATGTTCTCTTTTTATGTATGAAATAAGACAAAATTTACGAAACGTAAAAATACGTTGCATTGATGTCAAATTAGAGAGGGGGTGAAGAATAACTATTCCTCACCCAGGGTGACGAATAGCGCGAACCTATAGGGCCCGACAACCTCCCCGCGGCCCACCACTTCTCCCAACTCCTTCTTCGGCAGCGAGGGAAGCGGCCGCCCCGACCACCCGGCCTTACCAGCGCGCCGCCGCCCCGGCCACCGCCCCCCCACCGTGCCGCCGCCCCTGCCACCGGGCACCACACCGCACCGCCGCCCCGGTCACAGCGCGCCGTCCTTGCCTCCCCCGGCCGCCGCCACCGTCTCTGCCTCCGACGGCCGCCGCACGCTGTCCCTGCCTCCGACGACCGCCGAGCGCAATCCCGGCCTTCCACGGCCGCCGCGCGCCGTCCCCGCCTCCCGCCTCCATGCGCTAACCCCAAACCACGTGCCATCCCGGCTGAGTGTTGCTCTCCTGTTGCTGGTGTCGAGCTCAGGGAGTGGCCACCGGTGGCGCCATCCTCCACCCAGCTGCCTCCCTGCAGCCCTGCATGCAGCCAACCCTGGAGACCACCCTCCACCACGGCCGTCGTGGCCTACAATACTGCCGGCCGCCGCGCGTCACTGCCGGCCGCGTTCCTCCACGCCTCCCCAATCCACCGCATGTTGCTACTGCCACTTCAGCATCGCCCTCTGCCGCCTCAACTCATAGTCTGTTCAAGCTCAGTCACCAGGCCGTTCACCACCACCACCAGAGCTCATTCAGTTGGCAACGTTCATGCTGCTGCCAATGTGGTCGTTGGGGCTAGTCAACTGGAAGATCTGCAGCTCCTCAGTCCAACTTATTGCTTAGCTTCCGGTCACTCAAAAAAGAGTAGCATGCAGGCCACCCCGTGCTCCGCCCCCTGATCCGGCATTTTTGGTATGAATTTGATGAATCTTCTTGATGCTCTGTTCATATCCATCTAGAGATTTCTGCTCATGTTGGCTGTTTGTATTGCTTGTACCTGTTTTGTTCCTGCGTGCATGTATCAGTTTCAATGTTTTGGGATGGCTATGTTTAGATTACTTCCAACTCTGTAGCTTACATGCATATTTGTGGATGGGATTTTCAGGTACTAGTTTGGAACTGTATCTAACCCATACTAAAATGTTTCAGCAGTTCAACAGGGGCGCGGGGTTCAGTTCGATGACGACGAGCCAGGCTGCTGGCCTTCACATCACGAACTGGTGCAATTTGATCTTGTGCGAATTGGAAATTTCCTGATGCTGAGTGTGTTAGTACAACCCTACGCTACAAGGCACGCATACATCCACCTCATGTGTTAGTAAAAAGTATTGTGCATTTGCTTGACAGCTTTGCACTCTAGATACATATCACTTGGTAAATCAAAAAATATTTTGTTGTTCACTTTTTGTGTTTTGTTGAATAATTCTCATGCTTTCTTTTGTGAGGGCTACAAATCATAGTGCTTAAAATACCGATGGGTGCGTCATACTTGAATTTAAAAAGTTACAGGAGAAAGTACCATATTCCATTACTTTGAGAAGTACAGGTACACCTTTCTAAAAGGTACATTGCAGACCCGGTGCTCCCCTGCACAAATGGAGTCTAAAGCTCACCATGCTACCTCCTCCCACCGGTGGGGCTCTGTCACTACAGTGCCCCGGCCGTTCACTATTGCCAAACCAGGCCGTTCAACAAACAACGCTGAGCCGTTCGACACCGCAGCTCGGGAGGCTACCTGTTTTGCTATCGATCCCGTCCTCGGTGTCCACGAGCGCGAGCACCCCGTATCCGGTGGCGAGATGAAGGCCACCTGTGATCCCTGCTTCCCGTCATCACCTCCACCTCGTGTGAGTTCATTGCCGAGAACAAGCATAGCCGCCTACAGTTCTCGGTTGTAGCCTTAGCCACCCTCGGCCACGAGCTCATCCACCATGGTTACTGGCAGTCGTCCAAGTGGAGCGCAGACATCAGTCCAAGTAGAATCGCGGACACCATCTTCACCAAGCGCTGCATGGTCATCCAAGTCGAGCACACACAATAGTCCAAGCTAATGTATGATCATTGATGGATTCAACATCTTTTATATTAGTTTGAATTCTGCATGTCAATTCTATGGAAGCTTGCTAGAGATGCGGCCAGCATGCTTTTAGTAATAACGGTGACCACAAATAGCATTGGCAGCCAGCACACGCACTACATGCTCGACTGCTGCACACTACTGCCATGGACGTAAACAACACAGATTTTTTTAGCAATTTGGCAAAAAATAGAAGTTTGATATTAGTTCACCCTTGAGAGGTAGTAAGTGCGGAGCAGAAAAATTGTAGCAGTTCAGCAAAAAAAAGTTTACATGTACAAACGCTTCAGCAATCAGTATAAGGCCACTTGATTTACTATCTAATCTTGGAGATAAATCCAATATCCTAAGTTTGAGATGGCAGGTCACTCGTCTAACGGGTCCACGGTGTATGTTTCAGAAGATCAGTACCAGCATTACAAACAGATCAGTACCATCATAACAAAAAAGGTTATATTGGTATTAAGTTTTGAATAAGATATAACAAAAAAGTTCATAAAAAAACCCAGAACACCCGGTAGTTCTGGAATCTGGGAGTTCAGGAAAAAATGATCCAAAATGAGCATCGGGAGGGTTTGAAAAATACATCATGAACAAGGATTTGTTTTAAGCTCACTATTTTGGTTATAACTACAAAAATTGATCTATGTACTTATTCATTCTGTCACTCGATAGTTCTATGGCTGTTATGATGTGACTTGGCATGCAATAACTCTTGGCGTTCTTCCATAAACAATGAAGGAATGCTAAAAGGAGGGTATGTTTTCCAAGCTGACATCTGCAAGCCCTCAGTAGGATAGGCAAAATGCATAGATAAAGTTCTGACCCTGAAAACTGGTAAGTTCGAAGAAACAAATTCAGTGTTATACATGCTCTGTACTAGAACTCTTGGATGATTACATTTTTCTGATGCTCTAGTGGACCTTATGATTGCAGCAGAGTTGGACTTCCTCGTATTCAAGTGCTCGCAACTAAGCTTCACTTCTGGTTTGTTTGAATTAACTGGTAAAACTGAATAATGAGATGGATGTATTAACTGGTAAACCAATGCGTTCATGTGCCTAGGTTAGCAGTTCATTCACCATTTTTTGCAGGTCCAAACGTCTCAAGCTGCTAAGGCCTACATCTCCCTGCCAATGTCCGATCGCCTGTGCTGACATGGACGTGGTAAGTTCATTCGCCTAGTTCCTATGCTCGGATGAGGTCAAGCCCACTGTCATATTAGTTTCCACAACCTCATATTGCTGCCGCCAGGGTTTCCCCTCGCTCTCTCCCCTAAATTCTCTTGAAGAACATCCATTCCCCTTGCTGAATTCTTGATAGCATGTTCTAAATAAGCTTGTATTCACTCCCTAAGTACTCCTAAAAAGCACTTTTATTCTAATTATACAGATTTTATACTTATGGGATGTTCAAATAAACCAGTACACACATGTGGTGTTGTTTATATAATTTTGTAAAGAAGGTCTATATGTGTAAGTTATCTGATAAAGAAAGAAGAAAATCAACTTGCAAATTTAGGGAAACATGTGTACCTTGAGAAAAGTTCACAGAATAAATGCTAGGAGGTTCATTTTGTGTTTGTGTAAATGTCTTCAGTGCTAGTGTGGAGAGCCGGTAAGTTCTACTACCAGTCTAAGCCAAGTTCAGGAGCATTGCGACTGATAGCAAGGACAACAAACCAACGACACCAGATCATAGGTCGAAGGAGGTCGGGTCAAGGCGCCATGACTGGTTATTGTTGTATGCTAGTGTCGTGCTTGTTGATGTGGACTAGCAGATCAATATATATGCATGTTGTTTGCTTTTGACATGGTATATATAAACTATTGGTACAAATTCTAGTACCTATATCACAAAAGTTCATTGCGAAAAAAAGTCAGTTCAATGGATACATTGTATCTGTTTATCACATATACTTGCAAAAGAGTTCAAAATGTTCTTCCCTTTCTGGAAATTACATGTGATTATTCATTTCTTTTTGGCTTGTATGGCTGAATTCTATTCATTTGCTCGTATGACTGGAATGCATCTTTGCTTGTATTATCTCTTGTAACACTAAGATTTTTTTATGTTGTCATGTCTTTAGGAGCGCCCTGGCCGATCACAGCCACCACCGCAGGCCGTTCAACGCCACCTCCGCAGGCGGTTCATCATAGCAGCAACCTGGATCCCACTGGTTCCCACCAGCGACATCCGTTTGAGCACGTCCTCGCTGTCCTGCAGCAGTGTGGCTCAACTACTGCACTTGGTCGAGGTCAGAGCCTTTCGAGTTGTCAAGCCCATCCATGGCGTGCGTCCGTTAGACGACGATGGCTTCGTGTCCGTGCTTGCGTGTGCTCATGTGTTGTACTGGTGTGGGTTGTGCGTGTTGCGTGCGTGCGCTTTTCTTATTCTAATTGTAGTTTTCATCTGGATGTTTTTCTGAGACATTCAAGTATTACTGTCTAAAAGGTGCAGTTATGAACTCACCCATGGGTTCAAGTTACTCACGCTGCTGGCCCTTCGTGTTGCCTCTTAGTGCTAGTTGAAGTGCTTGTGCCAATGCTAAAAATTATAACAACGAATTCACCTAAAAAGTGATGAACACCACGAGTTCGGATGTGGTGACGCCATAAGTTCAAATGAGAACAAAGATAACTTAAAGAGATTTGCTACTATAAGTTAAAAAGTTTGGAGCTAACGTAATCATCAGTTTGAATGGTTAAATTAAGTTATGAGGAAAACCATATCAAAAAAACAGAGTAAAAGTCCAATATGTGAAAATAGCTCAGTACAAACACACAAATAGATCAGTACGAGTACTCTGTTTTTTGTTGAAATACTATTGTTTGAACTGAATCATCTGAATCGAAGCATAGTGGCATCAAAACCAGTAATTTCCATGTTTTCAGATGAACAGGGAGGTAACCTCCCCGGCTCCATTTGTCATAGAAAAACGAAACAAGCTTGATACAATGGTCTCAGCCTAAGGCTGTCAGTCTTGCAAGACGTAAAAACAGAAAAACTAAAATCTAGGATCTACAAAGATGTGCTCAACTAGACTAATCTTCCACCAAACACCACAGGAAGTGCTGCACGCAGGCAAGCAAAAGGATTAACAGAGCAGCAATTCATCAACAAATACATGGGAGCAAGACCTCCTAGATTTCCTTGACAGCGTCGCCTCATGGGTGGAGACCGATAGCAGTCCAGAGTAGAGGCCGTACTTGTGAACACCAGCTTCAGATCCTTCCCAATGCAATGCGAGGGAAATGGAAAACAAGATTGATGCCTGAAGAGGAATCGCCTGCAGGATTCCAGTAGAGTTCCGGCACAATCCAGGATTGCAGTAATTTCCATGTCAAGGTTCAGTGTCGATTTTACACTTATGCAATGATTTTCACCCCAACAAACTAGCTTCAAACAACCTTTTATCATAATATTGTGCCTGGGGAGGTAGATGACGAGGTCGCCAACGCCCAAGGCTTGGACGGTGTCCAGCAGCCTGGCGTCGTTCCCAGCGGTGGCAACCGAGGTTCAAGTGCTGGAGCAGGACGTCGTCCCCGGATCCTCCCAAATCGATTGAGTGCAGCCTCCTCCCGAGTACCGATCCATTCCCATCCCCAGCCACCGGCGTCCCGATGTGACCTGAGGCGCACAGCATACCTCTTGCCTCGTGCTTCCACGGAGCGCATGCCGGAGTAGCGGCTGCCAAAGCTCTTCGACGCCGCCGGCGTCGAGGACCGGCTCAGCGCACTGCCGGACGACCTCCTCATCCACATCCTCCTCAAGCTCCTGGATGCCCCCGTCGCCTCTTAGACCAGCGTCCTCGTCCCCGCTGGCACCGCATCTAACCCTGCAGGAGCTCCACTTCCTCGCTGCCACTAACCCCGATGGCATACGCGCCGCCCTCGCCTCCCATGATGCCCTGGACCTCAGCCACCTTTCCATTGCCGCCATCGAGGCCATCCCTGAATCCGAATCGAGAGAATCCATGGTGGCGTACTGGCGCCGGCCAGTTCATGGTGGCGAGGTACCGCGTAGGCGGCGCTAGGGGGTGGCGGGGTGGGATGGGATAAGTGCGCCCCGGCGGGGGTGGAGGGAGACGCCATGCCCGTCCCTGTCCGCATTCAATACGATTCATGTTTGAAAAATAAGTTCGACGAAAACGAGAGATCGGTTCAACCGCTCGAATTCGTCAGTTCAAGAAGGGTAACAAAATAATATTCTGTTACGCGTAACAAAATAGCCCAGATGTATATATATATAGTCGGATAATTTTGACAATAAGCAGTTTAACAAACAAACTACCAATCAAGCAAACAATCTAGTATCTTCATACCACGAAGGTGGGCATAATCAGATACGCTAACACAGTAACGTTGCAATATAAAACAAACATGATTGGTGGTCTCAGCACTAGTTCCTACTTAACTGGTCAAGATACTTTAGGGGGTTAACTAATAAACAGTAAGAAGTATAGCTAGTTTATAAAATAATTTTCACTCCTATGGCTTTTTAATCCATTTTCTAGGGTCACGTCATACAGTCAACACACTGCTCTGATATCATCTGTAATGACCAAACCTCGAAGGATTTGAGTCTCTATGCTTATCGTGCTAGTCTCTGGATTGAACTCACTAGCACACACAGTATAGATGAATACAAGAATAGCAAGTGCATCATTTATTACAACGTATGATCCATAATGTATAAAATAAAACAATCTGCATAGAACTTGGCTAGCTTTATTCAATCAAACAGCCGAAAGTAGCAGAAAATAATGATGAGTCCCATCATAGCCCACTGGCGATGCTGAGTGCAGACTCGCGACCCTAGCGGTACCTTACTCTTCGTCTGAATATCCTGCAACATGAGACGTTGCAGCCATATAGGTCAATACTTTGAATGTATTGGCAAGTTACACAGGAGTAATAATATAGCAGACCTACATGTATATGCATAGTATAACAAAAGGAAGGCTTGAGGGTTTATTTTTGCAGAAAACTATTTTTTTCCTCATAACTACCTAATAGTCATATTTTAATTTAGTTCTTTTATTACTACAATTATATACACAAGGTTGAATTGGCAGCTCCAATTCCAACCTACCCATTATTAAGTTGCCCAACAAATTTATTAAGTATCACATCTGTCAAGATCATCCAACAACTGTAATGGCATAGTGGCTCAAATTTGTCCATAACGGGGGACACGGCTAATCATGATTAGTTTTTAATACTCTGCAGAGTTTAGTACGATTTACCCACTGGACCCAATCCAAAGATTGAGACGAAGTCTTTCAGAAGAGGTTCCCTTAACCACCTGACGGCCACATCCCACATATATATGCTACATCTATCGACACTGTTTGGGCAAGGGTTCCAACAAGTGATCAACTAATTAAGCCAGAGCCCATATAGCCAGTGGCCGCACATGGAAGCTACTAGTCACTAAGTCTGTCTGATCTTTTTGAACCTAGGCGGCATTCCAGTTAGGATGCACTCTCATGAGCGCATGGCCTTAGAAAAAGTGCAAGACCCCATGATGCCTTCCCTCAACACCAAGCAATACTACTTCTGCCTAGAGGTGAATTATATCCTTAATTACTACTCACTTAGTTATATACATTATCCTCAGATAACCTCAATGAAATACACGAACCACCCCCGTCTATAAAGTATAGCAAACTACAATTACCACGATCTGCAATGACGGGAAGATAGCTCAACAACATAGCCAAAATAATATAGTAATCCTATCCATGCATATATTCATAGTGTGATATAACTACATGCATAGAAAACAATAGGTAAAGGATGATCAACATGTAACTTGCCTTAGTTCTGGTTCAAAAGGTCACACTCCTGACAATAGCTCGCAACGCACTCCAGACAATCTACACGTTTCACACAATCAACAATCAATCATCGAAACTTCCAATAGAACCAAAATAAAACCAACAGCAAGAAATCATTTTAAAAATCAAATAACAGCAGCATAACAACATGTACACATCACCTAAATAGCACTAAGATCACAATGCAAAAAGAAATGCCCAAAACCGACAAACGGTTTGAGAATTATGGCCTCCGGAAGGTTTAGTTCGAATTTGAACGAATTCAAAATTGAAAGATGCAAACATGTGAACTTTTGGTACTGTGACAAAGTGCTGGTTTTTGTGAGTGCATATGAAAAAGAATCACCTAATTTGGAGTTATACACTACAAGATATAGCTAAACGAAGTTTAGGTGAAAAACTGGAAAAAAGACAACAGAAAACTCCTGGCTGGAATTACTGTAGCGACGCTATAGCGACCGCCACATGGCAGTGCATGATTGGCTGGAGCCTGGTCGTGCGCGCGTGTGCTCACCGGGCAGAGGAAACGGCGGCGGCGGTCTCGGGCGGCGGCGGCTGAGCTTCTCCGGCGGGTCTCCGGCGAAGGTGAAGCGACGGATGGGTGCGGCGGTGAGCGGCGGAGGTGGTGATGGTGCTCAACCATGGCGAGGCGACCTCTGTTGGCGACGGCAACGACTCGAAAGTGGCTGCTCCGGTGAAGGCGGGACGGCTTGTTGCTCTCCCTCTGTTGCGCCTTCGGCAATACAAAGATGTCACGCGGCGGCGGCTTCGAGTGGGGAAACCAAAGGAACGAACTACGGCGGCAAGGGCTTACTAACGGCGACGAAATCATCCGGCGAACGACGGCGAACTGCGAGCTCGACGGCGAGATCCGTTTTCGCCCAACAGCGCCTGCTACAACGAAGAGGATCGGGACAGGAGCTGCGGGGGTCTCCCCTAGGGGTTTTGCTCGCGTATGGCAGGTCGGGCGCGCCCGAGGTGGACCAGGGGCGCGGGCCGAACCGGCTCGGCCTCAGCGTGCGTGCGTGCGGCGCACGGTATCCGGCTCGGTGGAGGGGAAGAACAGGGCGCGGGACCCGCGGTCAGTGGCTCTAGGCGGCTACCGGATCGGGCGCGGGTCGCGCGCAGGTCGGGCGCGTACCGCATTGCGGGGAGCCGGGCCGCGGGCGAGCGTTGTGCTCTACTGGGCCGGCTGGCTGGCTGGTTGGCTGTCTGGTTCCTTTTTTTCTACAAACAAACTACAGCAGTTAAAACTAAAATAAAATCACCAGAAAAAAAATCTAAATAAAAAATATATAAACATACAGTAAAAAAATTAATACTAATATAAACTACAGGAACACTAGTTCCTCATCTAATGCAATTTTTGGAAAATCATTTTTATGCAATAGGCCACACAAACATCAATAAAACACTCAAATAAAATATTTTGGAGATTATAAAAAAAATACCAGAACATATCAAATGAACTGAAATAATATTTTAGACATTATGAACATTTTTTAAATAGGGGAGAAGTCATGTTATCTCCTCTCCAATAAATTGCCTTTAGTTGCATAATGAAAAAAATATTTTTGGAAAGCAAATAATGCAATTAAAAAATGAGAAGCATATGAATGATCTAATAACATCCTAATTCAGGAAAATTGGATGTTACAGGGACAAAACCAAGAGGGAAAGCGTGAGATTTGGGGGCAGCAGGGAGAATTTTAGATCTAGTTTCTTTTTTGCTGGACGGCTGGATATATGGTACCGGTTAGGGCCGTTTTTTGGCTCGGTACAGTATATCAGCAGTTATTTCCATTACCATTACATGAGATGACAGATTTCCTCGCATGGAACATGACAAAGTCAGGGACTTTCACGGTGCGATATGCATACCATACAGAATGGGAATTTCAATTTCGGCACAAGTTGGAATCAACGGATGGAGCTTCAAACCCATCTTATACATGGGACTCGGTATGGAATTTAGTCTGCCCAGCAAAGATAAAAATATTTATGTGGCGCGCGCTCCAGAGTGCTATTCCCTGTCGATCTATCCTGGCTAATAAGCACTTGAAAATAAATCCGAGTTGCCCAGCCTGTAACCAGGGGCCTGATGACATAAGACATATGTTGTTCGAATGCAAATTGGCAATGGACGTGTGGAAGATGCTCGGTCTTGAGCTTGTTATCAAACAGACACTGAAAGTTGACAAGGCAGGTGAGCTTGTGTTGGCACATCTTCTGTGCCTTCTAGAACAACAAATCCAAGTGTTGGGTTTGCCGAAGTTCAGAGAAACGGTGGCAACGACGGCTTGATATTTGTGGTATGAAAGGCGAAAATTGACACATAATGAAGAAACTCAAAGTGCATATCAAATCAATATGTCAGTGAGAGGCTTAGTAGCAAATTATACCATCTCTTACAGCCCAAAGGCTCACGTCCGTTCAGATGCTTGGTTGAAACCAAAGTATGATTACATGAAATTAAATGTTGACGCGGGATTTGATAGTGACACACTCGCAGCAACATTTGGAGCAGTTATCCGGGACCATAGGGGGAAATTTATAGCGGCTGCTAATGAAAAGATGGACCTTTGCTTCGACTCGTTCACAGCAGAAGCAATTGCAGTGAGGTTTGGTTTGAATCTTGCTAATACCGTCGGATGTAGTAAGATTGAAGTGAATTCGGATAGCGTGGAGGTGGTGAATGCGTTGAGCCAATGCTACTCTTCTTCAATCGCTTCATTCATTATAGACGACTGTTATTTCATGTCATTAGGTTTTTCCCATATCATTTATCATCACTGTAATAGGGAATATAATCGAGTAGCTCATGAACTAGCAAGGTTAGTTAGGTTTTTTTCTTCGAGTGTTTGGATGGATAACGCCTCTAATGAGGTTATCCCTTTACTTGTAAACGATGCTACTTTACTTATGAATGAATAAAGGAGAAGAAGTTTATAAAAAAAAGCAGTTATTTTGGCAGCCGGGATTATATAGCGGCTCCGCTGGAGTTGCTTTAAGGTGTAGCAGTGAAAAGGCGAAGTCCCTATTCGACGCATTGTTCGTCGAACCGTCACTGTTTCGCTCAGGGGAGATCAAGCAATCATTCGAGTTGGGCCATCTTTTTAAGCCTATGAACATGCCCGGTTTTCAGAATCTTCTAGAGGTTCCATCCATTTTTTTTGCTAATTTTGGGAAACTTCTAGAAAGTTCCTGTACTGGCTTTTTTTCCTGTTCTGTTCGTTTTCGTTTTTCCTGTTTTTTTCTTTGCTCTCTTTTTATCATTTTCTGTTTATTTTTCTTATTTATATTTCTTTTTTTATTTTCTTTCCTTTCATTTTCGATTTTATATTTCTTTCTTCATTTTTTAATTTTTATAAAATCGTTGTGTTTTAAAGATTTTTTTTCATAAATCTGAAAAATGTGCAGGCATCTTAAAAGCAGGTTCAAAATTGTCCGTAAATGTCTATTTTTTCAAGGGCTAAAAAATGTTCACATTGAAAAAATTGTTCACAATTTTTAAAAATGATTGTGTTTTAAAAAAAATGTGTTCATCAAATTTTGTTTGGTATGTTTTTCTCAAAATTTTCAAACCTTTTTTAATATTTGTTCGGAATTTAAGAAAATGTTCCAGTTTTAAAAATATTTCATAAATTTAGAAATGTTTTTTGGTTTACATTTTTTCAGGAGTTTAAAAAATTGCTCTGAAACTGTAAAAATGTTCACGTTTTCAAATTTTGTCTATGTTTTTCAAAAATTATTCGGAAGGTTATTGAAAAACTATTCAAACTTCAAATATGTTCCCATTTTGAGAAAACTTTACAAATTTTAAAAATATTCATGTTTCCATTTTTAGTACTTCCAAAAATTATTCACAAATTTCAAAAAAAATCCTATTTAAAAAGTGTTCACGGTTTTTAGAAAAAAATTTCAGCATTTAATGATTTGCACTGCCTTAGAAAAATTGCGTTCAAAATTTTAAATTTTTTTTCGAATCTGCACTGGGGTTTGTTTCCTAATAGTTTTTGTTGTGATAATATTGCTAAAGCTCGCTAGCGCAGCTGGTTGTATTGCGTTCTCTCTCAGGTCGAGATCCAAGGTTGGCGGTGTATTTATTGACTGCTTCTAGTTGGATGTCCATTGGCCGCGTTGAATAGTTGAGCTCTGGGATAGGGCCCCACCAAGTAGGCTGGCCCAATAGCGAGATGTCACTCTAGCTGGTAAATTTACCATAGGAAATTGTTTTTTCTAGCTTCTTCAGTCGGTTTTATATATTAAATGCGGATTTTTCGAACAATAAGAGCATTTTGCACAATTTTTCTTTTTTTTTGAAACTTTCAAACATCTATTTGTTACAATGGACATTTTTCAAATATACAATCAACATTTATTAAATACAAACAATACTTTTTTTTAATATATGGTGAACATTTTTGTAATGTTTGGTGAGCATTTTAAAAAAACATATTGGATTTTTATAATATACAATAAATTTTTTATAATAAATGATGAGCATTGGAAAATAAATATTAAACATTATAATAGACGATGAGCATGTTTATAATACTCGATGATTATTTTCTTGAAATTCTGAATATTTTTTGAAAGGACAAACCATTTAACCAAAACAAAAGAAATGGAAAAAACTAAAGCAAGAAAAAAATCCCATAAAAACCTACAGAAAAAGACGAAACAGCAGAAGTAAAGAAAGAACACAAGCTGGGCTGGCCCACTCAGCGTGCCCCTGGGTTGCTTATGCTATTCCGATAATCAGGCAAAAACATGTTTGTGGGCCAACCCAATATCTCGTATGTTCAGGAAAAATCTGTCCACAAAAATGTTAGCTTAGAATTGATTCGAAGGAGACAACCCGAAGAGCTACAATGTAAACCGTTGAGCCCTCTAGAAGGCATTTTTTCCGCTGCGTGGGGGGCTGCCGGTGAAACTTTTGAAATGGGGGTGAAGAAACTTCCACTCGTTGCCCCCCTCCCCTTCCCCCCCCCCCCCCCGAACGGCTCGTCTCTCCTCTGCCTCGCCATGCCGCCTCCATCTGCATGGCCACCTGCTTCTGCTCCGCCTCCTCTCCATCCGACCTCACCGGCAGCAGCAGCAGCCGGCTCAACATCTTCGGCTGCGCGCTCTCGAGGCCGTGCTCGCCCGTCCGCGCCCGCCCAGGCTGCACCCGCTCGATGGCCGCGCACTCCCGCGTTCCCAGGCCGCGCTCGCCCGTCCGCGCCCGCTCCCGCGCCCGCCCGCTCGCCTACGCCGCGCCCTCAAGCACGCAGATGCCCCAGCTGCCGCGACCGCATTGTCCGTCCGGCATCGTTCTTCGAGAGGCTCGCGCTCGCCTGCCGCCCCGCTCTGCCCGGGTGTAGGGCACGACCCTTCTCGTCTCCTAGCAGGTGCTCTCCATGATGCGATTCGCCTACGCGTACGTGACACCGACCCCCGCCTGCGGTGGAGCTCCATCCTCCTCGGCTCCGCCCGTGGAGCCTCTGCACTGGGCTTCGACACCCTCGCCTGGCTCGAGGAGGCCATGCACAGGCAGACGTTTGCGTATGCCAGTGCCACAACAGAGCTCGTGCGTGGGTGGGAGACGAGCGTGCTCGACGACTACCTCGTCCACGTCGCCTTGCGCGACTACCCGACCGAGCAGCGCACGGAGAAGGACATTGGAGCCAACTTCGGCAGCTTCGGGTGGGTCCTCGAGGTCGATCTGTCCTGCCTTGCAGCGCCCGACCTCGCCACCGTGCACGCCTGTTGGGGAACGTAGTAATTTCAAAAAAATTCCTACGCACACGCAAGATCATGGTGATGCATAGCAACGAGAGGGGGAGAGTGTGGTCTACGTACCCTCGTAGACCGGCAACGGAAGCGTTGACACAACATAGAGAAAGTAGTCGTACGTCTTCCTGATTCGACCGATCCAAGTACCGAACGTACGGCACCTCCGAGTTCTGCACATGTTCAACTCGGTGACGTCCCTCGAGCTTCGGTCCAGCCGAGTGTTGAGGGAGAGATTCGTCAGCACGACGGTGTGATGACGGTGATGATGTTCTACCGATGCAGGGCTTCGCCTAAGCACCGCTACGATATGACCGAGGTAGAATATGGTGGAAGGGGGCACCGCACACGGCTAAGAAACGATCACGAAGACCAACTTATGTGTCTTGGGGTGCCCCCTTGCCCCCGTATATAAAGGAGGGAGAGGGGGAGGTGCGGCCGGTCCTAGGGGTGCGCCTGGAGGAGTCCTACTCCTAACGGGAGTAGGACTCCTCCCTCTTGCCTTGTTGGAGAAGGAAAGGGGAAGGGAAAAAGAGGAAAGGGCCCCCCCCTTCCTTGTCCTATTCGGACTAGGGGGGAGGGGCGCGCAGCCTGCCCTGGCCGGCCCTCCTCTTCTCCCTTAGGGTCCATGTAGGCCCATTAACCCGATTTTACCCGAAACGTTTCCGATATCCAAATATAGGCTTCCAATATATTAATCTTTATGTCTCGACCATTTCGAGACTCCTCGTCATGTCCGTGATCACATACGGGACTCCGAACAACCTTTGGTACATCAAAACACAAAAACCCTAATTACGATCGTCACCGAACTATAAGCGTGCGGACCCTACGGGTTCAAGAAATATGTAGACATGACCGAGACACGTCTCCGGTCAATAACCAATAGCGGAACATGGATGCTCATATTGGCTCCTACATATTCTACGAAGATCTTTATTGGACAGACCGCATAACAACATACATTCTTCCCTTTGTCAACGGTATGTTACTTGCCCGAGATTCGATCGTCGGTATCTCAATACCTAGTTCAATCTCGTTACCAGCAAGTCTCTTTACTCGTTCTGTAATACATCATCATGCAACTAACTTATTAGTTGCAATGCTTGCAAGGCTTGAGTGATGTGCATTACCGAGAGGGCCCAGAGATACCTCTCCGACAATCGGAGTGACAAATTCTAATATCGAAATACGCCAACCCAACAAGTACCTTTGGAGACACCTATAGAGCACCTTTATAATCACCCAGTTACGTTGTGACGTTTGGTAGCACACAAAGTGTTCCTCCGATAAATGGGAGTTGTATAATCTCATAGTCATAGGAACATGTATAAGTTATGAAGAAAGCAATAGCAACAAACTAAACGATCAAGTGCTAAGCTAACGGAATGGGTTAAGTCAATAACATCATTCTCCTAATGATGTGATCCCGTTAATCAAATGACAACTCATGTCTATGGCTAGGAAACATAACCATCTTTGATCAACGAGCTAGTCAAGTAGAGGCATACTAGTGACACTCTGTTTGTCTATGTATTCACACATGTATTATGTTTCCGGTTAATACAATTCTAGCATGAATAATAAACATTTATCATGATATAAGGAAATAAATAATAACTTTTATTATTGCCTCTAGGGCATATTTCCTTCAACGCCCTCCTCTGCGTCAGCCACCCTCGCGAGATCCCACGTGAGCTCCGGATCGGCTACGCCAACGGGTGCTTCGGATCGGCGGAGCGGCCGTGCTAGGTGGCGGGGAGGGAGAGAGAGAGAGAGGAGAGAGCCGCGAGGCTGAGGCGGCCGGGCGGCCGTGCCAGGCGGCGGGGAGGGAGAGAGAGAGGAGAGAGCTGGCCCACAAAACGGTGGGGGCTTTGTGTGCGTGGAGGGAGAGAGAGAGGAGGGACCACGTGGGTGAGGAAAAGTGAGGGGACAAGGGAGGCGCTGGCCCACAAAATGAAGAAATTAGTCCCTAGGAGCCCCCGGTGCGCCGGGTGTGGCATGGGGCCGCCGACGCTATTTTTTGCTTTTACCGGCGAAAAATGAGGACGTGGGGGATGAGTGGGGCGTTTTTTGTCCACCGGCGCCTAAAAAGTGACTTGGGGGACGTTTTGGGGGCTCTAGTGGAGATGCTCTAACACGTACCCCTTCCGGGGCTCCTATAGATGTCACTTTCATGCCACTGAGAGTGTGCCAAGTGGTGTCCCAAGCCACCGTCATGTGTCACGCATTGTGCGCATCCACAAGGTTTCCTTTTTGTTGCATGTGTTTCTTTCCTTTTTCTTTTCGTTTCTTTCCCAAGCAACCGCCATCATCGACGAAGAGAAGTATAGATCGGAATGATCCGATCCATAGATACATGAAACATAAGTGAATGGAGACCGGATTCAAGAAAATCCACCAAAGACAGCCACCGACCAAATCCTGCATGATCCGCTAGAGACACACCTCCATATTCCCTCCAACGATGCGAGACGCACCACCGAGACGGGGCTAGGCGGGTAAATCTTATTCCATCTTCAGGGATCCGATGCCGCCTCATCTTTCCAAACAGTACACAAACCCTAAAAAGACTACAAAAAAACTTTTAAAAATTAAAGTATGAGCCTTTCTGCTGGCAAGGATCGGGGTCTATCGTGCCTCCATAGCCCTAAAGTCAAAGGAGATGAGACAGATCGATGACGGTGCCGATGAGAGGCAGGGAAACCCTAAACGGTTGAGGGACTTTCTTTCTTTCCCGGAAGAAAGAAAACACATATGATGTACAGTAGTTGATAAGACAGCCTTATCTGAAGTCTTGCATGTAATTTAGAGATGACAAAAAAATATATCTACAATGCGTTATATATTAGCTTTATCTTCAATAAGTGGCTATTCCTAAAAATATGGTGAGACGTATTGTGCTAAGAGATCATCTATTAAATAAGAGAAGACAAGCTTTTTTTTATAATTTCTCTCTCCTCCACCTTAATATTTATCTTACGTGACACTTCTAAGATAGCATCATTGTATATGCCATCGCCATGTGCGAACCTTCCACTTACTACTCGGAACTTTCGTTTCCATGGAGACACTAACCCAAATGCTCGCCAGATTCTAAAGGAAAAAAAAATTCTCGCGGGAAATGTTGCACCCTCTTGATCTTCACCTCCCAAAGAAAAACTGAGTTTGCTGAAAACACAATTTTTGTTCGGCCATTCTCGGCCTTGCGCAGCTCCGTGTAGACGTGTAGTACTGATGCAAACAGACGGCGTATGCATATCTGCAACTGTGTGCAAACTCGTAATTAAACTAGCGTGATAATGAATGTAACAAAGATTAGTGTAATTTTTGCTGAAATTTGAGATGGGCTTTAGGCTCATGTAGCAATTTCTGAAAAGTTTAGTCCCACCCCAAAAGTGAAAGAGGAGTTGGACCTTTTTATAAGGGATGTTCTTTCGTATGTTATTGGAACTTGAGAATAGAAGAGGCCCTCGCGCGCTCCTCCGCCGCCGCCGCGCCGCGCTCACAGCTACACGCTTATTTTTGCCAGTCACTAACCTATATAAGTGTGCGGTGTCTCCCAACCCTAGCCGCCATGAACAAATCACATCTGCTCCATGCGCATGCCCACCGTCGTTCCCTTGCTGGTGCTGCTGCCGCCGGTGACTCCATCCCGTCCGCCGCCTACACGGTCGACGGGAGAGCATGTCTCCGAAACCACGCCCTTCTAGTTCCCGTACGGGTGAGGGGCGGATAGGTTTTTGGGCAGCGACTACGCGACTGCTCGCTTCCGATCCGCTACTTCCTCTACGTATGCGTCTCCCTCAGCATCACCATGTCCACCGACGCCGAACGTGCCGCCGCCGAGAAGCTCGAGGCCGACAAGAAGGCCGCCAAGGACACCGCTATTGCTGCCACCGCCGTGGCCGCCTCTGCATGGCCTACTGGAGGGTATAACTCGTTTATCCTGCTCCTACTGTTTTTTGTTATAGCTATGCTAGCGTTATACGTAGTTGCATCCGTTGTCAGCGTAGCATGTGCTTGCGTGATCCAATATCAGCATATTCTTAATTCTGTCAATGCCATGCTAGTAATTTATTTACGGATTAAATTAGTCGAAAAATTGCCTATTTACTCAGCAATCCAAAAACCTATCATGTGTAGGATTTTTTCGGCAAGTGGCTTTGCCGCTGCACTAAAAGCGGATAAATTTACCGGTACGTATTTTAAGCGTTGGCAGGCTAAGACCACTTTATGGCTCACTACTATGAACGTGTTCTGGGTCACCGGTGTGTCCACGGGAACGATTGCTCCTGAACAGGAGAAGGCGTTCAACGAGGCCACCGTTGTGTTTCTCAGAGCAGTTCTTAGCGTGATCAGAGATAAACTGGTCGACACATACTCACATGTGCATGTCGCCAAGGACTTGTGGGAGGCGCTCGAATCTAAGTTCGGGGCCGCGGATGCGGGGGGCGAGATGTATATTATAGAGAAGTTCCACGATTACAAAATGATTGAAAACTGTCCTGTATTGGAGCAGGCTCATGAGATAATATGCATTGTTAAGGAGCTTGAGCTTCTCAAGTGCGAGTTATCGGGCAAGTTTGTCGCGGGCTGCATAATCGCTAAGCTCCCTAATTTCTGGAGGAACTTTGCCACCACTCTAAAACATCAGAGGCGTGAATTCTCCGTAGAGGATGTCATTGGCCATCTGAGTGTTGAGCAGAATTCAAGAGCAAAGGACTCACACGAAAAAGGGGTCGAAGGAACTTCTGTTGCCAACAGGTTAACCAGAGGAACCATAACTCCCATAAGTCCAAGGGAAAAAACGGTGTCCAACACAATACCGACTTTAAGAAGAAGGGTAAGAAGACTTTCAAGAAGAACAAGAAGGATGAGGGCTGCTTTACTTGTGGTTCGGTTGAACACTAGGCCAACAAGTGTCCTAACAAGTACAAGAAGCCAGGACAGGACTCCAAGTCTGTCAACATGATTGTGGGCAACAGTGAGAATGGTGCACCTGGCCACCTGGGTACGGTAATTTATTTACTGTTTTTTCAGTGTTTCAGTCCACCGATTGGTGGGTGGACACAAGTGTATGTGTTCATGTGTGTGCTGACATTTCATTATTTTCTTCTTATCAGGTCACATACCACGGGTCTGTATTGATGGGGAATGGCGCAAGTGCTTCTGTTCATGGTGTTGGCACGGTCGATCTGAAGCTTACTTCGGGAAGGATCGTACAGCTGAAGAACATGCAACATGTCCCCATCATCAAGAAGAACCTCGTTAGTGGCTCCCTTCTATGTAGAGAAGGGTTTAAGATGGTTTTTGAGTCTAATAAATTAGTTGTTACGAAATATGGACTCTTTTTTGGGAAAGGCTATGAGAGCGGAGGGATATTCCATTTTTCCCTCGCAGATTTTTGTAATAAAGTCGTGAACAATATTCATTCGAATGTTAATGAATCTGAGGTTTGGCATTCACGTCTTTGTCACATTAGTTTCGGTGTTATAACGCGGCCAGCCAAGTTGGATTTAATCTCGAGTTTCACCTTAGCCAAAGATTCTAAGTGCCTTTCATGTGTGCAAGCTAAGCAACCTCGCAAGCCTCACAAGGCCGCGGAGGAGAGACACTTGGCACCATTAGAACTCATACATTCTAATCTTTGTGAGATGAATGGTGTGTTGACTAAAGGTGGAAAGAAATACTTCATGACGTTGATAGATGATTCCACTAGATATTGCTATGTGTATCTGTTAAATACTAAAGATGAGGCTCTACACTACTTTAAAATCTAGAAGGCAGAAGTTGAGAATCAACTTGAAAATAAAATTAAACGAGTCTGATCAGATCGTGGTGGAGAGTACTTCTCGAGTGAGTTTGATTCCTTTTGTGCGGAACACGACATTGTTCATAAGAAGACGCCTCCCTACTCACCCCAGTAAAACGGGGTTGCCGAGCGGAAAAACCATACTCTAACTGATTTGGTTAACGCCATTTTAGATACATCGGGTTTATCCAAGGCATGGTGGGGGGAGGCTATATTGATAGCATGTCATGTCCTGAATAAAGTTCCGACAAAGGATAATGAGATTACTCCCTATGAGAAATGGGCGAAGAGAAGGACAATACTTTCGTACTTGCGTACTTGGGGGCTGTTTGGCGAAAGTCAATGTGTCGATCCCCAAAAAACATAAGCTTGGACCCAAGACTATGGACTGCATTAATTTGGGCTACTCTAAGAACAACGTTGGCTATAGATTTCTAGTAGTGAAATCTGAGGTACCTGACCAGAAGGTCGGTACAATTATGGAGTCTAAGGATGCTACATTCTTTGAGAATATTTTTCCCATGAGAGATATGCAAAGCACTTCTAGACAAGAATCTGAGGAGACTCCTGAGCCTGCCATTCCTATGGATTATTATGAACAAACACATGATGAAAAATCCTGAGGAGGATGACGAGGAAACCCTTGGTAGGGGCAAGAGACAAAAGACTGCAAAGACCTTTGGTGATGATTTCTTCGTGTACCTCATGAATGATACTCCCACTTCTATTTCAGAAGCATATGCCTCTTCAGAAGCTGACTACTGGAAGGATGCGGTCCGTAGCGAGATGGATTCCATCATGGCTAACGGGACATGGGAGATCACTGAGCGTCCCTATGGTTGCATACCATTAGGATGTAAGTGGGTGTTCAAAAAGAGGCTTAGGCCCGATGATACGATTGAAAAATACAAGGCTAGACTTGTGGCCAAGGGCTATGACCAGAAAGAAGAGGAAGATTTCTTCGACACTTATTCACCTGTGGCTAGACTGACCACCATTCGAGTATTACTCTCATTGGCGGCCTCGCATGGTCTTCTCGTCCACCAGATGGATGTTAAGACGGCTTTTCTGAATGGAGAGCTAAACGAGGAAATCTACATGCAACAACCAGATGGCTTTGTGATAGATGGTCAGGAAAGAAAGGTGTGTAGATTGCTGAAATCTTTATATGGCCTGAAGCAAGCACCTAAGAAATGGCATGATAAGTTTAATACAACTCTGACATCTGTTAGTTTCGTTGTTAATGAGGCTGACAAATGTGTATACTATCGCCATGGTGGGGGCGGAGGAGTTATACTGTGCTTGTATGTTGATGACATACTGATATTCGGAACCAACCTCAAAGTCATTGAGGAGGTCAAGTCGTTTCTGTTTCAGAACTTTGAGATGAAAGACCTTGGTGTGGCTGATGTTATCTTGAACATCAAGCTACTGAGAGATAATGAGGGTGGGGTTACACTTCTGCAATCCCACTATGTTGAGAAGGTGTTGAGTCGTTTTGGATACTTGGACTGCACACCATCTCAAACACCATATGATCCTAGCGTGTTGATTCAAAAGTCCAAAGGCACGGCTATAGATCAATTGAGATACTCTCAAATCATTGGTCACTAATGTACCTAGCGAGCGCAACGAGGCCATCGTGTTTGTTGTGAGCAAACTGAGCCGGTTTGTTTCCAAACTGGGTGATGTACATTGGCATGTTGTTGAACGAGTTATGCGCTATCTGAAAGGTACTATGAACTATGGACTTCACTATACCGGAGACCCATCGGTACTTGAAGGGTATAGTGATGCAAATTGGATCTCTGATGCTGATGAGATGAAGGCCACAACTGATATATGTTTACTCTTGGAGGTGGCGCTGTTTTCTAGAAGTCTTGCAAGTAAACAATTTTAACGAGATCGACAATGGAAGCAGAATTAACGGCATTAGACACATCTGGTGTTGAAGCAGGATGGCTTCGAGATCTTTTGATGGACTTATCATTGGTTGATAAACCGGTTCCAGCTCTCCTTACGAACTGTGATAATTAGACTGTCATCACCAAGGTGAAGAGTTCAAAGGACAACATGAAGTCCACCAAACACATAAGAATGTGATTAAAAGCTGTCAGAAAATTAAGAAACTCCGGAGTGGTAGCGTTGGACTATGTCCATACGGCTAAGAATCTGACAGATCCCTTTACGAAAGGGCTATCACGTGTTGTGATAGATAATGCATCGAGGGAGATGGGTATGAGACCCACATGAGTTGCCATGGTGGTAACCCAACCTATGTGATCGGAGATCCCGTGAAGTAGGACCTGGGAAAACAAGCCAGTGGTGAACTGAGAAGAGTAACTATACTAACCCACTCCGTTGGAGATGCAATACTCTCAAGACTGTATGGTAGGATGACTATTGTCTCAATGAGTTTCAAAACTTATGTAAGCAAGATGCTTTCCTACATAGCTATCTTTGGAGGAACACACCTATGTGAGCCCGACTGCTGGTCACAGTCTATAAGATTGGGGTGATCTCTAGTAAGCTTATGAATAGGCCAGGAGTGTGACTTATATGCTCCACCCGAGGGGTCAGCCTTCGGCAGCCCAGTACTAGTAAGACATGTAGTGAAGCTTCTTTACACCAAACTGACAATTCAAGGCATATTCCATTGTTCAGTTGTGAAGGAGTGTAGCTACTTGCTCTAGGTGAAGCTCAACCTTAATAGGTCTTCACTGAAACACTGGTATATCGAAACAACAATTGGAACAGAGGACACAATGGGCCCTCGAGATCTGGTGAGGAATTGCTGAAATTTGAGATGGGCTTTAGGCCCATGTAGCAATTTCTGAAAATTTCTAAGGGCTCATGTGGGTTTATTGGCACTAGGTGGAGGTGGGAAGTTTAGTTCCACACCGGAAGTGGAAGAGGAGTTGGACCTTTTTATAAGGGATGTTCTTTCACATGTTATTGGAGTTTGAGAATAGAAGAGGCCCTCGCGCACTCCTCCTTCGTCGCCCGCCACGTCTCGTCACGCCGCGCCGCGCCGCGGGTTGCGGGATTGAGCCGAGCCGAGCTCACACCTACGCGCTTATTTTTGCCAATCACTAACGGAGAGTTTTTGATAGCTGGGCCACGATCTGAGACGTTGGATCGTGGGCTGTCATGGACTCGGACGTGGGTCGAGCCCACGTCTCTCCACGCGGCTGCGCCTATATAAGTGTGCGGTGTCTCCCAACCCTAGCCGCCATGAACAGATCACATCTGCTCCACGCGCACGCCCACCGTCGTTCCCTTGCTGCTGCTGTCGCCAATGACTCCATCCCGTCCGCCGCGTATACGGTCGACGGGAGAGCAGGTCCCCGAAACCACGCCCTTCTGATTTCTGTACGGGTGAGGGGTGAATAGGTTTTTGGGCAGCGACTACGCGACTGCTCGCTTTCGATCTGCTACTTCCTCTACGTCTGCGTCTCCCTCATCATCACCGTATCCACCGACACCGAACGTGCCACCGTCGAGAAGCTCGAGGCCGACAAGAAGGCCGCCGAGGACACCGCTGCTGCCGCCACCATCGCGGCGGCCTCTGCATGGCCTACTGGAGGGTATAACTCATTTATCCCGCTCCTACTGTTTTCTGTTATAGCTATGCTAGCGTTATACGTAGATGTATCCGCTGTTAGTGTAGCATGTGCTTGCGTGATCCAATATCAGCATGTTCTTAATTCTGTCAATGTCATGCTAGTAATTTATTTATGGATTAAATTAGTCGAAAAATTACCTATTTACTCAGCAATTTTTAACCGCGTGCCGCCTGTATTTCTACTGTGCATCTGCCTTTTTTTTGCGAGAAGGTTCCTACATCGCGTGTCGTGCAGATGATCGCATCTCGTTTGCCACCTACTTGTGGCGATGCAGGGTTGCAGGCGGCTGGCAAACTGAGAATTCCTACATGCACTCCATTGAGCGAGAAACTAACAAGTGCCACCTATTCCCTATGCGTAGGCATGGCGCATAATCCAAGATCCACCGGCTGCCGCGGGGAAGCCTGCACGGTTCAGCCATCTCATTGATCGGTGCATCCATCTCACCTGGGACAGACAACTCGGAGCGCCACATCGATCTGCAGGGGAATCCTGCCTCCTCCTCCTCCAGGGTTTCATCGTACTGGCTAGCTAACTCCACCACCACCTAGCGTCGACCTCTGCACCTGTTTCTCCTCCTTCCTTCCGCCCTAGCTAGCACCGCGCGTACGTACGCGCCTCTGAATTAAGCCTCCGTTACCTACTAGTTCAAAGCCAGCAGTGACAGTTAGGTCACACGCACAGTAATACAGCTGCTCATGCGTGCCACCATCTGAACCGAACCAAAATCAAGCCGTTTCCTGGACACGGCGTACGCGCATTCCGCTTTTAGGCGGCTCGTGCTGCAGCTATCGGAACACGACTCCACGGCCTAAAATTAATGCATCAGGGTTCAGGCACATGTCATTTTCACTCATCTATCTCTCTGCTGGTTCCATACATGCATCTTTAGTGGAGTATATACTACTATCTCTATATCTGCACGCACTGTTGGCTGTACATATATAAAGAAAGAAGACACAGGAGCGCGAACCCCAACTTGGCCACGGGAGATCTAGCTGTTAGCATCCATGAATATCCAGACACGCATCCGCGTGAGATGTAGCAAGCATCCAAATCATCTCCTTTCACGTACGTTGATATAAATCTGTACGCCTGCATGCGATTGGCTGCATTAGTCTTAATATTTCATATATAATCCATAGCTAAGCTATGCGATCATCTGGGTGAGGCCGCCGATTAACTCCAGTTCTTTTCCAATCACGAGAGACCCTACCCGTGAATGGATGAATCAGCCGCTGGCCCCAGTCTGTTGTCGAGCCCAGGATACGCACACATTGCCGACCTAATCGCACAGTACGCATGAAAAGGAATGTCTCGTCAACCCCTACATGCCCAGCATTCCCTTGGCAGCATTATTCCTCGCTTGATCTACACGGCCATTATTGGAGACCGGTCGATACACGCTTGAGTACACATCATCTCTAACATTCCCTCCTCTCCGTCGACGTCGCCGCGTCGCAATAATGCAACCAGCCAATCGTACGTCCAAGCCGAGCGCCTGGCTGGCTCTCAGAACGAACGAGCCAACTTGGAAGCAAAAAAGACCTCCCGATCGATCGATCTCTTCCGTGCCGCGCAACCTCTCTGCCTCCTAGCTACTCCGGCTCCAGTAGCCAGTGGCTTATTCCTCACATCTATTCCACGGCCCCTTTCACGTTGATGCTGTGATTCTAATCATGCGTCTGTCATGCCATATATTAGTACTAGTTTATTGCCTGCAGTTCTCTGCATCCGATGACGCCAGAACGTGTTAGGGGCAGCATCTAGCTTGGCTATAGGCTAGGTTAAATCCATGTCCTGCTACTGAGATCGACCCCGCCCAGAAGCTCCTCGCGACACGATCCACGTCTCAGGCCAGCGGTGACAGCAGAAAACAACCGTAAAAACGATTTGTTCTCCCCTCATCGATGGAACCCGCTGGAATTACAGCATGCATTTACGTTCACACTGCAACAAACATTTCGCCCACTGGCACGGCAACATCTGGCTCGCTGGCGACGCGAGCCCGCGTTCGACGAGACCGCTGTGTTGTTGGGTGATGGATTAGATGAAGCTGCCGCGGCTGCCTGGCCGCGTATCTGTGTAGCGAAATGTCGAGGGATACCGTGTCCCAAGCTGCTCTGGGATAAGGATCTCCAACGGCAACCCCCAAAACCTCCCGCATCCATCCATGGAAAGGGCAGTCAGTTCACGGATGCGGAAGGCAACCATCTAAAGCTAGTCATATACATTTTCACAATAACTCAAATCAACCGAACTAAATTCGTTTAAACAAGTTCAAAATTCATATAAACACGGTCAAATTTCAAATAAACATACCGGATTTCATATAAACATGATATTTCATTACAAATACATCAAAGCGGTCCTATGCGGGCTTTGGAGTTTAATTAATCTAAATGATCGCCGGTGTCCGGTCCCCGTCTCCGGCCATCAGCCTCGAGAACTGAAGCTTCATTGTCTTCAGTTTTGCCTCGGCGCTCTCCAACTCCGCCTCCGGAGCCCCAAAAACTGAAGTTGTCCGCCTCGACTTCACCGCCAAGCGACTAATCGACCGAAGATACTGAGCCCGCCAAGCTTGGCGTCGACAGGAGGGGAGGAACGGTGGCCTTCTTGGGACCCGAGCGGCGGCGACCTACCGTGCACTACTCTTCCTCGTTGTCGGCGGTGCCCGCGGACGTGCCGGCTTCTTCGTGGTCGTGCTCCTTGTCGTGGTCGTCGTGGTCGTGCTGGCTTATTCCTCGTCGTCGGTGTCGCCGATCAACGCCCCGCCTGCGTCGTCGTCGCGTTCCTTGCCGGCGGCCGCCACCTCCGCCACCCGTTGCTGCTACCGCCAGCGGGTGAGGCGGATCTCGCGGGCGGGGCAGTAGGACTCGAGCAGCGCCTCCTGCTCCACCAGGTCCGGGTCCGGCGCGACCGCCCTGCTGGCGGCGACTTGCTCCTCCGCCTGCAGATGCTCCTCGAGAAGGTTGTGGTTGTAGTTGGCATCTGTCTGCGCCTCCGGAATTGCTCCTCCCGCACCATGTCCATATAATGGGCACGGGCCTCGCCGATGGTCAGGGTGCAATGCACCGGTAAGGAGGAGGGTGACGCGGAGGAAGAGGAGGGTGGTGTTGTCTCTTCGTTGGAGGCGTCCTTCATTTGCACGTCCTCTAGCTGCCAGTCGGCAGCAATGACGGCCATGGCCTTCTTCTGCTCCGACGTAAGCCCGTCGCAAAGAGCTTTGGCCGCAGGGGGATCCATGGCGGGGAGTGGTGTGGAGAGGATGACTATGGTTATGTCCGGGACACCGCGACAACGGTTTATATAGCACCGGTGAGCGGAGACGGGCAGACGGGTGGTGCCGGAGGAGACGCCTCAGCAACCGCGTGCCATAAATGCGGGCGGCAGGCGGACCGACGGGCGACCATCGTGTCGTTTGAACACGCGGCAGTCGCCTGCACCGAAAAATGGTGCGGGCGGCGCTCTTTCGGCCGACACGCCGCTTCAATGCCGACGTCGGTGAGCGGTTGTGTCCGCTCTGAATTGGCATGAATACGTGCCCTGGCGGTCTGGAGCGGCGCTGGCCGTAAACGCGTGGAAGGGATGAGGGTTTTTGGCTGGCCAAGGCGGTCAGAGAGTTTGAGATTCTTCCGGACTCCCGCACCCCCCCCCCCCCCCCCCCCCTCCGCCCGTCAATTTGCGAGAGAAATCGTGTCCAAATCGCTTGCGGACCAATACAGACCCGCGTCGAATGACTTCAATGGTCTGAACACGCGGTTTAAACTGTTGCTTAGAGTTTGCGGGTCAGTGTTGAAGATGCCATAACCCCTAGAACCCGATCCTAGAAGCTTTCAGGTCAAACGACCCGTAGAACATATGCCCACTGTTTCTTTTAGAGAAAAGGAGCATGCGTGTTTAATAGAATGTAGGCTTCGATTGGCCCTGAGCCCCTGACGGGTGTGACGTGTCGATCGATTTAACGGCCGGTCTGAACATATGTCACCTCGGCATATATCTTCCAACATTGACAAGATTTAATTAGAGATGAAGCTACCTACCTACTTAATAGACTGGCTAAAAAGCTTCTATTGACGCATGATTAGGCATGATGTTTGAATTAATTCTTCCACAATACGAAGTAGCTTCTTAGCTGAGACCGGCGTGACCACCTCTCCTCGAGATAAACGATAGCTCTGTCAAACCCCCTTTATGCTCAAATGAAAATTCACGTGGGGAAACTCTCTCCCCAGGTCACGTTTAAAACAATTCAGCTGAGAAGAGGTTTAGCGTGCGAAAATATTGCTAACTTGGTAGTAGATCTAGAGACCAGAAGTCAAAAGCTCTAGGCCTATCTAGGTGTTCATGGCGTGGTCATGATGGAAAGTATATTTGTAGGAATGACATACAAAAATGAAGTTTGGCTTTTCTTTTCCGAGACGGAGGCAAAAGATTTGACTAATCGATTGATTAAAAAAAGGAGAATTGCTTATTTAGTTAACAAAAGCTGGGCTAAAACCGATACAAACTAGACCACATCCGG
This sequence comes from Triticum aestivum, assembly GCF_018294505.1. Lineage (NCBI taxonomy): Eukaryota > Viridiplantae > Streptophyta > Magnoliopsida > Poales > Poaceae > Triticum > Triticum aestivum. Next base: position 629,542,402 of record NC_057797.1, read on the forward strand.
ACTACTCATAAAACATTTAGATACACAAGTGGCATGACATGCTCTTACCGCAGTTCACAATAGTCGGGGATCATGAAAATCATGATTTCATGGCATGGTCAAGATGAGAAGAGGTTAGTCGCGCGAGTTATTACTAACTTAGTAGTGGATCTAGAGACCAGAAGCCAAAAGCTCGAGGCCTATCTAGGTGTTCATGGCGTGGTCATGATGGAAAATATATTTGTAGGAATGATATATGAAGTTGAAGTTTGGCTCTTTTTTTTCAAGACAGAGGCAGTTTTTAAAAATAATTTATTGATTAAAAAGAAGAGAATTGCCTAACAAAAACTAAGCTAAAACCGATACAGACTAGACCACATCGGGACTAATCACAAAACATGAAAATCATACGACTGCATAAGCGGCCTGGCATGCTCTCACCGCACTTCACAACCGTCGGGGACCATGAAAATCATCACTTCATGTCATGGCTATGATGGAAATTGGAAAATATATTCGTCGAAATGATATATAAAAATGAAGCTTGGCTTTCCAAGTGAATGAATTTAAGAATACCATTTAGTTGCTAAAATGAAAATATTTAGTTGCATATACATAAATGTGTGGCAGGGCCCAAAGTCGGAACTGCCTAGTCTTCAACGCATTTGCCCAGTTGTTTGGCATGAGCCGGCATGGATCCTGTGTGTCAGCCGCGGTGAGGGTTTTTATGTTAGTTTTCCACGATGAAGTAGGAACTGTTTGCTCAAGAAAAATGGATCCGGCTTGCCTGCTCCTTTCCCGTGCTCCCATTCGTGCTCTCACTTAATCCCATGGCTGGCTGTTTTTCTTTTTTCTTTCTAATCTAATCATCTCACCCTCTGATTTTAAGGGGGTGAGGCCGGGCCTTATTTTGTTCTAATCAAATCAAGCCATATAGATGGAAGCACGGATGGGCACACGACGGGGGAGCAGACAAGTCTCGTCCAAGAAAAATAGATGACCAAGAGAAGTTGCAACCAATCTCGCTCCTCTCTTTGGTGGCATGTAAGGGTCTTTGTGGGTAGCCAGGCCAGCCGGTGGGGCTCTGCCTTTGTGAACGTACTGAAACAATTTCCGGCTAATTATTTGCTAATTAAATAGAAAATTATATCTAGCTAACATAGATATCTATTCTTGGTGCGCATATTCAAGATTTAAAATCTCTTCTTAATATATGTATATTCTTTTGGATTCTTATTCAAACAGTAAATGCATTGTAGCTGGCCTAGTACAGCTTGATCTATAGTCAATACTAAAGGAAAAATCAAGTCTGGCCTTGCGTTTGTCATTGGTTGCAGTGCTATTGGCCAAAAGCTTGTCTAGCTCTTGGCCGCAGTGGCACCAGCTGTGACAGCGCTCTTGGATGCCGTTCTTCCGTGTCCATTTATGGAGTCTTATTGTATCGATGAAACTATTGATTCTTGTCCATCATGTCTTGTACTTCAAAACGACCTTATACCCTTATATACCCACGAGGCTTAAGCAATACAATGAACTATTCCATCAAATCTCTCTCGCCCTTCTAACATGGTATCAGTTTCCGGGTTCTAAACCCTAGCCGCAGCCGCTTCCGCACCCGCACACCGCCACCGGGGCGGTCGGCCTTCATGACCACCGTCGGAGACCGCGCCGCCCATATCTAGAGTTCGTTTGCCGGTCGTGTTGATCGGCCGCCCTAGTGAGTCTGTTTCCCGAGCTATTGCTTCGGATTTTTTCGCTCTCTCGTCGGTCGTTTTGATCGATATTTTCTTTGGTTTTCCGATCTATGCTTTATCGGTTCACATCGCCCGCTATTGCCGTCGATCCCCATGCGCCTCTACTCCGACACCGGCGCAACCGGCCGGCCTCTTCACCGACCCGACGGCCTCGCGCGAGAGGCGCCCCTAATGGCCGTCGTTCGCGCGTCTGCCCGGCCGTCGTCCCGAACCGTCGGCCTCGCGCGAGAGGCGGCCCCTCACGGCAGTCTTCCACGCGTCCGCCCGCTCGTTGATCTACGTCGGCTATCACCGCCCTGTCTCCGAGTTCAGCGCGCCCCTCCACCGATCGAGCAACAGGCTGACGCTGCGTCACCTCGTTGGGCCGCAGCGCCGCCGCCCCGTGGTTCTCCCTGTGGCTGCGCTGTCGCTGTGTCACCCCTTCGGGCCGTAGTGCCGCGGCACGCGATCCCCACCGCCGCCCTGAGGCCGTTCCCGTGGTTGCACCACCTCGCGTGCTGCCGCTGCGTCGCCCCTTCGGGCCGTAGTGTCGCGGCCTGCGGTCAACCGCCGCACTGAGGCCGTCCACTTCAAGCCGTCCCCGAGGCTGCACCGACCCTCGCGCTGCCGCTGCGTCGTCCCGTCGGATCGTAGCGAGCGTGACACGCGATCCCTGCAACCGCCCCGAGGTCTTCCCCGCCGTCGCCCCGACCTGCCCGCCGCTGTTGCGTCGCCCCTTTGGGTTGTAAAGCTGCGGCCCGCGGTCCATCGCCGTCCACGCGCGTTGACTTCCATGTAATATGCGCCACACGGCCTCCCTTGGCGCAAACGTCGCCGTCCGCGCCGGTCTTCATCACGTTGTCGGGTTCATTGTCGCCTACTTCGAGAACCGCCACCGCACTCCTTCTCTAGCCGCTGCCGCCACTGCTCTTCTTCCGCGGCTCCACGGCGACTACCTCGACACCGGCAACCCCCGACTCAACACCGACTACGGCGTTCTTCGCATGGCTACCTCGACTACGGCTACACCACCTACGCTCTCGGCTACCTTGACAAACGGCACAAAGGGCTACCGCCATGCTTGAGCAACCTCGTCGGTTTTCACTCCAGCCACGACTCCGCGATGCATCGACCGTTACGCCTGTGGGGGTGTCCATCAGCTTTCCTTCGGATTATTTTCCAGTCTCACCGTCTGCGTCGCTTCCTTTGTGACTGCGGGGGATGTTGAGTATCATTGTTATTATAAAAGCATAGGATAACGGAGGATTTATTCCACCATGCCTTTACTTCAAAAAGACTTTGTACTCCTATATATATGCCCATGAAGCTCAAGCAATACAATAAACTATTTCATCAAATCTCTTTCTCCCTTCTAACACAATCAAATGAACTTGATGATGCTCATTTTGTGTCACATTCTTCCGAATTTTGGCGATGAAATGTTGTCTATCCGGATGCATGGAGGGAATATACTAGTCTCCCCAGGCGAACCATACGGAAGCTCTCGGAAATCACGATCCACCGGTCGCTAGCGACGCACAGTGGTCGGAATCGTTGACAGGGGAGCAAATCATGATCGGCCACCCGAAGCACGCCGCGGCCACGGCCTCCCCGTGAGATGACGCAGGGATTTCTTAGCCTTCCGGGTTCCGAGATGGCTACGGCGAAAAACCAAACCAACCCCGGTTGCCGCAAGGAAGAGGCCACGGAGAGCCGTGACTCCATTGGCAAAAAGCCTCGCCCTTATCCTACATGGCAACCGGTCGTCCGGAGCCCTCTGATCGATCCAGTCGGCGCCACGTCGCGTGGCCCTCCAATCATGGAGCGCCCTGCAGCCCCGGCCAATAATTCATGCGTGTTGCTTCCGCCGTGTATCTTCCCTTCCGTTCCCGATCGATCGATCGAGCTTAGCAGAGCAGCCATCATTCCCCTGTGCGCGCACGCACGCGCCGCCTCCCTCCGCTTAGCTTGCAGCGGCAGCAGCAGCGGGCGCGCGGCTGGGGCGGGCCTGGCCGTCGCTGTCCGGCGCGCCGAGGGCCCCTTGATTGGCAATTGGGGGCTAGAGGACAGGGCGCTGCTGATGGCATGCAGCCGAGAGGATAGAGATGCGAGCTTCGTCCCGACTCATCCGCTTGGCATGCGCTTCCATGCTCTGGGTTGGCTGCTTCCTGGCCCGGAATTTTAACGTCTGCTAATCGATCGTCTGCTTGCTATACTAGCTGGGGAAATGGATGGGCACGCTTTGTCGGACCTGTGTGCTTCTTTTTCGTCATGAACAATGGCAAGTGACAGCGAGCTTGCTTGCGTTGCTTAAACATACAGGGTGCCAATAAACTCCAAATTAACTTAGTTGTGTGTTTGCATATACGGTCCACCCTGCACATCCTTGCGATGCTAGAAAAAATTGTAGCTGTGTGTTTGCACGCGATATGTCCCAAATTGTATACATAGATTTTTGAAGCTCAAACCGTAGAACAACGCTATTTTCTATTAATAAAACTAATACTCCCTTAGTTCCTTAATATAAGGTGTATAGATTTTTGAGAAAAAAATCCAAAATATAAGGTGTATTACGTTGCATCACTTGTTTGGATAATTCTTTTAGGGATTTGATTACATTTCCTTATATCATGCAAACTCCTCTATTTTCTCATGTCAATTAGTCAGGTGTAATCTCGCCCCAAACTTGTGAAATTTTCCCTCCACATGCATTCTTTAATTTCCGTGCCAGAAACTATACACCCTATATTTAGGAACGGAGGGATAAGCTATACAGAAAAAAGGATATACAAAAAAACAAAAGAAGGGATAAGCTATCCAATTCCAGCCTTTTCTAACATGGTCAAGTGATATGCAAACTTATGCAGTGTTCATCCTAGATGATCACTGATCCACCCTTGCAAATTACCCAAGTACTTTGCCTTGATCCTGTGCTCTGGTAGTTTAAGATCCTCTTTTGACTTGAATTTCCAGCCATTGACACTTGGTACTTCCTTTCTGAAAATTTTCCCATTTCTTTGCCCCTAGATGGACCAACATCCTTGAATGATGATTTCTATTGCAATATGATTTGGTAATTCAGCTCTTGTCAGGAGAATATCATCCAAAAAGGATATACCAAGTTTTTTCTTGGGGAGACAATCCACAGTCCCAAAAAAGATGCCTTGCTGTTTCTTCAGTATCTTCATGGCAGAAAACACATGTGTAACTTTCTAGTGAGAAAGATTTCCTTTTGAGCACGTGTTCACCCTATCATGCATAAGTAGCCAGAAGGAAAATTTGTGTCTCAACTTGCATGAACTCTTCCACAACCATTTAAAAATCTGTTGTTCTTGCTGGGGTGGACTTAAGTGATGATACATCAATATGGAGGAATATTTGCTTTTCTAGCCCTTACAAACCCAAGACTCTTTTTGTTGGTCATTACCATGCATCTGCATCAATAGCTGCAGTTCATTGAACTGGGAGAATGCTTGAGTGGATAGTGGAGTGTTGAAAAATTGAGTTTGATCCTCAACTGAGGTCCAATCATTTACAGATAAAGCATCATCCTTTGTATACATAGATGAGTACTAATTAGCCACCACTTGGCATGGGTGGACAATGAAGAACATTTCTAGCCAATCCCGTAAAAGCTACATTTAGGGAACCTTTTCAGGTCCGGCGAATTAAGACCCATCTAGCCGAACCCCCAAACATTTAGTTCCCCAAAAATATAACTTTTGATCCTTGAAAACCTTGCAACTCATTTTTCTCTAGGGAAGTCATGTCTCATTAAAAATGAGGAATGAACATTGTCACTCATGGCCACTGCGACCGCCACGACCTAGCTCGCCACCGACCATCCCCTGACACACCCCGCCACCCGTGGCACATCTCTCGCCTAATATCTCCACTTTTTCGTCTTTCATGTTGACTCCGACCACGACGCCCCCCCCCCGCTGGCGCGTCGTCTCTAACCACAAGCAGAGCAGCACCACGAGCGGAAGAGCACACACAGAGGAGAAACATCATCAACTACATCTCTGTGTATAGAGAAACATGGCTGGCATCACTGAGTCCGATGTTTCATCATGCTTCAGACCACACCATCGTGCCACTACAAGAAGAAAGATGAGAAGAATCCATTAAGAAGAAGTACCCAAACCATGGCCTGAGGAGAAAAAAAATTCTCCTACTTCCTCAACTCCTTCACATGCGTATGTCATGCCCGGTGAGCCTTTATCAAGTTAATTTTTTGGATCATCTATAATAGGCCCTAGCTAGCTCATGGACATCATCCATTGACGAGAAGTCTAAAGGAAATATGCCCTAGAGGTAATAATAAAGTTGTTATTTATATTTCCTTATATCATGATAAATGTTTATTATTCATGCTAGAATTATATTAACCGGAAACTTAGTATGTGTGAATACATAGACAAAACAGAGTGTCCCTAGTATGCCTCTACTTGACTAGCTCGTTAATCAAAGATGGTTAAGTTTCCTGACCATAGACATGTGTTGTCATTTGATGAACGAGATCACATCATTAGAAAATGATGTGATGGACAAGACCCATCCGTTAGCTTAGCATAACGATCATTAAGTTTTATTGCTATTGCTTTCTTCATGACTTATACATATTCCTCTGACTATGAGATTATGCAACTCCGAATACAGGAGGAACACGTTGTGTGCTATCAAACGTCACAACGTAACTGGATGATTATAAAGATGCTCTACAGGTGTCTCCAAAGGTGTTTGTTGGGTTGGCATAGATCAAGATTAGGATTTGTCACTCCGAGCATCGGAGAAGGTATCTCTGGGCCCTCTCGGTGATGCACATCACTACAAGCCTTGCAAGCAACGTGACTAATGAGTTAGTCGCGTGATGATGTATTATGGAACGAGTAAAGACACTTGCCGGTAATGAGATTGAAGTAGGTATGATGATACCGACGATCGAATCTCGAGCAAGTAACATACTGATGACAAAGGGAATAACATATGTTGTTATTGCGATTTGACCGATAAAGATCTTCATAGAATATGTTGGAACCAATATGGGCATCCAGGTTTCGCTATTGGTTATTGACCGGAGATGTGTCTCGGTCATGTCTACATAGTTCTTGAACTCGTAGGGTCCGCACGCTTAACGTTCGATGGCGATTTGTATTATGAGTTATGTGTTTTGGTGACTATCGTGGGTTTGTCACGGCAGATGTCCTCGTGAAAGGACTTAGTTGTGGAACCATCGTGATGGGTTAGCTTAAAGGGGTTAAACCAGACAAGGGGACACGGGAGTTTATACTAGTTCAGCCCCTTCGATGAAGGTAAAAGCCTACGTCTAGTTGTGATTGGTATTGCTAGGGTTTCCAAGGCCAGGGAGCGAATCCGCTTTGTCTGGCTTTCGACTTGTTGTTCTCTGTTCCTAAACCGCGGCCGGGTCATCCCTTTATATACATAGGTTGACGCCTGCCGGGCTACAGAGTCCCGAAGCCGGTTTATAAACGTATCCGGTTCGGTCTCTCTCTTTCTATCTTACTATACAAGTTACATGACTGGGCCGGTTTACATTTACATATTGTACTCGCCTCTGGGCCCTTCGTAAAGTGCTAGCATCTTTACATCTTCATGGGCTTCTAATCTTCAAAGAGTCAACCCGGCTACCCAAGGCCGTTTTACCTCCAGTAGTAATATCCCCAACAGTGACCGAAGTTTGTTCGGAGTCCTGGATGATATCACATACATGACGAGGAGTCTCGAAATGGTTGAGAGGTAAAGATTCATATATTGGAAGGAAATATTCGGACATCGAAATGGTACCGAATGATTCGGATATTTTACCGGAGTACTGAGGGGTTACCGGAACCCCCCGGGGAATTAATGAGCCTACATGGGCCTTAGTGCATAGAGAGGAGGTCCGCAAGGGGTGCCCCCCCGATGGCAGTCCGAATTGTACTAGGGGAGGGCGCGGCACCCCCCTTTTCCTCTCCCTCTCCCTCTCCTTCCTTTTCCCTCCGGTGAAGAAAGGAAATGGGGGGGGGGGGTGAATCCTACTAGGACTAGAACGAAATATGCCCTAGAGACAATAATAAAGTTGTTATTTATATTTCCTTATATCATGATAAATGTTTATTATTCATGCTAGAATTGTATTAACCAGAAACTTAGTACATGTGTGAATACATAGACAAACAGAGAGTCCCTAGTATGCCTCTACTTGACTAGCTCGTTAATCAAAGATGGTTAAGTTTCCTAACCATAGACATGTGTTGTGATTTGATGAACGGGATCACATCATTAGAGAATGATGTGATGGACAAGACCCATCCACTAGCTTAGCATAAATGATCTTTTACTTTTATTGCTATTTCTTTCATCATGACTTATACATGTTCCTATGACTATGAGATTATGCAACTCACGAATACCGGAGGAACACGTTGTGTGCTATCAAACGTCACAACGTAACTAGGTGATTATAAAGATGCTCTATAGTTGTCTCCGATGGTGTTTGTTGAGTTGGCATAGATCGAGATTATGATTTGTCACTTTGTGTATCAGAGAGGTATCTCTGGGCCCTCTCGGTAATGCACATCACTATGAGCCTTGCAAGCAATGTGACTAATGAGTTAGTTATGGGATAATGCATTACGGAATGAGTAAAGAGACTTGCCGGTAACGATATTGAACTAGGTATGATGATACCGACAATCGAATCTCGGGTAAGTAACATATCGATGACAAAGGGAACAACATATGTTGTTATGCGGTTTGACCGATAAAGATCTTCGTAGAATATGTAGGAACTAATATGAGCATCCATGTTCCGCTATTGGTTATTGACCGGAGATGTGTCTCAGTCATGTCTACATAGTTCTCGAACCCGCAGGATCCGCACGCTTAACGTTCGATGACGATTTGTATTATGAGTTATGTGATTTGATGACCGAAGTTTGTTCAGAGTCCCAAGATGAGATCACGGACATGACGAGGAGTCTTGAAATGGTAGAGAGGTAAAGATCGATATATTGGAAGGTTATATTCGTACACCGGAATTGTTCCGAAGTGTTTTGGGTATTTTCCGGAGTACCGGGAGGTTACCGGAACCCCTCGGGGAAGTAATGGGCCTTAATGGACTTTAGTGGAAAGGAGAGAAGGGCCTCAAGGGGTGGCCACACGCCCCCCAAAGGGCTGGTCCGAATTGGACTAGGAGGGGGCGGCGCCCCCCTCTTTCCTTCTCCCCTCTTCCTCTTTCCCTCCTTCTCCTAGTTGGAATAGGAAAGGGGGGTCAGTCCTACTTGGACCGGGAGTCCAAGTAGGACTTCCCCTTGGCGCGCCCCCCTTGGGCCGGCCTCCTCTCCCCCCTCCTTTATATACGTGGGATGGGGGCACCCCAAAGGCACACCAAGTCTTCTCTTAGCCTTGTGTGGTGCCCCCCTCCATAGTTACACACCTCAGTCATATCGTCGTAGTGCTTAGGAGAAGCCCTGCGCCGGTAAATTCATCATCACCATCGCCACGCCGACGTGCTGAAGGAACTCTCCCTCATCCTCAACTAGATCAAGAGCTCGAGGGACGTCATTGATACGTCTCCAACATATCTACTTTTTCTCACCCTTTTCCTCTTGTTTTGGAATCTAATTTGCATGATTTGAATGAAACTAACCACGGACTGATACTGTTTTCAGCAGAACTACCATGGTGTTGTTTTTGTGAATAAATAAAAGTTCTTGGAATGGAATGAAACTTTTTGAGGATTTTTTATACCAATAATAATAATTTCTGGAGCCAAGACCCACCGGAGAGGGGCCCCTAGGTGGGCACAACCCACCAGGGCGCGCCCCCTCTCCTGGCATGCCCAGGTGGGTTGTACCCACCTGGTGGCCCCGCTGACGACCCCCCTGATAATATAAAATCACATATTTCCAAAAAAAATCAGGACAAAAAGAATTATCGCGATCCACGAGACGGAGCCGCCGCCAGGCCTTGTTCTTCCTCGGGATGGCAGATCTGGAGTTCGTTTGGGGCTCCGAAGAGGGGGATCTTCGTTCTTCATCATCACCAACCCTTCTCCATCGCCAATTCCATGATGCTCCCCACCGGGAGTGAGTAATTCCTTTGTAGGCTCGCTGGTCGGTGTGGAGTTGGATGAGATTCATCATGTAATCGAGTTAGTTTTGTTAGGGCCTGATCCCTAGTATCCACTATGTTCTTGTTGGGGAACATATCAGAATTTTAAAATTTTCTACGCATCACCAAGATCAATCTATGGAGTCATATACATACCCTTGTAGATCGCGAGCGGAAGCTTTCAAGAGAACGGGGTTGATGGAGTCGTACTCGTCGTGATCCAAATCACCAATGACCGAGCGCCGAACGGACGGCACCTCCGCATTCAACACACGTACGGTTGGGGAAGACGTCTCCTCCTTCTTGATCCAGCAAGGGGGAGGGAGAGGTTGATGGAGATCTAGCAGCATGACGGCGTGGTGGTGGAAGCAGCGGGTATCTCGGCAGGGCTTCGCCAAGCTCAGCGAGAGGGAGAGGTGTTACGAGGGGAGAGGGAGGTGCCAGGGGCTAGGGTGCGGCTCCCATGCGCCTACCCACTATATATAGGGGTGGAGGGGGCTGGTTTCTTGCCCTCCAAGTCCATTGGGGCGTTGGCAAAGGTGGGGGGGGGGGAAGAAATCCCATCATTTCCCTTCCCCACCGATTGTTATCCCCCTTTTTAGGGATCTTGATCTTATCCCTTCGGGATATGATCTTATTCCTTCTAAGGGGGGATCTTGGGGCGCCTTGACCAGGGGTGTGGGGCCTTGCCCCCACTACCCACGTTCATGTGGGTCCCCCATGCAGGTGGGCCCCACTCCGGAACCTTCTAGAACCTTCCCGGTACAATACCGAAAAATCCCGAACATTTTCCGGTGGCCAAAATAGGACTTCCCATATATAAATCTTTACCTCTGGACCATTCCGGAACTCCTCGTGAAGTCCGGGATCTCATCCGGGACTCCGAACAACTTTCAGGTTACCGCATACTAATATCTCTACAACCCTAGCGTCACCGAACCTTAAGTGTGTAGACCTTACGGGTTCGGGAGACATGCAGACATGACCGAGACGACTCTCCGGTCAATAACCAACAGCGGGATCTGGATACCCATGTTGGCTCCCACATGTTCCACGATGATCTCATCGGATGAACCACAATGTCGAGGATTCAATCAATCCCGTATTCAATTCCCTTTGTCCAGCGGTATTGTACTTGCCCGAGATTCGATCGTCGGTATCCGATACCTTGTTCAATCTCGTTACCGGCAAGTCTCTTTACTCGTTCCGTAACACATCATCCCGTGATCAACTCCTTGGTCACATTGTGCACATTATGATGATGTCCTATCGAGTGGGCCCAGAGATACCTCTCCGTCACACGGAGTGACAAATCCTAGTCTCGATTCGTGCCAACCCAACAGACACTTTCGGAGATACCCGTAGTGCACCTTTATAGCCACCCAGTTATGTTGTGACGTTTGGCACACCCAAAGCATTCCTACGGTATCCGGGAGTTGCACAATCTCATGGTCTAAGGAAATGATACTTGACATTTAGAAAAGCTTTAGCATACGAACTACACGATCTTTGTGCTAGGCTTAGGATTGGGTCTTGTCCATCACATCATTCTCCTAATGATGTGATCCCGTTATCAACGACATCCAATGTCCATGGTCAGGAAACCGTAACCATCTATTGATCAACGAGCTAGTTAACTAGAGGCTTACTAGGGACATGGTGTTGTATATGGATCCACACATGTATCTGAGTTTCCTATCAATACAATTCTAGCATGGATAATAAACGATTATCATGAACAAGGAAATATAATAATAACCAATTTATTATTGCCTCTAGGGCATATTTCCAACAGTCTCCCACTTGCACTAGAGTCAATAATCTAGTTCACATCGCCATGTGATTAACACTCACATGTCACATCGCCATGTGACCAACATCCAACGAGTTTACTAGAGTCAATAATCTAGTTCACATCACTATGTGATTAACACTCAATGAGTTCTGGGTTTGATCATGTTATGCTTGTGAGAGAGGTTTTAGTCAACGGGTCTGCAACATTCAGATCCGTATGTACTTCGCAAATCTCTATGCTATATTTGGAGCCATTTCAAATAACTGTTCTACTTGGAGCTATTCTAAATTGTTGCTCCATTATACGTATCCGGTATCTCTACTCAGAGCTATCCGGATAGGTGTTAAGCTTGCATCGATGTAACTCTTTACGTCAAACTCTTTATCACCTCCATAACCAAGAAACATATCCTTATTCCTCTAAGGATAATTTTGACCGCTATCTGGTGATCTACTCCTAGATCACCTTTGTACCCTCTTGCCAGACATGTGGCAAGGCACACATCAGGTGCAGTACTCAGCATGGCATACCGTATAGAGCCTATGACAAAAGCATAGGGGACGACCTTCGTCCTTCCTCTTTCTCCTGCCGTGGTCGAGCTTTAACTTCATAACTTCATACCTTACAACTCAGGCAAGAACTCCTTCTTTGACTGATCCATCTTGAACACCTTCAAGATCATGTCAAGGTATGCGCTCATTTGAAAGTACCATTAAGCGTTTTGATCTATCCTTATAGATCTTGATGCTCAATGTTCAAGTATCTTAATCCAGGTTTTCCATTGAAAAACACTTTTCAAATAACCCTATATGCTTTCCAGAAATTCTACATCATTTCTGATCAACAATATGTCAACAACATATACTCATCAGAAATTCTATAGTGCTCCCACTCACTTCTTTGGAAATACAAGTTTCTCATAAACTTTGTATAAACCCAAAAGCTTTGATCATCTCATCAAAGCGTACATTCCAACTCCGAGATGCTTACTCCAGTCCTTAGAAGGATTGCTGGAGCTTTGCATACTTGTTAGCATTTTTCAGGACAGACAAAACCTTCTGGTTGTATCACATACAACCTTTCCTCAATAAAATCGTCAAGGAAACAATATTTTGACATCGTATCTGCAAGATTTCATAAACAATGCAGTAACTGCTAACATAATTCCAACAGACTCTTAGCATCACTACGAGTGAGAAAGTCTCATCGTAGTCAACTCCTTGAACTTGTCAGAAAACATCTTAACAACAAGTCGAGCTTTCTTAATGGTGATACTTACCACCATTGTCCGTCTTTCTTTTAAAATCCATATGTACCCAACAGCCTTATGACCATCAAGCAGTTCTTCCAAAGTCTACACTTTGTTTTCATACATGGATCCTCTCTCGGATTTTATGGCCTCGAGCCAATTTTCGGAATCCAGGCCCACCATTGCTTCTCCATAGCTCATAGGTTCATTGTTGTCTAGCAACATGACTTCCAAGACAGGATTGCGTACCACTCTGAAGTAGTACGCATCCTTGTCATCCTACGAGGTTTGGTAGTGACTTGATCCGAAGTTTCATGATCACTATCATAAGCTTCCACTTCAATTGGTGTAGGTGCCACAGGAACAACTCCCTGTGCCCTGCTATACACTGGTTGAAGTGACGGTTCAATAACCTCATCAAGTCTCCACCATCCTCCCACTCAATTCTTTCGAGAGAAACTTTTCCTCGAGAAAGGACCCGATTCTAGAAACAATACCTATTTCTTTCGGATCTGAGACAGGAGGTATACCCAACTATTTTGGGTACTCCATGAAGATGCATTTATCCGCTTTGGGTTCGAGCTTATCAGCCTGAAACTTTTCACATAAGCGTTGCAACCCCAAACTTTTAAGAAATGACAACTTAGGTTTCTCTAAACCATAGTTCATACGGTGTCATCTCATCGGAATTATGTGGTGCCCTATTTAAAGTGAATGTGGTTGTCTCTAATGCCTAACCCATAAACTATCGTGGTAATTCGATAAGAGACATCATGGTATGCATCATACCCAATAGGGTGCAGTTATGATGTTCGGACACACCATCACACTATGGTGTTCCAGGCTGTATTAGTTGTGAAACAATTTCCACAATGTCTTAATTATGTGCCAAACTGGTAATTCAGATATTCATCTCTATGATCATATCATAGATATTTTATCCTCTTGTCACGACGATCTTCAACTTCACCCTGAAATTACTTGAACCTTTCAATAATTCAGACTCATGATTCATCAAGTAAATATACTTAGCATCTACTCAAATCATCTGTGAAGTAAGAATATAACGATATCCACTACATGCCTCAACACTCATTGGACTGCACACATCAAGATGTATTACTTCCAGCAAGTTGCTTTCTTGTTCCATCTTACTGAAAACGATGCCTTTCAGTCATCTTGCTCATGTGGTATGATTTGCATGTCTCAAGTGATTCAAAATCAAGCGAGTCCAAAGATCCATCAACATGGAGCTTCTTCATGCGTTTTATACCATTGTGACTAAAATTGCAGTGCCACAAGTATGTGGTACTATCATTACTATCTTGTATCTTTTGGCATGAACATGTGTATCACTACGATCGGGATTCGATAAAGCATTCATTTTAGGTGCAAGACCATTAAAGGTATTATTCAAATAAATAAATTAACCATTATTCTCCTTAAATGAATAACCGTATTGCGATAAACATAATCCAATCATGTCTATGCTCAACGCAAACACCAAATAACAATTATTTAGGTTTAACACCAATCCCGATGGTAAAGGGAGCGTGCGATGCTTGATCACATCAACCTTGGAAACACTTCCAACACATATCATCGTCTCACCTTTGACTAGTCTCCGTTTATTCCGTAGCCTTTCATTTTGAGTTACCAACACTTAGCAACCGAACCGGTATCTAATACCCTGCTGCTACTAGGAGTACTAGTAAAGTACACATTTAATATAATGTATGTCCAATACATACTTCTTTCAACCTTGCCAGCCTTCTCATCTACCAAGTATCTAGGGTGGTTCTACTTCAGTGACCGTTCCCCTTGTTACAGAAGCACTTAGTCTCGGGCTTGGGTTCAACTTTGGGTTTCTTCACTAGAGCAGCAACTGATTTGTCATTTCATGAAGTATCCCTTTCTTGCCCTTGCCCTTCTTGAAACTAGTGGTTTTTACTAACCATCAACAATTGATGCTCCTATTTGATTTCTACTTTCGCGGTGTCGCGAATAGTTCAAGGATCATCATATCTATCCCTGATATGTTATAGTTCATCACGAAGCTCTAGTAGCTTGGTGGCAGTGACTTTGGAGAACCATCACTATCTCATCTGGAAGATCAACTCCCACTCGATTCAAGCGATTGTAGTACTCATACAATCTGAGCACATGCTCAACGATTGAGCTTTTCTCCTTAGTGTGCAGGCTTAAGAAACTTGTCAAAGGTCTCATACCTCTTGACGTGGGCACTAGCCTGAAATCCCAATTTCGGTCCTTGGAACATCTCATATGTTCTAAGATGTTTCAAAAACGTCTTTGGTGCCTCAATTCTAAACCATTTAGCATTACGCACTGAACTATCACGTAGTCATCAAAACGTGTATGTCAGATGTTCACAACATCCACAACTGACGTTCGAGGGTCAGCTCACTGAGCGGTGCATTAAGGAAATAATCCTTCTGCGCAGCAATGAGGACAATCCTCTGTTTACGGACCCAGTCTGCATAATTGCTACTATCAACTTTCAACTAAATTTTCTCTAGGTACATATCTAAAACAGTAGAACTAAAGCGTAAGCTACGACATAATTTGCAAAGTCCTTTTGACTATGTTCATGATAATTAAGTTCATCTGATTATTTAATGAACTCCCACTTAGATAGACATCCCTCTAGTCATTTAAGTGATACATGATCCGAGTCAACTAGGCCGTGTCCGATCATCACGTGAGACGGACTAGTCATCATCGGTGAACATCTTCATGTTGATCATATCTTCTATATGACTCATGTTCGACCTTTCGGTCTTCCGCGTTCCGAGGCCATGTCTGTACATGCTAGGCTCGTCAAGTCAACCTAAGTGTATTGCGTGTGTAAATCTGGCTTACACCCGTTGTATTCGAACGTTAGAATCTATCACACCCGATCATCACGTGGTGCTTCGAAACAATGAACCTTCGCAACGATGCACAGTTAGGGGGAACACTTTTCTTGAAATTATTGCGAGGGATCATCTTATTTTAGCTACCGTCGTTCTAAGCAAATAAGATGTAAAACATGATAAACATCACATGCAATCAAATAGTGACATGATATGGCCAATATCATTTTGCTCCTTTTGATCTCCATCTTCGGGGCGCCATGATCATCATCGTCACCGGCATGATGCCATGATCTCCATCATCATGATCTCCATCATCGTGTCTTCATGAAGTTGTCTCGTCATCTATTACTTCTACTACTATGGCTAACGGTTTAGCAATAAAGTAAAGTAAATACATGACGTTTATGTTGACACGCAGGTCATAAATAAATTAAGACAACTCCTATGGCTCTTGCCGGTTGTCATACTCATCGACATGCAAGTCGTGATTCCTATTACAAGAACATGATCAATCTCATATATCACATATATCATTCATCACATCCTTTTGGCCATATCACATCACACGACATATGCTGCAAAAACAAGTTAGACGTCCTCTAATTGTTGTTGCAAATTTTTACGTGGCTGCTATAGGTTTCTTAGCAAGAACGTTTCTTACCTACGCAAAAACCACAACGTGATATGCCAATTTCTATTTACCCTTCATAAGGACCCTTTTCATCGAATCCGATCCGACTAAAGTGGGAGAGACAGACACCCGCTAGCCACCTTATGCAACCAGTGCATGTCACTCGGTGGAACCTGTCTCACGTAAGTGTACGTGTAAGGTCGGTCCGGGCCGCTTCATCCCACGATGCCGCCGAATCAAGATAAGACTAGTAACGGCAAGTAAATTGACAAAATCGACGCTCACAACTACTTTGGGTTCTACTTGTGCATAGAAACTACGCATAGACCTAGCTCATGATGCCACTGTTGGGGAACGTAGCAGAATTTTAAAATTTTCTACGCATCACCAAGATCAATCTATGGAGTCATCTAGCAACGAGAGAGAGGAGTGCATCTACATACCCTTGTAGATCGCGAGCGGAAGCGTTCAAGAGAACGGGGTTGATGGAGTCGTACCCGTCGTGATCCAAATCACCGATGACCGAGCGCCGAACGGATGGCACCTCCGCATTCAACACACGTACGGTTGGGGAAGACGTCTCCTCCTTCTTGATCTAGCAAGGGGGAAGGAGAGGTTGATGGAGATCCAGCAGCACGACGGCGTGGTGGTGGAAGCAGCGGGGATCTCGGCAGGGCTTCGCCAAGCTCAGCGAGAGGGAGAGGTGTTACGAGGGGAGAGGGAGGCGCCAGGGGCTAGGGTGCGGCTCCCATGCGCCTCCCCACTATATATAGGGGTGGAGGGGGCTGGTTTCTTGCCCTCCAAGTCCATTGGGGCGTTGGCAAAGGTGGGGGGAAGAAATCCCATCATTTCCCTTCCCCACCGATTGTTATCCCCACTTTTTAGGGATCTTGATCTTATCCCTTCGGGATATGATCTTATTCCTTCTAAGGGGGGATCTTGGTGCGCCTTGACCAGGGGTGTGGGGCCTTGCCCCCACTACCCACGTTCATGTGGGTCCCCCCATGCAGGTGGGCCCCACTCCGGAACCTTCTAGAACCTTCCCGGTACAATACCGAAAAATCCCGAACATTTTCCGGTGGCCAAAATAGGACTTCCCATATATAAATCTTTACCTCCGGACCATTCCAGAACTCCTCGTGAAGTCCGGGATCTCATCCGGGACTCCGAACAACTTTCGGGTTACCGCATACTAATATCTCTACAACCCTAGCGTCAGCGAACCTTAAGTGTGTAGACCCTACGGGTTCGGGAGACATGCAGACATGACCGAGACGACTCTCCGGTCAATAACCAACAGCGGGATCTGGATACCCATGTTGGCTCCCACATGTTCCACGATGATCTCATCGGATGAACCACGATGTCGAGGATTCAATCAATCCCGTATTCAATTCCCTTTGTCCAGCGGTATTGTACTTGCCCGAGATTCGATCGTCGGTATCCGTTACCTTGTTCAATCTCGTTACCGGCAAGTCTCTTTACTCGTTCCGTAACACATCATCCCGTGATCAACTCCTTGGTCACATTGTGCACATTATGATGATGTCCTACCGAGTGGGCCCAGAGATACCTCTCCGTCACATGGAGTGACAAATCCCAGTCTCGATTCATGCCAACCCAACAGACACTTTCGGAGATACCCGTAGTGCACCTTTATAGCCACCCATTTACGTTGTGATGTTTGGCACACCCAAAGCATTCCTACGGTATCCGGGAGTTGCACAATCTCATGGTCTAAGGAAATGATACTTGACATTTAGAAAAGCTTTAGCATACGAACTACACGATCTTTGTGCTAGGCTTAGGATTGGGTCTTTTCCATCACATCATTCTCCTAATGATGTGATCTTGTTATCAATGACATCCAATGTCCATGGTCAGGAAACCGTAACCATCTATTGATCAATGAGCTAGTTAACTAGAGGCTTACTAGGGACATGGTGTTCTGTATGTATCCACACATGTACCTGAGTTTCCTATCAATACAATTCTAGCATGGATAATAAACGATTATCATGAACAAGGAAATATAATAATAACCAATTTATTATTGCCTCTAGGGCATATTTCCAATAGTTCTTAGATTGATGTTGCTATGACTTTGCTATGATTAATGCTTGTCACTTTGGGCCCGGGTGCCATGATTTCAGATCTGAACCGTTTATGAATTCATCATTATATCCATGCTTTAGATCTGATCTTGCAAGTTATAGTCACCTACTACGGTTATGATCTGGCAACCCCGGAGTGACAACAACCGGGCCCACTCCTGGTGATGACCGTAGTTTGAGGAGTTCATGTATTCACTATGTGTTAATGCTTTGTTCCGGTTCTCTATTAAAAGGAGGCCTTAATATCTCTTAGTTTCCAATATGGACCCCGCTGCCACGGGAGGGTAGGACAAAAGATGTCATGCATGTTCTTTTAATAAAGCACGTATGACTATTTACGGAATACATGCCTACATTATATCGATGAACTAGAGCTAGTGTCGTATTGCCCTAGGTTATAACTGTCTCATGATGAATATCATCCAACAAGTCACTGATCCAATACCTACGAATTTATCCTTATTGATTTTGCTGCGTTACTACTGCTATCATCACTGTTACACTTGCTACAAATTACTGCTATCACTGTTATGGTTACCGTTACTGCTGTCACTACTATCAAAACTATCAAACTACTTTTCTACTGATCATATTGCTGCAGATAATTAATCTCTAGGTGTGGTTGAATTGAAAACTCAGTTGCTAATACCTTCAAATATTCTCTGGCTCCCTTTGTGTCGAATCTATAAATTTGGGTTGAATACTCTACCCTCGAAAACTGTTGCAATCTCCTATACTTGTGGGTTATCAAGACCTTTTTCTGGCGCCGTTGCCAGGGAGCATAGCTATATTTGTTGAGTCACTTGGGAATATTATCATATTATCACTATGAAGAATCTGAAGGATCCAAAGACTAAGATATTTCCCTCAAGGACGAGGGGAGGTAAGGAACTGCCATCCAGTTCTGCTTTAGATTCACCTTCTGTTACAAGTAAACTTGCAACACCACCACATGCTATCAATTCTGATATGTCACAAGTTATTGATGATGCTACTTCAACTATGAATGATGCTTATGATGATTCTAGTACCTTGCTTGATAATGATGATGTGCCACTTGGTGAATTTCTTGATAGACAAATTGCTAGAGTAATACAACATGATGTTGAATCTAATGATGAGCTTGAAACTTAAACTCTTGAAACACTTGCTCGATCTATCCTTCCTAGATATGAATTGCCTAAGGTACCAGAAGGTTATGTTATGAGTGAAGAAGCAACTAGAGATATTCTTGCTTGCAATGATAGAGATGATCTAGAGAAATTACTACACAAGTATAAAGAAAAATCTCTGAATGCTAGAATCAAATGTAATCCTAAGTTTGCTACTTCACCTATCTGTATTGCTGATAAGGATTATGAATTCTCCGTCGACCCAGAGTTAATTACTTTGGTTGAATCTGATCCTTTCCATGGTTATGAAACTGAAACTGTTCTGGCACATCTTACTAAGTTGAATGACATAGCCACCCTTTTTACTCATGATGAGAAAACTCATTATTACTTTTTCTCAAATTATTTCCTTTCTCATTAAAGGGTGATGCTAAAGCTTGGTACAATACTCTTGCTCCTGGTTGTGTGCGTAGTCCCCAGAATATGGTTTATTACTTCTCTGAAAAATATTTTCCTGCTCATAAGAAACAAGCTGCCTTACAGGAAATATTTAACTTTGTGCAAACTAAAGAAGAGAGTCTCCCACAAGCTTGGGGGAGGCTTTGCCAGTTACTTAATGCTTTGCCTGATCACCCTCTTAAGAAAAATGAAATACTTGATATCTTCTATAATGGACTAACCGATGCTTCTAGGGACTTCCTAGATAGTTGTGCTGGTTGTGTTTTCAGGGAATGAACTATTGCTCAAGCTGAAGAATTATTGAATAACACATTGAAAATTAGGATGATTGGACTATTCCCGAACAACCGCCTAAACCCACTCCGAAGAAGAGGGGTATATTATATCTCAGTCCTGAAGATATGCAAGAGGCAAAGAAATCTATGAAGGAAAAAGGTATTAAAGCTGAGTATGTTAAAAATTTACCTCCTATTGAAGAAATACATGGGCTTAATACACCACCAATGCCTAAGGTGGCAGAGGTAAATTCTCTTATGAAGTTCAGTGATAATGACAACCCTCACAATATGCATCCTAGTCAATGCCTTTATGAGTTTGAAAATTATATTAGAAAACAAGATCACTTCAATGCAAACATTATGAAACAATTGAAATATAACTCTGATATGATTGCTCGCTTCAGTGGCTTGTTATTTAGAATATCAAATGATGTTAGAGGTGTTGGAAAACATGCTTATATGGTTCAAACTCAATTAGAACAAGTTGCTAAATCTCAAAGAGAATTGCTTGATGAAATGAATCATAATATGCATGACTTTGATGTTAGAGTTGCAACTAGAGGAGGTAAAATGACTCAGAAACCACTTTATCCTGAGGGACACCCTAAAAGAACTGAACAAGATTCACAAATAACCAACACTAGTGCACCTAGTCCTTCTAGAAAGAAAAAGAAAAAGAAAAATGATAGGACTTTGCACACTTCTAGTGAACCTGAAATAGAGAAACCTCCTGATAATGAAAATAAAGTTTCTATCTCAGATACTGAAACTCAATCTGGTCATGAACACTCACCTAATGATAATAAAACATATAATTATGAGGTTCATTAAGACTCTCAACCAAACAATGAAAAAGAATCAGATAATGGTGTTGAGACAGAACCACCTGTTCATCTTGATAACCCACAACCTAAAAATAAAAGATATGACAAAAGAGACTTTGTTGCTAGAAAACACGATAAAGAAAGAGAACCTTGGGTTCAAAAACCCATGCCTTTTCCTCCTAAGTCAACTAAAAAGAATGATGAAGAAGAATTTGAACGTTTTGATGAAATGCCGAGGCCAGTCTTTTTGCGTACTCGATTGACTGATATCTTGAAAATGCCACCTTATGCAAAGTATATGAAAGACATCATCACAAATAAGAGAAAAATACCCGAAGCTGAAATCTCCACTATGCTTGCTAATTATACTTTTAAAGATGGAGTACCTAAAAAACTTGGAGATTCGGGAATACCAACTATACCTTGCTCCATCAAAAAGAATTATGTGAAAAATGCTTGGTGTGATTTAGGAGCTGGTGTTAGTGTTATGCCTTTATCTTTATATAAAAGACTTGACTTGAATAAAATCACACCTATTGAAATATCTTTGCAAATGGCTGACAAATCAACTACCATACCTATCGGTATCTGTGAGGATGTGCCCGTTGTTGTTGCTAATGTTACTATTTTGACTTACTTTATTATACTTGAGATGCCCGAGGACGACACCATGTCGATTATCCTTGGTAGACCCTTCTTGAATACTACATGAGATGTTATTGATTGCAATAAAAGTAAAATCACTTTTCATATTAATGGTAATGAGCATACGGTGCACTTTTTGAAGAAATAATTCTAAGTGAATGGTTTTAATTTTATTGAAAAATCTCCGATAATCACTATTGGAAGTTTTCAAATACCTCTACCTACTGTCAAAAAGAAATACGAAATGCTTATTGTTGGGGAAATGCATATCCCCATTGAGGTAACTTAGTGATTTACAAAAGTTCTTCGGTTTCATGCTAATCGAAAGTGGCTATTAATAAGACTTGATCAACCTTATTAATGAATCATTTTTGAATGATATGAAGTTGATGAATTCAGTAAGCACTACTTGAAGGAAATATGCCCTAGAGGCAATAATAAAGTTGTTATTGTATTTCCTTATATCATGATAAATGTTTATTATTCATTCTAGAATTGTATTAACCAGAAACTTAGTACATGTGTGAATACATAGACAAATAGAGTGTCACTAGTTTGCGTCTACTTGACTAGCTTGTTGAATCAATGATGGTTATGTTTCCTAACCATAGACATGAGTTGTCATTTGATTAATGGGATCACATCATTAGAGAATGATGTGATTGACTTGACCCATCCATTAGCTTAGCACGATGATCGTTTAGTTTGTTGCTATTGCTTTCTCCATAACTATACATGTTCCTATGACTATGAGATCATGCAACTCCCGAATACCGGAGGAACACTTTGTGTGCTACCAAACATCACAACGTAACTGGGTGATTATAAAGGTGCTCTACATGTGTCTCCGATGGTGTTTGTTGAGTTGGCATGGATCAATATTAGGATTTGTCACTCCGATTGTCGAAGAGGTATCTCTGGGCCCTCTCGGTAATGTACATCACTATAAGCCTTGCAAGCAATGTAGCTAATGAGTTAGTTATGGGATGTAGCATTACAGAATGAGTAAAGTGACTTACCGGTAATGAGATTGACCTAGGTATTGGGATACCAACGATCGAATCTCGGGCAAGTAACATACCGATGACAAAGAAAACAATGTATATCATTATGCGGTTTGACCGATAAAGATCTTCGTAGAATATGTAGTAACCAATATGAGCATCCAGGTTCCACTATTGATTATTGACCGGAGACATGTCTCGGTCATGTCTACATAGTTCTCGAACCCGTAGGGTCCGCACGCTTAACGTTCGGTGACGATCGATATTACAAGTTTATGTGTTTTGATGTACCAAAGGTAGTTCGGAGTCCCGGATTTGATCACGGACATGACGAGGAGTCTCGAAATGATTGATACATAAAGATCGATATATTGGAAGCCTATGTTTGGACATCAGAATGGTTCCTGATGAGTTCGGGCATTTTCCGGAGTACCGGGAGGTTACCGGAACCCCCCGGGGAGTATATGGGCCTTTTTCGGCCTTAGTGTAAAATAGGAGAGGGAAGGAAAAGGTGGGAGGCGCGCCCCCTCGCCCAATCTGAATTGGGAGGGGCCGGCCCCCCTTTCCTTTCTCCTCTCCTCCCCTTCCTTCTCTCCTACTCATACTACATCGAAGGGGGGAATCCTACTCCCGGTGGGAGTAGGACTCCCCTAGGGCGCGCCATAGAGAGGGCCGGCCCCTCCCCTCCTCCACTCCTTTATATTCGGGGGAGGGGAGCACCCCATAGATATACACAAGTTGATCATTGATCTTTTAGTCGTGTGCGGTGCCCCCCAAAACCATAATCCACCTTGGTAATATCGTAGCGGTGCTTAGGCGAAGCCCTGTTTCGGTAGCAAGATCATCACCGTCATCACGCCGTCGTGCTGATGAAACTCTCCCTCGAAGCTCTACTGGATCGTGAGTTCGCGGGACGTCACCGAGTTGAACGTGTGCAGATCAGGGAGGTGCCATACTTTCGGTACTAGGATTGGTCGATCGTGAAGACGTACGACTACATCAACCTCGTTGTCATAACTCTTTGGCTTATGGTCTACAAGGGTACGTAGACAATACTCTCCCCTCTCGTTGCTATGCATCACCATGATCTTGCGTGTGCGTAGGATTTTTTTTTGAAATTACTACATTCCCCAACAGTGGCATCCGAGCCAGGTTTATGCGTAGATGTTATATGCACGAGTAGAACACAAAGGAGTTGTGGGCATGGGTATATACATATTTCTTGCCGCCACTAGTTGATTCTTGATTCAGCGACATTGTTGGATGAAGCGGCCTAGACCGACATTACGCGTACACTTACGCGAGACTGGTTCTACCGACGTGCTTCGCACACAGGTGGCTAGTGGGTGTCTGTTTCTCCAGCTTTAGTTGAACCTGATTCAATAAACATGGTTCTTTCTGAAGATCAAAAAGCAATCACTATACCGCGTTGTGGTTTTTGATGCGTAGGTAAGAACGGTTCTTGCTCAGCCCGTAGCAGCCACGTAAAACTTGCAACAACAAAGTAGAGGACGTCTAAATTGTTTTTGCAGGGCATGTTGTGATGTGATATGGTCTAGACATGATGCTAAATTTTATTGTATGAGATGATCATGTTTTGTAACACAGTTATCGGCAACTTGCAGGAGCCATATGGTTGTTGCTTTATTGTATGAAATGCAATCGCCATGTAATTGCTTTACTTTATCAGTAAGAGGTAGCGATAGTCGTCGAAGCAATAGTTGGCGAGACGATAATGATGCTTCGATGGAGATCAAGGTGTCAAGCAGGTGATGATGGTGATCATGACGGTGCTTTGGAGATGCAGATCAAAGGCACAAGATGATGATGACCATATCATATCACTTATATTGATTGCATGTGATGTTTATCCTTTATGCATCTTATTTTGCTTAGTTCAACGGTAGCATTATAAGATGATCTCTCACTAAATTTCAAGGTATAAGTGTTCTCCGTGAGTATGCACCGTTGCTACAGTTCGTCGTGCCGAGACACCACGTGATGATCGGGTGTGATAAGATCTACGTTCACATACAACGGGTGCAAGCCAGTTTTGCACACACGGAATACTCGGGTTAAACTTGACGAGCCTAGCATATGTAGATATGGCCTCGGAACACTGGAGACCAAAAGGTCGAGCGTGAATCATATAGTAGATATGATCAACATAGTGATGTTCACCATTGAAAACTACTCCATCTCACGTGATGATCGGACATGGTTTAGTTGATACGGATCATGTGATCACTTAGATGATTAGAGAGATGTCTATCTAAGTGGGAGTTCTTAAGTAATTTGATTAATTGAACTTTAATTTATCATCAACTTAGTACTTGATAGTATTTTGCATGTCTATGTTGTTGTAGATAGATGGCCCGTGTTGGTGTTCTGTTGAATTTTAATGCATTCCTAGGGAAAGATAAGTTGAAAGATGATGGTAGAAACTACACGGACTGGGTCCGTAAATTGAGGATTATCCTCATTCTGCGTAGAAGAATTACGTCCTAGAAGCACTGCTAGGTGACAAACCCGCTGCAGGAGCAACGCCAGATGCTATAAACACCTAGAAGAGCAAAGCTGCTGACTACTCAATAGTTCAGTGTGCCATGCTTTACGGCTTAGAACTGGGACTTCAGTGATGTTTTGAACGTCTTGGAGCATATGAGATCTTCCAGGAGTTGAAGTTAATATTTCAAGCAAATGCCCGAATTGAGAGATATGAAGTC
Organism: Triticum aestivum; assembly: GCF_018294505.1. Classification (NCBI taxonomy): domain Eukaryota; kingdom Viridiplantae; phylum Streptophyta; class Magnoliopsida; order Poales; family Poaceae; genus Triticum; species Triticum aestivum. Next base: position 629,567,945 of record NC_057797.1, read on the forward strand.
TCCAATAAGTTCTACATCTGCAAGATGGAGGAGAATAGTTCTGTCGGTGAACATATACTTATAATGTCTGGGTACCACAACCACTTGACTCAACTGGGAGTTAATCTTCCTAATGATAGTGTCATTGACAGAGTTCTTCAATGACTGCCACCAAGCTACAAGAGCTTCGTGATGAACTATAATATGCAAGGGATGGATAAGATGATCCCTGAGCTCGTCGCAATGCTAAAGGCTACGGAGGTAGAAATCAAGAAGGAGCATCAAGTGTTGATGGTCAACAAGACCACCAGTTTCAAGAAAAATGGTAAAGGAAGACGGGGAACTTCAATAAGAACATCAAGCCAATTGCTGCTCAAGTGAAGAAACCCAAGTCTGCTCCTAAGCCTGAGACTGAGTGCTTCTACTGCAAAGGAACTGGTCACTAGAAGCGGAACTGCCCCAAGTATTTGTGACACCCCAAAATTTTGGCCTTGTTTTAATAAATTAAAATTTTGCCAGGAATTAAAACTTTGGATTTCTGAGCTCCATTTTGATTTTTAAATCATTTCCTTCCCTGTTATGATGAGTTTTTCCCAAAGAGTAAACTTTTCAAATGTGTTATTGGACTTGTTTAACCTCTCAAGAAAAACTTTCCTTTTATCAGTGTAACTAATTAAATAATTAAGTTGCTTGATCTTTACTTTCTTGAAAATAATTTTTCAAGGTTAAATGGCCATTTTTGAACTACAATCATTTGATAAATTCTCTTAAAATTCCAACCAAAATTTGGAGATGTCATGTGATGTTTTTAAATCACTGTTGTGCAGCAATATATTTCATTCATGTAATATTTTGAGCCCTACACTCAATTTTTCTTCTCTGGTCCAGAGTGCATTTTGCACTACAACTCCTTTAAATAATTCTTCCTGGCCTCCACCAAAATTATGGGATATTGGTAATAGCCTATGATTCCACATTATGCAAAAACCTAGTGCTGTTCTTTGAAAATTTTGAGTGAATCAACCTCATTTCCATTCTGGACCAACTTGATGATTTGTACAGCAACCACCATTTTAGTTGCTCCTATATCCGTGATTATTTCTCCTACTGGTAGTTCCCCTTGCCAAACCCTTAAGTCCAGGAGAGTGGACACATTGGATGATTCTAAGTGTTTGCAACAATGCCATTTGCTTTCTGTCCAGAATTGAAGTTTTGTTAAACTTACTCTAGCAAGTTTCTGCTTTTGGCCAACTAACCTCACCACTCTCTCTTGCATCTAAAGAGACCCCCATCTGGAGTTTTTGACCACTCCAAGACCTGCCAAAGTGCCCTTAGCATTTTGGTCAAACACCTTATGGGCATGATCAGTTTTGGCATGATTATAAGTTTGTGTGATGAACTTGTCCATCTGTCCACACCATGTTGTCTAGTAGCCTACTAATAGTCTCCAGCCCAGACCTGTGGATTTGCACTTGATCCCTAGCAGTCTTGGCCACCCTGGCATTTCATCATACACCTTCTGTGCGTGCACTGGACGCGCCCAGAGCGCGCCAATTGCAGCCACGCGCACCGAGCCGACACACTGGCCCCCACGGTTTTGGCCCACACTGCAGAGCCTCGCCACGCACTCTCTTTCTCACCGGTACGCGCCAAGCCGCCCCTTGCCACGCCCGACAAGCCAAGAGCTAGCCGCCGCCGCCGCCCGACAGCCTCTGCCCATGTCGGCGCCGCCAAAGCCACCTCCGCTCGCCAGCTCGCCCCTGGAGCAGTGCCCACTCGTCCGCTAGCTCCTGCCGTCATCCCCAGCCACGCCACGTTGCCCTGCAAGCTACAGGGAGGCGGTTCGCCGGAGAGCTTATCCGGCCGCCGCGGAACCGACCTCGAAGAGCTATAAAAAGAGGCCCCCGAGCCTCCCCGAGCACACAGGAAGCATTAGAATGCTCCCCTAGTCCTCCCATGGCAGCCAATCGACCCGGGGGAGGTCTTCTTCCCCACCTCCGGCAACTGCAGCCGCCACCACTGCCCCGGCCAATTCGGCACCACCAGGGCCTCCCACTCTCCGTTCTCTCCACCAAGAACCCCCTCATCCTCCCGTAAACCATTCCCGCTACTCGATTTTGATCGAGGACCACCGTAGCCCCAAAACCACTCTTCTCCCGAAGCTCTCCGTCCGCCGCGAAGCTCACCGCCGATGACCCCGTCCACTTCCGAGGCTGTAACACCCACCGGCGGAACCGCCTCGACCCGCTGAACCCGTGGATGACTTCGGTTTCTCGAACAGAGCCGTCAATCGCCGGCGGCGATCGCCGGAGTCCCGCCTCCGCTCGGGACAGAGAAAGAGGAGGGAGAAGACTGGTCAAACCTGACCAGTGGGCCCACTGGACCCACTGTCAGCGACCCCGTGTCTGTCCACGTGGTTAAGTGGAGGCGTAAAGCCCCAAGTACGCCTCCTCTGCATCGAAAGCGTATTTCTATCTGAAACGTTTTCTTTTCTGTTTTATTTTAAATAACAGAATTTGACCACAACTTTGACTGGCTATAACTTTTTAAATATAACTCCAAATGAGTTGATTCTTTTTCCTAACTTCCCCAAATTTGGTCTAGTTTATTTTAAGATTTATTTGAAAATTTTTCAAACAACTTCTTGTACTGTTTTTGAAATGTGTGTTAATTCAAATATATTTTTAAATAGGATTTTGGGGAGAGAGAAGAAACTTTCAAAAGTTTTGGAGAGCACCCCACCCCTCCACAACATTGAAGGCAAGCATTCTGAATCCCGGCATAATATTTTTGGTGTTATCGTGGATACATTATAACACCACCGCATTTTCGAAGGACTCATTATTTCATGTGGTATGATCATATGCATGAGTGCATATTAATGATTTCCAGGCTGTTGGAAATGAACACACTTGTGATAATATTCACCCTCATGTGCCTTGCATGCATACCGGCAGGAACCCGGGAAAACCTCTGCCTTGGGTAGGCATGCGTTTGTCGCCGGTCTCCGTCGGGACGGTTATGTCTGGTATAGCATGGTAAGGTGATATGAGAGGTGACTCTGTTGGATGAAATATATTCGTTATACTAACCATGCAGGGAATACTTAAACCTCCTGAGTCGACCGTAGATCGAGTCTTGTGCCAGTAACCCCCATACTTGTTTCGTGCTACCACTCGTCTCTACAGCAAGTAGAGTACGGTTCAGTAAGTTGTCAACCTCTTTCAAGCACACACCATACAGAGAGGCCATGGTGGAAGGTACCGGTTGTAGCTGGTAGGCAAGCCACCTGGTCCGGGGGCATGGGTGTTTCCGGTTGGGACCGAGAGGGGAGGCCACCCCTTAGAGCGCGCGATATAAATTTGATCCCATGCTACGCGAGGTTGTAGCCTCCCCACTTAGAGTTGCTTAACAGGTGTCGTGGGTGATTCCAGACACGTGTGAGTTAAGCTGGTGTGTGCAAGTTAGGTGTGTTTTCAACAAAAAGACCGTAGACGGAATTAATCCCGATGGACTAAAGAAATTCGTTACTCGTGGGTAAAGAGTACATCCTCTGCAGAGATTAAATCTATTCGAATAGCCGTGTCCATGGTTAAGGATTACAGTCTGGGATGGGTCAGGTGTCGGTCTTAGTGTCGGTCTTCGGAGGTGAAACTGTTAACCAGAAATGGAATTACTACTCGTGACTTGTGATAACTATGATTATTATTATTGATGACTAACCCGTGATATTATTGTTAATATCGAGTATCTCAAGGATGGTTCTACCTCCGGGATATTCACTATGATTGTTTCTTTTAAAGCCCTTTATGTGGTGTCGCTCAGACGCCTGACTGGGGCATTTCTTTTAAAGCCCTTTATGTGGTGTCGCTCAGACGCCCGACTGTGGCATTTCTTTTAAAGCCCTTTATGTGGTGTCGCTCAGACGCCCGACTGTGGCATTTCTTTTAAAGCCCTTTATGTGGTGTCACTCAGACGCCCGACTGTGGCATTTCTTTTAAAGCCCTTTATGTGGTGTCGCTCAGACGCCCGACTGTGGCATTTTTGTAAGCCCTTTATGTGGTGTCGCTCAGACGCCCGACTGTGGCATTTTTTTAAGCCCTTTATGTGGTGTCGCTCAGACGCCCGACTGTGGCATTGCTTGTTATTTGTTTTTTCATAAATTTTAATACTACCATGTTATTGCATTTTTATAACTTGCTTGCACGCATCAGAGTTTCATTTATCGTTTGTGACTGACGTCATGAGCATAGAATATTTTTAGCACATCATTGTTATATTATACTTGTGTTCATGATGTTTGCGAGTACATTCAAAGTACTCACTGGCTTGTCCCTGGCTATTGTCTTGGCCAGATTTTTCTTGCTCGGAGAGGAACGACGCGATGCCAGCCCCGGAACTCACACAATGGAGATAGCAGCCTCGCGAAGATAGGAGTTAACCTGGTCAGCTGTTCCCGTGGGAAATGGAGTCCCATAGACATTGATGTTTCACAAACCGCTTCCGCCATCAACCACTAGAAACCATTTGTTGTACTCTCAGGCCAGAATGGTCTTGTACTACATATGTTGTATTCTGCTTGGAATTTCTGTATCCAGTTGGAGCCTCATCAGCTAACAGTAATCCTGGGGCTGATGAGCACGACGGTCTTTTCTGGAAATTTATTACCCGGAAAAACCGGTCGTGGCAGTATTTGGCGGAAAAGAAGGATGGCAAAGTGAAAGTTATATTTGATATACATGTTATTGATGTGTACCTTACTAATGCTCGCGGTAGTGCCTGGGTATTTGATACTGGTTCAGTTGCTAACATTTGCAACTCGAAACAGGGGCTACGGATTAAGCGAAGATTGGCTAAGAACGAGGTGACGATGCACGTGGGAAATGGTTCCAAAATCGATGTGATCGCCGTCGGCACGCTACCTCTACATCTACCTTCAGGATTAGTATTAGACCTAAATAATTGTTATTTGGTGCCAGCATTGAGCATGAACATTATATCTGGATCTTGTTTGATGCGAGACGGTTATTCATTTAAATCAAAGAATAATGGTTGTTCTATTTATATGAGTAATATCTTTTATGGTCATGCACCCCTAATGAGTGGTCTATTTTTACTAAATCTTGATAGTAGTGATACACATGTTCATAGTATTGAAGCCAAAAGATGCAGAGTTGATAATGATAGTGCAACTTATCTGTGGCGCTGCCGTTTAGGTCATATTGGTGTAAAGCGCATGAAAAAACTCCATTTTGATGGACTTCTGGAATCACTTGGTACTTGTGAACCATGCCTCATGGGCAATATGACTAAAACTCCGTTCTCTGGAACAATGGAGTGAGCAACAGAGTTACTACAAATCATACATACAGATGTATGTGGTCCAATGAACATTGAAGCTCGCGGAGGATATCGTTATTTTCTCACCTTCATAGATGATTTGAGAAGATATGGGTATATCTACTTAATGAAACATAAGTCTAAAACATTTGAAAAGTTCAAAGAACTTCAGAGTGAAGTGGAAAATCATCGTAACAAGAAAATAAAATTTCTGCAATCTGATCGTGGAGGAGAATATTTGAGTTACCAGTTTGGTCTTCATTTGAAACAATGCGGAATAGTTTCGCAACTCACGCCACCTGGAACACCATAACGTAATGGTGTGTCCGAACGTCATAATCGTACTTTACTAGATATGGTGCGATCTATGATGTCTCTCACTGATTTACCGCTGTCATTTTGGGGTTACGCTTTAGAGACAACTGCATTCACATTAAATAGGGCACCATCTAAATCCATCGAGATGACACCTTTTGAACTATGGTTTGGCAAGAAACCCAAGTTGTCGTTTCTTAAAGTTTGGAGCTGCGATGCTTATGTGAAAAAGCTTCAACCTGATAAGCTCGAACCCAAATCAGAGAAATGTGTCTTCGTAGGATACCCAAAGGAGACTGTTGGGTACACCTTCTATCACAGATCCAAAGGCAAGATATTCGTTGCTAAGAATGGACTTTCTAGAGAAGGAGTTTCTCTCGAAACAAGTGAGTGGGAGGAAAGTAGAACTTGACGAGGTAATTGTACCTACTCCCTTATTGGAAAATAGTTCATCACTGAAATCAGTTCTAGTGATTCCTCACCAGTAAGTGAGGAAGCTAATGATGATGATCATGAAACTTCTGATCAAGTTTCTTCCGAACCTTGTAGGTCAACCAGAGTAAGATCCGCACCAGAGTGGTACGGTAATCCTATTCTGGAAGTCATGTTACTTGACCATGATGAACCTATGAACTATGAGGAAGCGATGATGAGCCCAGATTCCGCAAAATGGCTTGAGGCCATGAAATCTGAGATGGGATCCATGTATGAGAACAAAGTATGGACTTTGGTTGACTTGCCTGATGATCGGTAGGCCATAGAGAATAAATGGATCTTCAAGAAGAAGACTGACACTGACGGTAATGTTACTGTCTACAAAGCTCGACTTGTTGTGAAAGGTTTTTGACAAGTTCAAGGAGTTGACTACGATGATACCTTCTCACCCGCAATGATGCTTAAGTCCGTCCGAATCATGTTAGCAATTGCCGCATTTTATGATTATGAAATTTGGCAAATGGATGTCAAAACTACATTCCTTAATGGACACCTTAAAGAAGAGTTTTATATGATGCAACCAGAAGGTTCTGTCGATCCAAAAGGTGCTAACAAAGTGTGCAAGCTCCAGCGATCCATTTATGGACTGGTGCAAGCCTCTCGGAGTTGGAATATACGCTTTGATAGTGTGATCAAAGCATATGGTTTTGTACAGAGTTTTGGAGAAGCCTGTATTTACTAGAAAGTGAGTGGGAGCTCCATAGCATTTCTGATATTATATGTAGATGACATATTATTGATCGGAAATGATACTGAATTTCTGAATAGCATAAAAGGATACTTGAGTAAGAATTTTTCAATGAAAGACCTCGGTGAAGCTGCTTATATATTGGGCATCAAGATCTATAGAGATAGATCAAGACGCTTGATTGGACTTTCACAAAGCACATACCTTGATAAAGTTTTGAAGAAGTTCAAAATGGATCAGGCAAAGTAAGGGTTGTTGCCTATATTACAAGGTGTGAAGTTGAGTCAGACTCAATGCCCGACCACTGCAGAAGATAGAGAGAAAATGAAAGGTGTTCCCTATGCTTCAGCCATAGGCTCTATCATGTATGCAATCCTGTGTACCAGACCTGATGTGTGCCTTGCTATAAGTTTAGCAGGGAGGTACTGTCGTTGGTTTGTCACGACAGATGTCCTCATGAAAGGACTTAGTCGTGGAGCCATCGCAACGGGTTAGCTTAAAGGGGTTAAACCGGACAAGGGGACACGGGAGTTTATACTAGTTCGGCCCCTTCGATGAAGGTAAAAGCCTATGTCTAGTTGTGATTGGGATTGCTAGGGTTTCGAAGGCCAGGGAGCAAATCCGCTTTGTCTGGGTCTCGAGTTATTGTTGTCTGTCCCTAAACCGCGGCCTGTTCGTCCCTTTATATACATAGGTTGATGCCCACCGGGCTACAGAGTCCCGAAGCCGGATTATAAACGTATCCGGTTCGGCCTCAATCTTTCTATCTTACTATACAAGTTACATGACTAGGCCGGTTTACATTTACAGACTGTAACCCGCCTTTGGGCCCTCCGTAAAGTGCCATCATCTTCACATCTTCATGGGCTTCTAATCTTCAAAGAGTCAACCCGGCTACATAAGGCCGGTTTACCTCCAGTAGTAATATCCCCAACATTACGCCCCAGATTGGTTTGAACTTGTTCATGTCAATCTTCCACACTTCAGAAAAAATCTTCTCTCTTATCTTCATTTTTGATCTTGTAAACCGCCGTGACGCCATACTTTAAAATTATGATAAACCGCCCTGACGTCATCCATCCGTTGATGTCGGAGATTTCCTTCATTTAATATATATATCCAGTCATCGAGGCGACACCTTTATTAACTTATCCATTTTTTGGGCTCCTCGATTCCCGTACTTGCCATGTTATCACTTCGCCTTATAAATAAGACCGAGGGGGTCATTTTCACCGTTTCCCCCCGTGCCTCTTCGCGTCGTCTTCCTCGTGCCGCTCAGCCTCTGGAGCTCTGCCGCCACCATCGACCGTCGCCTCTGCTCCGACCTTGGCCGCTGCATCAGCCTGAACACACCAGAATACTGTGGCGCCCTTCCGCTTCCTCACCAGCTTCGGTAAGTTCTCTGCTTTTTTCACCATAGATCTGTTCTAGGGTTTCGACATTCTTCGCCGTTCTTCCGAAGTTCATCAGTGCTATTCTTCCCTGTTCTTCCTTTAATAGATGGACACCTCATGCTTGATGCATCTCTTGCCGTAGCTTACCTACCATGGTCATCACAAATCCTTATGCGCAAAGAACTGATCTAGTCTGTCAAAAATTGCTTCAGTTCTGCACCCCTTCAAGATCCAATTATTTTTGCTTTTCTGTCTTAGCTTTAGATCCGAAAGTTTTATACATCACTGTGAGATCTGTTTCTATGTTCCTGTGAGATCCGTTTCTCCTTGCACCCATATAAGCGGTTTAGTATTGTATAAATAGTCTATGCCATTAGCCCTCTGATAAACTGGAAGAGTATATTACCTTCACAATTATGCTCCGGTTTAACAGTGTCTAATCAACCCTGTGCGAGCATTACCTTTCTCTCTCATTATACTAGTGTCCGGGTTGTACCATTTATCATATCAGCATGTTTCTTATTCCCTTGTCTCTTGTGTATAATCATGCGTAATTTATAAATCGGCCTTTCATTTTCAGTTTGTTTGCTTTGCAATGGCCAAACAATTCACTGCCTACAACTGGGCTCGTCCTGGGTTACTGATGATCAATTGAATGACATGGTTAGCATCGGCTCTCTGCCTAAGAAAACTGAGATCAAATGGCGAGTTCCAGGAACAGAGAATCCTCCAACCCCAAGACAAGGTGAGGTGGTAATCTTTGTTGACCATATAGGCCATGGTTTCAAACCGCCAGGGTCAAAATTTTATCGAGATGTACTTGCCAGCTTCCAACTGCATCCAGAAGATATTGGTCCCAACTCAGTCTCCAACTTATGTAATTTCCAAGTCTTCTGTGAAGCCTATTTACAAGAAGAACCAACTGCAGAATTGTTCCGGGATTTCTTTCACTTAAACCGGCGCACAGAGTTTGTGAATGGCCCGAACACAGAGCTTGGTGGTGTCTCGATTCAAAAGCAGAAAGAAGTGGAATTTCCTCATGCCAAACACCATAGCCACCCAAAGGAATGGAACCAAACATGGTTCTATTGCAGAGACACTTCGCCTGAGGATGAAAATCCCCTCCCCGGCTTCCGTGATCATAGATTATCCAATACTCACCCAATGCCACAACGCCTGAGCTCTTCAGAAAGGGAAAAATACGCTCCTAATCGCCAAGCTCCAGGCCTTTATGGCAAATGGTTTAACAGGCGTGGATTTTGTGCGCTGTTGGATATCATGGAGTATCTTGCCGCTAAGCCGGCGTCCCGGTTTAATGTGCGAATATACTGGTGAAGTTGACGATCCTCAACGCCACTGCAATATCCAATTATCTGAGGAAGAAGTTACCGAAGCTGTAAAGAAAATTCTGAATGAATCGGAACTGGTCTGTAGTCAAACTGGTCTGAGTCCCTTCTATACCAAGAACAAACCGCCTGCTGTAAGCATTACACTTCCTCTTCATCTCTAATATCTTTAATTTATACAAGCTGTAACCCTTCTTCTTTATATATATAGGGTGATGACCCTTTCTGGAAACAGAAATCAATAGAGAAAGCTGCAAAGCCAACTGGAGACAAAGTGGTCAAACCAACCCGCCCGAAGACCAAAGCCGTAAAACGGACGTCAAAGCGGAAAACGGCTTACCGGATTAATATGGAACTTGATGATGATACTGATGACCCAGAAGTTGAGGTAGAACTTGACTCACTTGGCTCTCTTTTTATGCATCTTGTTAACAATGATCTTCCTCAGGAGGAGGCAGAAGCTAGTCAGGCTGATGACGTAGAGGTAATTACCCTTTCCTCCGGTTCAGACTCTATGCCAACACAAAAAACTCGCCAAGCAATCCGGAAAGTAAGCTTTTCTCATCCTCTTGCTCACTTGGATCCAACATTTATTTTGAAGACTCAACAGCATGAAGCTCGCCGGACAACCCGGCACAGTGGCCAACAGGCCACCTCTACCGGTTTACCTGATACTCCGGTTCGGAAGCGCCGGTCTGAGGTCTCTCCTACTTCTGACCATTCTTACCCCAAGGCAGGTTATTTCAGATAGCCTCTTAATCTGCCCGATTCAAATTATCAGTTGACACCTCCTTCCTCTTCTGGTGAATCGACAACAATTCAACTCCCCCCTTTGAAAACTGTGGCCGGGTGAGTTATGAAAAACCTTTCCTTTCAATGCGCCCTATATCTTTTGAACAGGATGTTAATCCTTTTTTATTCTGTTTGCAGGGCCAAAGCTAGACCCAGCAAGAAAGCTCGGGTCACTAATCCGCCAGAAGACCCTGTTGCCGAGGAAGAAGAACCAAGAGGTGAACCGGAGCAGACTGGTGAGCCGGAAGGCCTTCATCCTGAAACAACTTTTGATGATCCGCCCCTTGACGGCCAATATACTAACAAACCAACAGATGATGAACCTGCCGCCCCTGATACTGAACCGGCAGAACCAAACCAGGCTAATCCAATGAAAGACACTGAAATTCCATCATCATCCACCAAAAATCCTGAAGGCCAAGGTGATGACGTTATTATTACTGGAACAGGCCACAGCTCTCCTGGTAATCCCGTCATTTTGGCTCAGCATAGTGCCAAAGAAGAGCAAATTGCCAGGGATAAAGGTAAATGGAGTAGCGACTTATCAAACTATGCTCATCTTAACGCTGATGAACTTCATTCCGGCTTCCTGAATCGTCTGCACTCAAACCGGGATTATGAAGCCGGTTTGGTGAATTTGATGAAAGAATGATATGAGGTAAATGCTTCTCCTTTGTACATTGATTTATAGCTGAAATACTATTCCAAGTAGCCTCCAAGAGCCGTTTTATGATTGTTAATCATAAACCAGGTCTTTGTAACACTTCAAGCATCCCATCATTGATCTTTGCAAAGGCGTGTCCTCAATCATAGATAAGACTCATGTTTGAAAAAATTAGATAACGTTCTGCAGCATAGCCCCCAAAGGCCGGTTTAACTTGGCAAGTTAATCCGGTTTTTAATCCACACCGCCGGTTTAGAACAAACGTACATTAGCCCCCAAGTGTCAAGGATAATGCTTGCATTGTTCTGGAGACTTGTATAGAGGGTAGTATTTGAGAGCAAATAGGCATTAGCCCCTAAGTATGAAGTGGATAACTTGTTATATGCTTTATACTTAGTGCATAAATATGTTGTTTTGTTGAATATACCTTCAATGTTGCAGGCTGAACTGAGAAGCAAAGATGCCCAAAACTCCGACTTGCAAGAAAATGTGAAGTCTCAACAAGCCAAAGCTGCAAAAGCCAAGGAGGAGCTGACGCAGGCCCTGGCCGGAATGGAAAAATTGAAAGAATCCTTCAATCGAGATCGTGCTGAATGGGAAACCGAAAAAGCCGGTTTGACCAAAAGAGCTATAGATGCTGAGGAAGCCCTGAAACCGGTGGTTGAAGAACTAGCCGGTTTGAAGCACCAAATCAATGCTATGACCTCTGCTATCTTTGGTAAGTGTTTGCTTATGTATGTTGCACCAGTCAATGAATCTTAAAACTGACCAAAATATTGATAAAATCTTTGGCAGGAATTCGGATCACTCATCTTGGTGCAGATATGCGAATGAAGCTCAAAGCGGCATATACATTGGTTGAGCAGCTATACTCTGGATCTCAGCGAGCCATTAGTACAGCGGCTTATAACAAACCGGCGCCAATGTTGATTAAGGAGACCCTTGAGAACCTGGGCATGTTACCGGCGCGTATTGGCGAGTTGAAAAGAGCCGCTGCGAGAGCAGGAGCATTAATCGACCTTATTTGAGCCAAGGCCTGGATTCCAGACCTTGAAGTGGAGGATATCATTAAAGGATATCCAGGCATTAAAGAAGACGGTTCAAACTTTGACAATGATGATCTTCGGCGGCTGACCAAACAGATGCGGCCAGCGGCCAGCAAATTGGCTGAGGACACCGATTTGTCCCATTTCAACTGTTTTATGATGCAGAAGGGAAAAGACAGCCGACTGATATCCATGAAGTCGAAGAACTTGTGCCTCCAATTCGTAAGCACACTTATGCCCCTGATATTAACCCTTCTGATCTTATCCATGAGGAAGCAGTGTTCCAAGCTTTAACCGGAATCGATTGGTCAATGGCTGATTTCTAGCGGCTGGGGAGGGATGAAGAAGTGCCGACACCAATTGATCCGCAACCGTCAAACCGTCGTGATGAAGAGTCCTGATCCGGTCGGTGGTTTATATGGCTACTGTGAAAAACAATGGCACTGTTTGAACCGCTTTGAAGCTTCATGTAATAGGATAGCTAAAACTTTGTTTATCTGCCATGCCATCGAGCATGTTTCATAACGCTTTGTGACAATCTGTGCCGCTCTTCAGGATATATTTTATGCATAGCCTATGATGACTTGCCTTCTTGGGTTCAAAAAACTTAAAAGTGTCTAGCGGTTTACCGCCAAACATGTCATAATATCCAAGAAGTATATAGTACTTTAGTTGAATAATCAAGTGTTTGTACAAAAAATAATGTACAAAACATACCTCATTGATTGACCAAACGTGTATACAGCAAAGGTGTTTAACACCAACCCGATACGTTTGATAATTTCATCTTCATAATGCCGGTCTATCTATTAAATCGGACCGGTATAACTACCGGATTTTCTTTATAACACTGGTGATTTAGTCAAACCAGACCGGGTCAATGACCACCGGTTTATAATTGATCATGTGCCAACAACTGGTGGTTGGAAAGCAAGCCGGGTCAAGGACGCCGGTTTATCAAAAAATACTTATGATTGTCAATAAACAAAATTCAAATAGGAAAATATGCGAGGCTTTTTACGAGCTGCCAGGCTCCAAATCGAGGCTTTTCATGGGCTGCCAGGCCTCTGAGTTAAACCATTTAACAAAGCCTTTTAAGATGGGCCTCCAATTAACCAATCATCGTTTTAACTGTGACAAGTTCAGGGTCTATAAAAGATTGACTTGTCAAACGTTCGATGGGTCATGCCAGGATTACCTAGATAGGAGTGGCTTACTTGATGAAGGCAGGTTAACCCGGGGTTTTAGGTGAATACACCAGGCGTCCAAGCCATAGCTTGATAGCCAATTACGAGGGTCCTTTCAAACTCCTTGTTGCTTTGCAAAAAAGAGCCCCCAAGAAACTTTGTGAGCGATGCTCAGCGTGTGCCTATGTTTGAGTTTGTACTGTGTACAATACCCTCTTTGGCTCCACAAATTTTTCCTTGTGTGGCTGAAATGCCTATCAAGAGGTGTAGCTATGGTTCAAACATGACCAAGCCCCCTAGTGATTTTCTTTATCTTTATGCAGCTGCTAAAGCCGGTTTAACAAAGACTCCGCTTTGACCGTTAACTTGTAAAAGCACACATATGATATAAGAAAGAACAGATACCCCGCTTATAACGGAGGCTCCGGTTTATTATATGGTATATACACTATCATAAATATGTACAGGTGAAGAGCCTATGGCTTCAAGTATAATAAGGCCGAAGGAGAGCTATGTTCCATGGTCGCTTTGTCTCCTCCTCCGATTGACGTGAGTCTTCATGCTCTCGAACATCAATGAGGTAGTAGGATCCGTTGTGAAGATTTTTGCTGACCACAAAGGGTCCTTCCCAAGGGGGGGATAACTTGTGCATATCAGTCTGATCCTGGATGAGCCGGAGCACTAAATCACCTTCTTGAAAGGTTCTAGTTTTAACCCGGCGGCTGTGATAACGTCGAAGATCTTGTTGATAAATCGCCGAACGTGCTGCTGCAAGATCCCGCTCTTCATCCAACAGGTCCAGAGAATCCTGACGTGCCTTCTCATTATCTGCTTCAACATAAGCTGCCACACGGGGCGAATCGTGACGGATGTCACTAGGAAGAACCGCCTCCGCTCCATAAACCATGAAGAAAGGCGTGTAACCTGTAGACCTATTGGGTGTGGTGTTGATGCTCCATAACACAGAAGGTAGCTCCTCGACCCAACAACCCGACATCCGCTTTAAGGGAACCATAAGCCTTGGTTTGATACCCGTAGAATTTCTTGATTTGCCCTTTCCGCTTGACAATTAGATTGGGGGTGAGCCACTGATGCTAGATCAAGCCGGATGTGCTCACGTTGACAGAATTCTTCCATCTCCCCTTTGGATAAGTTAGTTCCATTATCTATTATAATGCTATGTGGAAAGCCAAACCGGAATATCACCTTTTTGATGAATTGAACCACTGTGGCTGCATCACACTTGCTGACTGGCTCTGCCTCTACCCATTTAGTGAATTTATCAACTGCTACTAACAGATGGGTCTTCTTGTCCTTGGAGCGCTTGAAGGGTCCAACCATATCCAGCCCCCAAGTTGCAAACGACCACGTAATTGGAATCATCCGCAATTCTTGAGCCGGAACGTGCGCACGGCGGGCAAATTTTTGACATCCATCACATCTTTTGACTAAATCCTCCGCATCAGCATGCGCCGTCAACCAGTAAAAACCGTGGCGAAAAGCTTTGGCAACCAACAACTTTGAACCGGCATGGTGACCGCAATCCCCTTCATGAATTCTCGCAAAATCTCACAACCTTCTTGAGGAGAAACACATCGCTGAATTGCTCCTCAAACACTGTAATGATGTAACTCCCCGTTGAGTATGGTCATGGACTTGGACCGCCGGATTATCTGTCGAGCCAACATTTCCTCAGGTGGTAACTTGCCCCGGTTCATGTAATCCAGATATGGGATCGTCCAATCCGGTATGGCATGCAGAGCTGCCACCAATTGAGCCTCCGGATCAGGAATAGCCAAATCTTCTTCGGTTGGTATTTTGATTGACGGATTGTGCAATACATCAAGAAAGACATTGGGCGGAACCAGTTTACGTTGGGAGCCAAGACGACTTAAAGCGTCCGCCGCTTCATTCTTCCGCCGGTCTATATGGTCCACCTGATAACCTTTAAAGTGACCAGCCACTGCGTCCACCTCTCGCCGATATGCAGCCATGAGTGGGTCCTTAGAATCCGAAGTGCCAGACACTTGCTGAGCCACTAGATCTGAATCGCCGAAGCACTTAACCCGGCTCAAATTCATCTCTTTAGCCATCCGAAGACCATGGAGTAAAGCCTCATATTCAGCTGCATTGTTAGTACAAGGGAACATTAAACGGAGGACATAACAAAACTTGTCACCTCGTGGGGAAGTTAATACGACTCCAGCCCCCGAACCCTCTAACTGTCTAGATCCATCAAAATGAATAGTCCAATACGTATTATCTGGTTTCTCCTCAGGTGCCTGTAACTCCGTCCAATCGTTGATGAAATCTACAAGTGCCTGGGACTTGATCGCCGTGCGGGGTATATATTTGAGCCAGTGAGGTCCAAGCTCAATGGCCCACTTGGCAATCCGGCCAGTTGCCTCTCTGTTTTGAATGATGTCACCCAGAGGGGCTGAACTGACCACTGTGATAGGATGGCCCTGAAAATAGTGTTTGAGCTTCCGGGTTGCCATAAACACCCCATACACCAGTTTCTGCCAATGTGGATACCTCTGCTTTGACTCAATGAGCACCTCACTGATATAATAAACCAGCCGTTGAACTGGATACTCTTTGCCAGGCTCCTTGCGCTCTACCACAATGGCTACGCTGACAGCCCGGGCATTAGCAGCCACATATAATAATAATGGCTCTTTATCGATCGGTGCTGCCAGCACGGGCGGTTCCACTAGCTGCCTCTTCAGATCTCCAAACGCCTTATCAGTTGCCTCACTCCAGACAAAGTTATCTATTTTCTTGAGCATCTGATATAAGGGGATGGCCTTCTCTCCAAGGCGGCTGATAAATCGGCTCAAGGCTGTAATCCGGCCGGCCAAACGTTGCACACCGTTAATACACGCCGGTTTAGCCAAGGACGTAATTGCTGCAATCTTTTCCAGATTAGCCTCAATGCCTCTGTTTGAAACCAGAAAGCCTAAGAGATTGCCTGCCAGGACACCGAAAACACACTTCTCCGGATTGATCATCATCTTGTAAACCCAGAGATTGTCAAAGGTTTCCCATAGATCATCTATCAATGTCTCCTCCTTTCTGGATTTGACCACAATATCAACCACATACGCATGAACATTGCGCCCAATTTGCTTATGAAGGCAATTCTGAACACATCGCTGGTAAGTTGCCTGGGCACTCTTGAGTCCAAAGGGCATGGAAACATAGCAGAAGGCTTCAAAGGGAGTTATAAAGGCTGTCTTCTCCTGGTCCTTAACTGCCATTTTGATCTGGTGATAACCAGAGTAAGCATCCAAAAAATACAAACGGTCACAACCCGCTGTAGCATCAATTATCTGATGAATGCAAGGGAGAGCAAAGGGGTCTGCAGGGCAAGCCTTGTTTAAATTTGTGTATTCCACACACATGCGCTAAGTGCCGTTTTTCTTAAGAACCAGCACCGGATTGGCTAACCACTCTGGATGAAAAACTTCCACAATAAACCCACACTACTAGGGAAAACCTTATACACAGAATCTTAGCAGCAGTGCGGCATAAAAACAGGCGCTGCTGCTAAGTAGTAGTAGCGCGGCTATGGAAAGCTCGCTACTAGTGCAAACTTAGCAGTAGCGCGTGACGCTTAAACCGCGCTGCTACAAAAATCCATCGACAGTACACAACGACATAAGTTTACCAGTAGCGCCGCGCCAGGGAGTGCGCTGCTGCTAATGCCATAGTAGCAGTGCGCTTTTTTGTCACCTCGCTGCTGCTAATTTTGAAAATGTGCACAGGGTTGGACCGTTTAGCAGTAGCGCGTGACAGGAAAGCGCGTTGTTGCTACGCTCTTAGCGGCAGTGTGCTTTCTCTCCCGCGCTACTGCTAAGACGTAGGACCCACCACCTTTTCCACCTCCCCCTCCCCATCTCCTCTCCTCCCTTTCCCCTACCTCCCACATCCTCCCTCTCTCACTCTTCTTCTTCCTCAATACTTCTCCCCCCATTACTCTCCCTCTTCTACCTACCTTTCTCTCTCTTCATTACTCCTAGCTATAACTACACCACCTCCATTAATTCATCTCCTTTCTCTTTTTCCTCCCCCCTTCACTAGTTGAAGTTGTCTCCTCCCAAATTAGCTAGCTAGGTAGATGTAGCATTTAGTTAAGTGACCTATTTGCCCCCTAACTAGATCTTTCTTTGTCAAGAAGAGCTTTGTGCACTTTTGACCTCCCTACATCATCATCTCCACCGTGTGCTCGATCTCGAGATAGAGGTGTGATTAATATTTCATGCTTTTGCAAAATGGAAATATGTTTATGCATGTGTGTGTGATATTTTTATGGAAATTGTGTGTGTGGCATGAGTTGACGCCAAATTGTGCATTTGAGTTGCCTATGTTTTGCCGAAATGTCGATTTATTTCCGTTTCGGCGAATTCCGGGCAAACTCTAGATCTATATATGTCCTACTTTTAAGGAAGGTCATGCCGAATTTTTGTATGACTTTGATGAATGCACGCATTTTTATAATCAATTTGTTTATTATTACCGTGCAGAGTTCACGATGGTCAGTGGAACGATGGTGGACAGGTGGTTGCGGTCGGCGGTGCAGGACATGAAGGAAAATAACCTGACAGAGGTTTTATGTCCGTGTCGAAAATGCAAAGGAATAGTTTGGCTTGACCCCCATGTCGATGGTCGTGTCGAAGCGCACCTGCTCATGACTGGTTTCATGGATGGCTATACTCGGTGGATAACTGAAGATGAGGATGACGATGTTGAGGATGCCGACGGGGCAGGCAATGATGACACGGGGCAAGACGAAGAGATGATCGATAATGGCGGCGGGGAAGAGGCCGGACATGGCGGCGGAGAAGGGGCCGGACATGGCGGCGGAGAGAACGACATGGACTCCACGCAGCAGAGTTCGTCGGTACTAAGTTCAATCGTGCGGGACCCTCATGTTCAAGCATTGCTTCGCAAGGAGACGAGTACTGAGAGAGCTGCTTCTAGAGAGGAGGCTAAGCTGGAGCAACTGGTGGTAGACTCGAACACTCCATTGTATGATGGTTGCAATCCTGAGGTGACCCGCTTGAGTTTCACGCTCCAAGTGCTGAAGACGAAGGCTAAAAACAAATGGACCGACACTAGCCTCGATGAGCATCTCAAGTACCTAAAGGATGTTCTTCCCGAGGGTAATCTATGTCCTAGTAGTGTTGATGAGGCCAAGAAGATCGTGTGCCCTCTTGATCTGCCACACGTTAGATACCATGCATGCATCAACGATTGCATAATTTATCGGAAGGAGCACGCGGAAAAAACAAGTTGTCCGGTGTGCAATGCTTCTCGATACAAGAAGGCCGGGAAGAAATGTCCCCAGAAAGTGGTATGGTACTTACCGATCACTCCCCGTCTCCAGAGGTATTTTGTAGATCCCAAGGAAGCAAAGCTAATGCGCTGGCACGCGGAGAGGAAGAAGCCCGACGATGGAGATGATCCGAAGCTGAGACACGTCAAGGATGGAAGCCAGTGGAGAGCGTTGAACAGCTTCTATCGGTATTTTGAATGTGATGCAAGGAACATCGTGCTCGGCGCGTGTACCGATGGCATGAATCCGTTTGGCAACCAGAGCACCAACCATAGCACATGGCCCGTGTTTGTATGGATGTACAACCTCCCCCCTGGTTGTGCATGAAATCGAAGTACATTCACATGAGCATGCTTATTCAAGGGCCGAAACAACCAGGAAATAATATTAATTTGTATCTGGGGCTACTTCAGGAGGAGTTAGACACGTTATGGAAAACACCGGCCAAGACATGGGACGCCAGCAAAGGCGAGTATTTCAACATGAGAGCCGCGCTGATCACGACAGTGCACGACTATCTTGGTTACGGATATGTGGCAGGCCAGGTGTGCCATGGATATTGCGGATGCACGCGGTGCATGGATGATACGACGTCTCAGCAGCTAACGTCAAGGAAAGATGGCGGGTCTGGGAAAATCGTGTACATGGGGCATCGAAGATGGCTCGAACAGGACGACCCGTGGAGAAACCGTGGAGATCTATTCAATGGTCACGCTGAGCATCGAGGACCTCCACGTAAGCGGAGCGGTGCCGAAATCGATGAGCTGTTGAAAAACTGGAAGGAGTGCCCCGCGCCGGGAAAGACGATGAGAAAGGCGCCGGAGCCGCTGCTGAAGGTATGGAAGACGAGGTCTGTGTTCTGGGACTTGGAGTACTGGCACAAACTCGATACACCTCATTGCCTTGATCAAATGCATATCTGTAAGAATGTCCTTGAGAGCTTGCTCGCAACACTGATGAACATGCCGGATAAGACCAAGGATGGGCCGAAGGCAAGAAAAGACTTGCAAGATTTGGAAATCAGGGAAGATCTGCACATGCCGCCACGTAAAATGTCAGACGAGACAGAGACGGAGACAGAGGCACGGGAGAAGAAGGGCAAGAAAATAAAGAATGAGGATTATTGCCCCCCTTCTTGCTTCACCTTAAGTCAGGCTGAGATCAATCAATTCTTTAAGTGCCTTACCGGAGTCAAAGTTAGTTCCGGTTACTGTGGCAAGATAAGTAGATATCTAGACACGGACAAGAAAAGGTTCAGCGGGATGAAGTCTCATGACTGTCATGTGATGATGACGCAGATATTACCTGTTGCCCTTAGAGGGATAATGGACAAGCACGTCCGTGACACGCTTATTGGTCTCTGCAACTTTTTCGACGTCATCTCTCGAAAGTCGATCAGTGTGAAGCAGCTCCGAAGGCTACAGGAAGAGATCGTTGTGATACTGAATGAGCTTGAGATGTACTTCCCGCCCGCGTTCTTTGACGTGATGGTGCATCTGTGTGTCCATATTGTGGATGACATAATAGACCTGGGGCCGTCATTCCTGCACAACATGATGCCGTTTGAGAGGATGAATGGGATCATCAAAGGATTCGTTCGTAACATGTCCCGTCCGGATGGAAGCATCGTCCAGGGCTATTTGACACAAGAGTGCATCTCTTTCTGTGAGAATTTTCTATATGGCGCAGACCAGCCGCCTGGTGTTAGTGTTGGTTTGCCCGTTAACAAGCACGATGGGAGGCTCGAAGGAGAAGGTCACTGCAACGGTCGCAGGGAACTGCACGTGGCATACTCAGATCGACGCAGCGACTTTGACAGAGCAAACTTGGTAGTGCTACAACACCTAGACGAGGTAGATCCTTTCGTGGCACTGCACAAAGAAATTATCGCAAAGAAGTATCGTGACCGGGGGTATGCAGGACGGACGCCGAAGTTACTAGAGAGCACAACTCCACTTTCCTGCATTGGTTCAAAGAGCATATTATTGCTAATCCCCCGGAGGAGGGCTCTAAGGACGGATTGCTCATATACGCCTTAGCACATGGCCCCTCGCCCAACCTCGTAACCTATCAGGCATATGATATCAACGGATACACGTTCTACACGGAGGCCAAAGATATGGACAGTGATGAATATCAGAACTCAGGGGTGACGATGGAATGCATGACCGGCAGCGACAACGGCGCAACTGAACGATTTTATGGAAGGGTCGAGGAGATCTGGGAGCTTGACTACTCTGGACTGCACAACACGACGATGTTCCGTGTCAGATGGGCTAAGAATGTCGAAAGAGAAAGCCGGATTTTCACTACCATGACTATACCCGACGCCAAGAGCGCTACCGTGAACGCTATCGCAAAAAACGAGCCATGGGTACACGCTAAGCACGTGACACAATGCTTCTTCATAACCGACCCATGCAATCCCAGTCGTGTTGTCGTGAGGAAAGGCAAAAGAAACATCATTGGAATGGATGGAGTCGCCAACGAGGAAGACTATGATCAGTACGGCAACCCAATGAGGGAAGATGACGATGATGATGAAGTATACGTCAAAAGAAGAATCAATACTACATTACCAAAGAAAAATCGTACTCCATGGAAAAGGCAAAGTCACAATGAGGGGCTCAATTATTCTTCGATGAACAAGAAGGGAAAGAAGCTGACTCAAAAACGAAAACGTCAACGCTGAGTAATCGGTCAAATGATGTAATATATATATATATATGTTCCTATTTTGTATACACACTTAATTAGCCATTATTATGCATGGGTCCAATGATGTAATATATATATGTTCCTATTTTGTATACACACTTAGACATTATTATGCAAGGGTCCAATGATGTAATATATATGTTCCTATTATGCTGAGGAAAAGAAAAAAGGGAAACTGGTTATAGCAGTAGCGCTTTAGTGAAAAAGAGCTATAGCTAGTCAAGGTAGCAGTAGAGGTTTCTGCAGAAATCGCTAAAACTAGTCAAGGTAGCAGTAGCGGTTTCTACAGAAAACCGCTACAGCTAGTCAAGGTAGTAGTAGCGCGTTTCGTGTAAACGCACTACTGCTACGTCCACTTAACCCAAAATTCTCCCTCTCCCTGCTTCATCCCGCCTCTTTTCCCCCAAATCCCCACTCTCTCTTCCCTGGCCCCGTCGCACCACCGCGCCCGCCCCCGACCTCGGCGCGCTCGCCCCCGACCCCGGCGCGCTCGCCCCGACCCCGCCGCCCTCGACCCCGCCGCGCCCGACCCCGGCACGCTCGCCCCGACCCGTCGGCCCTCGCCTCCCTCCTCTGCTTCCTCCCCTCCCAACCTCGGCCGTCGTCGGGCCTGCCTCCTCGCCCTGCACCCTCTGTAAACCACCCCCCCTTTCTCTCTCTCTGCTAGCTAGGGTTAATTTACTTAGGTTTTAGTTATGTTAATTAGGTTATCTATTTAGTTATGAATTTAGATAGGTTTCAAAATTTGCTGAATTTATATGAAAAATTGAACTGGACATATGATATGTGGATATGTCATGTTTTGGACATGTCATGTTTTGGTAAATGATCCGAGTTGCCTATGTTATGCCGGAATGTTGATTCATTTCTGTTCTGGTGAATTTCAGGCGCTCGATATGTCCATTTTTTAGCAAAGGTCATGCCGTAATTTCCCGTGAATAAAGGCATGATTTGTGCTACATAGTTGGCATATCGAGTGCTGGCACATAGATTTCTTTTTTATCTCATTTCTCATTTATTCATACTTTTAGAAATAAATGAGGACACTTAATCATAGGAAACATGTCGAACAACGAAGAAACTGGGCCTTCTGACCAAGATGCAGACGAGATGGATTATGAGGGTGAACAAGACTACCTCGACTTTTTGACTGCTAAGCAAGGTTTGCAGGTCCGCCTCGATGATGGTACTGACGCCGACACCGACACCGACGGCGCCGGCACCGATGGCGGCGCCGAGACCGGTGGGGAAGGTACCGCCGGGGAAGATACCGGCGCCGATGCCGGTACCGAAAAGAGGCATAAGAAGCAGAGGATACGAAAACCTAACAAACTAGGGATTGGACGACTTGTGATCACAAAGATGGCACCTGGCAAGTTTGAGCCGTTAGAGCCGGAAGAACCTCGCAAGTGCTATGGGAACCAAGTAGGATGCATCCTACGGGAATGCGCGAGCATCAATGACGATGACTTAAGGAGTAAAGAACATTTGACGCAGTTGCTCCTAACGAAGTTGCACAAGAGATTCAAGTTCCCCGATCGGGATGATAACATAGAACAACCGTGGGATGATCCGAAGATGAAAAAGATTAACAATCACGCCATGGGCATGTTCAGCAATGATTTGGCCTCCTGGAAATCGAGGGTGAAACGAGCTATTGAGGCTGAGGAACCCCTGTCCAAGATTCTGGAGGAAAATCCGACACTTACGGAAGAGGAGTTCGAAAAGTTCAAGGACACTTGCGCTACCGAGGACGCCAAGGCTAAGGCTGCGAAATTCAAGAGCCTTCAGCAAAGGAACACGGGGAAGCATCGCCTCGGAAGCCGTGGCTACCTCGGTAAAAGGCCCATATGGGATAAGGAGGACGCGGAACGTGAAGCCGCGGGTCTCCCAGACCCCTTCGCGAAGTTCACCAACCCCTTGGAGCATGACTTCATCAGGGCCCGCTACAAGTGGGACAAGGAGAAAAAGGTTTTTTACACGGACAAGATCACGAGGAAATTGATTAGACTACTGGAGAAGCAACACCAGCTAGCAGCCGAAAACCCTACTTCTCTGATGAGGCCCAAGTGGGACACCCCTCTCAACCGGGCCTTGAACGAACTTAAGGGACTCCCTTTGGGCCAGCGGCCGCAATATGGTCGTGTGCACGGCGCTGGAGATGGCGCCACGTGGAAGGTGTTTTACAACGAGGGCCCGGAGGCCAAGAAGCAGAAAAATAAGTTTAGTCAGGCAGACATCGACGTGAAGGTGAAGCTTGCGGTCGAGAAAAAAGCAACTGAGGACGCGAAAAAAAGCAGCCGAGGACAAATATGAGTTGCTACAGCAGGCAGTTAATGCAGCTGTAACTGCCTGCAGAAATGATTTTGCTACTAACTTGGTTCCAGTTATCATCAACTGGACGAAGGAAAATCCAGACAAGACGGTACATGATTTCCCGTTGCCCAGTTTCGTCGGGAGCAACTCCATGAACAACAACACCATCGCACCATCACTTGCTCACGCAACTGGGCCTCCTCTCGCAGCCGCTCCCGCTCATAGCAGCCCATCCTCAGTCTCTGGCGCGCTTGGTGGGCCTTCGTCTTTGGTTGAGCTCGACGCCGTCACGGTAATTACATGTCGCACCAACATATATATATATATATATATATATATAATATTCCATTTTTGTTGCCTTTCGGATGTTTTACGCCACAGACATATGTGTTTGCAGGCGAAAGAAACCCCGTGCACCATACTCTACTTGATCAAAGGCCAGAAGGTGGACGTGGGAAAGGGGATGATAATGGACCCCTTGCAACCCACGTTCCACAACCAGCCGATCCCTGCTGGGCACTTCAGGGTTAGCTTGTCCAGTGTGAAATCGGGGCACGAGGATTTGCCTCCTCCAGTACAGCATGTGGGAGCGGACGACGAGACCCCGCCGCGGATTGGAAGCTGCAAGGGTTGGGTGCTGCTATGGCCGAAGAATCTTATTCGTCTGGAGCCGGCCGAGAGCACACCAATAACCACACATCAACAAGCATGTGCGGAGACCACCACCCCGCCTACGCAATTACCAGCTCCTGTAGTGCCGGGTGAGAGCGGCGGACGACATGATGAAGGGGGTGCAATAGTGCTGGCTGATGTAATTTGTCCTGTAGAACAGAGAATGGATGATGAGACGGAGGTCGACCCTATGGATTTCCTCAATACAAACGCGTATGACTGTGACATAGAATTGATGAGTCAACCATATGACGAATCGGGCTATCAGCTTGCTAATGAGGATATGGATGATATGCCCGGGCAGGAAGGTCGTAGCAGGGATTGCAAAAAGTCTCTCTTCATGAAATCCTCACAGGACACGCCTGAAGATGCCGCCTCAACACAGGCTCAACTATCCCAGCGCGAGGGTCGTACAGTACTTAGCCCGGGAACACTGGGGCAGGGGTTAAGGAAGGGTCTAGAAGGTGTGCCCAAGAAAAAGGAGAGAAAGAGATCGGGGAAGATAGCTGCCTCCAAACAAGCCAGAGCACATAGCAGCCAAACGATGCATTCTGAAGAGCGTGTACCCGTGAAAGGTGCGGCCATGTTCCATCTCACGGGCGAGCCGATGCTACCGCCGAAACCACTGGAGGCACTATCAGGGGATCTCAGGAGACTGCACGACCATGTGCTGTCGACTGAGAAAAGCCTACTAGCCTCAAAGGATCCAGGATATCCGACATACGCGGCTCGTGTGCCTGAGGGGAAGTGCTACGTCGAGACACGGCCCGCGGAGGTGTTCTTCCTGCGGTTTGACCATATCTTTGAGATGTTTCTGACAAGGCGGCTCGATTTTACAATCGTCCGCCTTTTTGCGCTACATATGAGCTCTGTCATGAACAGTGAAGAAGTCTCGCAAATCTGTGTGGCGGATCCGTACTACATGCACGAGTCTTTCTTGAGTCTCGGCGACTTTGAGCGTGAAACTGCTAGGGACTACCTCCAAAACTTCATGGTACAGAATAAGGACCGGGAAATTGTCCTCGTGCCTTATCATCCAAAGTAAGTCAGTTTCGAACAACCCTTTCATACATTTCAATCATTCCTTCTCTCTCTATGGGGAATAATTTGAGGTGTCTTTTCCCCGCAGCAACGGGCGCGCCGTCCTTATCGTTCTTTATCCGCAAGTCTCCCACGCCGTGTATTTTGACCCTTCCAGAGACTACGAGAAAAAGACTACACCCACATAATGAATATTCTAGATGATGCTCTCCAAGGCTTCAGCTTTAGAGGTGGCCACATGCAGATCAGGAAACAAAGGAACAAGAAGATGGGTTTCGCGCATAAAACTAACTTCTCCTGCATCCAAGTCCCAAAACCAAGCAAGAAGGATGGATTGTACATCCTCCATCTCATGAATCAGTTCAACACGGATCACCAAAAGCTTCGCATGAGAAGCAGAAATGATGATCATATCCACAAGTGGCTAGAATCTCATGGAGAAGCGGATTATAAACTTAGAGATGACTTCTTTCGCATCCAAAGCGACATTGCGACGATCATCATGAAAGAAGTCGTCGATGAGAAGGGGATGTTCCACCACGGCCCTATATCGCGAGCTGACGTCCGAACTCGCATAGGCATGCAACGTCTAGACCTCACGCCGTTCAAGAAGCTAGGGTCCATCCTCGATGATATGGAAGGATGGAACTTCTAGTGATTTATGATGCCGATGATGATGATATGTGTCGGTTGAACTTGTATACTATTTGTAGTGATGCAACTTTGTGATGCCCACGATCCCTGCCTAACTTGCGTAACGCTACTTTGTTAGTTTGCGTACGATGACATGCGTACCTCTAGTTAATTAATTTGCGTACTGTATGTTGCATCTAGTTGCTAACCCTTTCTTTTTCGGTGTTCTCTAGTATATTTTGTTGCATATATATGATTGGACATCCTCTTCATGAACATGTATCTCTAACAGGTACCTAGTTTCTTGATGGCGAGATGGAACTGCTATGTCGTGTACAAAGGGAAGGTTCTGGGGGTGTACAACAAGTGGCATGAGTGTCAGGCGCAAGTGAATGGGTTCTCGGACGCCAACCATAAAGGCTTCAAAAGCAGACAAGAAGGAGAAGCTAGTTACTTGAGGTTCACGCTAGCGCGAGAGAGGACTCGTAACCGCCATCTCATGTACTGCATAGTTCCGCTCTCACTCATAGTGATAGCTCTTCTCGCGTATACCTTTGTTTAGATGGATGATGTTGTAGTTGCAAGTATTCGAGACTTGCATGTATCGCTATTTTCGAGATGATGACAAGATACCACTTTGTGTTGGATGATGATTATGATGAGACTATTTGTATGTATATGCTATGATTACATTTCTGGTCTCGCAGGCATTTGTATGTGTATCATGATGACATTTGTATGTGCTAAAGATTTTTCTATAAAGCCTGTTCAAATACAAAACAAATATGCCGAAAAAACCAAAAAACTACTAAAATTAGCAGTAGCGAGTGGAGAAAAGTTAGCAGCAGCGCGGTTGTAGTAGTAGCGCGCACAGGGGAAGCGCGCTATAGCTATTAGCAGCAGCGAGGTTCCTTTAAGCGTGCTGCTGCAACACTTGTGTAGCAGTAGCGCGGGTGGACCAGCGCTACTGCTATACGTTAGCTGTAGCGCCTTATTGGTAGCGCGGGTACCCGCGCTGCTGATAGGCCTAAAACCCGCGCTACTGCTAGCCTTTTCCCTAGTAGTGCCAGCAGCCAACAAACGGGCTACCTCTTCACCTATAGCCTTGCGTCTTTCCTCATTGAAACGGCGGAGGAACTGTCAGACCGGTTTGAATTTAGGATCAATGTTGAGTGTGTGCTCAGCGAGTTCTGTTGGTACACCTGGCATGTCAGAAGGTTTCCATGCAAAGATGTCCAGATTCTCACGGATGAACTCGATGAGCGCGCTTTCCTATTTGGGATCCAGGTTAGCGCTGATGCTGAACTGTTTGGATGAATCGCCAAGAACAAAGTCAACCATTTTAGTGTCTGTAGCTGATTTTAACTTCAATGCTGGATCATGTTCCGTAGTTGGCTTTTTTAAGGAGGTCATGTCTGCCGGATCAACTTGCTCCTTATAGAATTTTAACTCCTCCGTGGCACAAACCGACTTAGCATAAGCCGCATCGCCTTCTTCACACTCCAAAGCAATCTTTCTACTTCCATGTACTGTGATAGTCCCCTTATGTCCTGGCATTTTAAGCTGTAGATAAACATAACATGGCCTTGCCATAAACTTAGCATAAACCGGTCGCCCAAACAAGGCGCGGTACGGACTTTTGATCTTCACCACCTCAAATGTTAATGTTTCTGACCTTGAATCATAGTCATCTCCAAAAGCTACCTCCAGAGCTATCTTACCAATAGGATATGCAGACTTACCAGGCACCACACCATGAAATACCGTATTCGACGGTTTAATATCCTTATCTGTCAACCCCATACGGCGGAATGTATCATAATACAAAATATTGATACTACTTCCCCCATCCATGAGCACTTTAGTGAACTTGTATTCCCCAACTTGGGGGGCTACCACCAAGGCCAAATGACCTGGATTATCAATCCGGGGCGGGTGATCCTCTCTACTCCACAAAATAGGTTGCTCCGACCAGCGTAAATACTAAGGTACTGTCGGCTCAACAGAGTTGACTGCCATTTTGTGAAGCTTCTGATCACGTTTGCACAAACTAGTAGTGAAGACATGATATTGCCTGCTGTTCAGCTGTTTGGGATTGCTCTGATAACCCGACTGCTAGTGCTGCTGCTGACTCCCCTGATGGTTGTAACCTCCCTGGTTGCCTTGGTGTCCTTGATTGATGTGTCCGGTTTGATTGCCTGGAAACCCTGAACCGAAACCACCACTTCTGTAACCCGGCCCGTGAAAACCTCCTCCAGAACCGCCGGGCGGGCCGCTGTCATATTGGAATTCTTGAAATCCCGCATGATATAACAATCTTTCCAGAGATGTGATGCCAGTTTATCCTTCGATCCGTGCTTTGGACAGGGCTGATTTAACAAATGCTCCAAACTGTTGCCTGGACCTCCACCCCTCTGGGGCTGCTTGCCTTTACGGCGCTGGCCATTCTCCTGCGCGTTGGTATTTGCGACAAAGTCCAAACAACTGTCGGCCTTGCGCTTACCAGTGTTTCCATGGCCTGCCGGATTATGTTGTTGGCCCTTGGCATTGTCGTTCTTCTTACCCTTCTCCGGTTTGTCCTACTCTGAATCCGGATCCTTGGTATTATCTGAATCGGCATATTTAACCAAAGCGTCCATGAGTGTTGACATGTCGTTGCAGTGACGTTTGTGCCTTCCCAACTTCTGTTTCAATGGTTTGAAATGGCAATTGCCCTCTAATGTTAACACTGCGGTGTCTACATTGATACGATCTGATGAATGTAAAATCGCCGAGACCCGTTTGACCCAATGGGTCATGGACTCCCCTTCCTCTTGGACACAAGCGGCCAGATCTACAATTGACATCGGCTGCTTACACAGATCCTTGAAGTTCTGGATAAACCGATGCTTTAGTTCGGCCCATGATCCAATAGATTTGGTCGGCAAGCTCTTCAACCAAGTGCGAGCTGTTCCTTCCAACATCATGGTGAAATATTTAGCACACACCGCCTCATCCACATCTAACATCTCCATTGCCATCTCATAGCTCTCCACCCACGCCTCTGGCTGCAAATCGGCGGTGTAATTTGGTACCTTACGAGGCCCCTTGAAATCCTTGGGTAGTCGCACATTACGCAAAGCGGGAGTTAAACATGGTACCCTAAGGAACCGAACATCGCCCCTGGCTCCACGGAGGCGGTGGGGTGAACCGGAGTATGCTATCGTGCTCCGTGTCGAGCTGTCAACTCGGCCTCTCAACATGCGCGGCCATGGTCCACAACATCTTGCGTATTAGCACCTCCCCTAGCCGGGTTGTTCCCTCATGGAAAATTTCGGCGACGTGCACTACTAGACACGGCCGGTTCGTCCTCCATGTCTCTGCTATAACTCCGGCTTGGACGGGGAGTGGAATGAATCCTCTCACAGCTGTGTGAATATGCTTGCTGTTGATTTAATGCTGTCTGAAGGAGCTCCCTGGACCAACGCGCTTCCACTGCAACTGGTGACTCGCCGTCGGTTGGGAGGGCCACCAGGCGTGAAGCGGCGGCCACAATGTTGTCCAACGGGTTGGAATAATGCCTTGGCGGCGTTGATGGCACAATGTTGTGCTGGCGAGGCAGGTCCATCATGCGCGGCTGAACCGGCGCTCCTGCTCCCAGCGCCCCCGCCCGATTTAGCGTGGGTTGGTTACCAGCTCCTGCACCTGGCGCGTTGAAAAGATTTTGCGGCTCATAAACCGACGGGAGACGTGATCGGTACCTTCTTCTCATGACTTCCTCTGAAGCATTCTGATCCAGTCTAATCCGGTAAGCCTGTGCTTCCAACTCGGTCCGCTCCGTAGCCATCCTGGTGTTCTCTGCTGCCAGGTCCGCTTTAGCCCGGGCTATCTGATCTTTCACTTTTACAATCTCCGCATCGTGCTGATCCCTAGCTTCTGCGTCTACCTCCATGGACATCAATGTTGCCAGAGCGTCGAACAAATCAGACAAGACTTGGGCCAGAGGCGGCGCCGAGCTTCCTGCCCCTGCTGGTGTGGCCGTCGTTGAACCGGAGAGCATAGCTGTGGCGGAAGATGAATGAGGCGCCGATTGTGTGCCGGCCATGAAGATGGCGGCCCGGTTTGGCAGACCGGGGGAATCCGGAATACTGTTTCCCTCGGATCCTCCCTCAATCTGGCCGTCCTGCAACTGGTAAAGCGATTCGGTTTCTCCATAAGACTCGTCATCAGAGCAGACTACGATTTCTCCATCGGACACCGGTCCGTCCTCGTACCCCGATCCATGGATGACACCTACGAAGACATGCCTTGCCTCGGGCTGAACCGGCAAAGAACTTGCATGCTGAGCCGTTTCGATGATGTCGGTGCAGATGTCTGGCTCGGGGGCCGGTTCGCCGATCTTGCCGATGAAGATGTGAATCCCACCAAAGGGGACCCGGTACCCGTATTCAATTGAATCGGCCTCGGGACCCCATCCTGCGTTGTCGATGTAGAGCTTGCCGCGGCGACTCTTCGTCATCCAGCCCATAGCGTATCCCTTGAGTCCATCGAAGCTGCCCTTCAAGAACTCAAAACCATCGTGCGATAGCCCCACGGTGGGCGCCAACTGTCGTGGGTTTGTCACGGCAGATGTCCTCGTGAAAGGACTTAGTCGTGGAGCCATCGCAACGGGTTAGCTTAAAGCGGTTAAACCAGACAAGGGGACACGGGAGTTTACACTAGTTCGGCCCCTTCGATGAAGGTAAAAGCCTGCGTCTAGTTGTGATTGGTATTGCTAGGGTTTCGAAGGCCAGGGAGCGAATCCGCTTTGTCTGGCTCTCGAGTTATTGTTGTCTGTCCCTAAACCGCGGCCGGGTCGTCCCTTCATATACATAGGTTGACGCTCGCCGGGCTACAGAGTCCCGAAGCCGGATTATAAATGTATCCGGTTTGGCATCTCTCTTTCTATCTTAGTATACAAGTTACATGACTAGGCCGGTTTACATTTACAGACTATAACCCGCCTTTGGGCCCTCCGTAAAGCGCCATCATCTTCACATCTTCATGGGCTTCTAATCTTCAAAGAGTCAACCCGGCTACATAAGGCCGGTTTACCTCCAGTAGTAATATCCCCAACAGGTACCAAAGTAATCCAAGAGTGGATCACTGGACAGCGGTCAAGAACATCCTGAAATACCTGGAAAAGGACTAAGGATATGTTTCTCGTATATGGAGGTGACAAGAGCTCGTCATAAATGGTTACGTTGATGCAAGCTTTGACACTGATCCGGATGAATCTAAGTCACAAACCGGATACATATTTTTATTGAAAGGTGGAGCTGTCAGTTGGTGCGGTTCTAAGCAAAGCGCCGTGGAGGGATCTACGTGTGAAGTGGAATACGTAGCTGCTTCAGAAGCAGCGAATGAAGGAGTTCATATCCGATCTAGGTGTCATACCTAGTGCATCAGGTCCAATGAAAATATTTTGTGACAATACTGGTGCAATTGCCTTGGTAAAGGAATCTAGATCTCACAAGAGAACCAAGCACATCAAGAGACACTTGAATTCCATCCGAAGTCAAGGAGGGAGACATAGAGATTTGCAAGATACATATGGATCTGAATGTTGTAGACCCGTTGACTAAGCCTCTCTCACGAGCAAAACATGATCAGCACCAAGACTCCATTGGTGTTAGAATCATTACAATGTAATCTAGATTATTGACTCTAGTGCAAGTGGGAGACTGAAGGAAATATGCCCTAGAGGCAATAATAAAGTTGTTATTTATATTTCCGTATATCATGATAAATGTTTATTATTCATGCTAGAATTGTATTAACCGGAAACTTAGTACATGTGTGAATACATAGACTAACAGAGTGTCACTAGTTTGCCTCTACTTGACTAGCTCGTTGAATCAATGATGGTTACGTTTCCTAACCATAGACATGAGTTGTCATTTGATTAACGATACCACATCATTAGAGAATGATGCGATTGACTTGACCCATCCGTTAGCGTAGCACGATGATCGTTTAGTTTGTTGCTATTGCTTTCTCCATAACTATACATGTTCCTATGGCTATGAGATCATGCAACTCCCGAATGCCGGAGGAACACTTTGTGTGCTACCAAACGTCACAACGTAACTGGGTGATTATAAAGGTGCTCTACAGGTGTCTCTCCGAGGAAGTAATGATCCTTAATGGGCGTTAGTGGAAAGGATAGAAGGGCCTCAAGGGATGGCCACGAGCCCCCCCCCCCAAGGGCTGGTCCGAATTGGACTAGGAGGGGCGCCCCCCTCTTTCCTTCTCCCCTCTTCCTCCTTCCCTCCTACTCCTAGTTGGTATAGGAAAGGGGGGGGGGGCGAATCCTACTTGGACCGGGAGTTCAAGTAGGACTCCCCCCCTTGGCGTGCCCCCTTGGGCCGGCCTCCTCTTCCCCCCTCCTTTATATATGTGGGAGGGGGGCACCCCACACCAAGTCTTCTCTTAGCCATGTGCGGTGCCCCCTCCATAGTTACACACCTCAGTAATATTGTCATAGTGCTTAGGCGAATCCTTGCACCGGTAACTTTATCATCACCGTCGCTACGCCGTCGTGTTGATGGAACTCTCCCTCATCCTCAACTGGATCAAGAGCTTGAGGGACGTCATCCTGTTGAACGTGTGCTGAACACGGAGCTGCCGTACGTCCGGTGCTTGGATCGGTTGGATCGCGAAGACGTTCAAATACATCAACCACGTTACTAAATGCTTCCGCTTTTGGTTTATGAGGGTACATAGACACACTCTCACCTCTCGTTGCTATGCATCTCCTTTATAGATCTTGCGTGATCGTAGGAATTTTTTGAAATACTGCTTTCCCCAACATAGGAGTCCTAGTAGGACTCCCCCCATTGCGCGCGCCTCCTGGACGGCCGCCTCCTCCTCCCCTCCTTTATATACGGGGGTAGGGGGCACCCCATAGCACATCAATTATTCTCTTAGCCATGTGTGGTCCCCCCTCCACAGTTTACTCCTCCGGTCAAAGCGTCGTAGTGCTTAGGCGAAGCCCTGCGCGGATCACATCACCATCACTGTCACCATTCCATCATGCTGATGGAACTCTCCCTCGACCCTCTTCTGGATCAAGAGTTAGAGGGACGACATCGATCAGAACGTGTGCTGAACTCGGAGGTGCCGTACATTCGGTCCTTGATCGGTTGGATCGCGAAGATGTTAGACTACATCAACCACGTTAACCTAATGCTTCGGCTTTTGGTCTACGAGAGTACGTGGAGACATCTTCCCCTCTCGTTGCTATGCATTTCCTAGATAGATATTTCGTGATCGTAGGCAATTTTTTTAATTTGCATGCTACGTTCCCTAATAGTGGCATCCGAGCCAGGTCTATGCGTAGATGATATGCATGAGCAGAACACAAAGAGTTGTGGGCGATAATAGTCATACTGCTTACCACCAACGTCTTATGTTGATTCGGCGGTATTGTTGGATGAAGCAGCCCGGACCAACATTACATGACCACATTCATGAGACCGGTTCTACCGACGTGTTTTTGCACACAGGTGGATGGCGGGTGTCTATTTCTCCAACTTTAGTTGACTCGAATTTGACTATGGCCGGTCCTTGTTGACGGTTAAAACACCACACTTGACGAAAAATGGTTGTGGTTTTGTTGCATAGGTAAGAACGGTTCTTGCTAGAAGCCCATACCAACCACGTAAAACTTGCAACAACAAAGTAGATGACGTCTAACTTGTTTTTGCAAGGCATGTTGTGATGTGATATGCTCAAGACGTGATGAGATATAAATTGTTGTATGAGATGATCATGTTTTGTAAAAGTTATCGGCAACTCGCAGGAGCCTTATGGTTGTTGCTTTATTGCATGAAATGCAATCGCCGTGTAATTGCTTTCCTTTATCACTAAGTGGTAGCGATATTCGTAGAGGCAATAGTTGGCGAGATGACAACAACGCTACGATGAAGATCAAGGTGTCAAGCCGGTGACGATGGACATCACGACGGTGCCTTGAAAATGGAGATCAAAGGCACAAGATGATGATGGCCATATCATGTCACATATTTTGATTGCATGTGATGTTTATCTTTTATGCATCTTATTTTGCTTAGTACGGCGGTAGCATTATAAGATGATCCCTCACTAAAATTTCAAGGTATAAGTGTTCTCCGTGAGTATGCACCGTTGCTACAGTTCATTGTGCCGAGACACCACGTGATGATCGGGTGTGATAAGCTCTACATTCACATACAACGGGTGCAAGCCAGTTTTGCATGTGCAAAATACTTGGGTTGAACTTGAAGAGCCTAGCAGATGCAGATATGGCCTCAGAACACTGAGACCGAAAGGTCAAACGTGAATCACATAGTAGATGTCATCAACATAGTGATGTTCACCATTGAAAACTACTCCATCTCACATGATGATCAGACATGGTTTAGTTGATAAGGATCACGTGATCATTTAGATGACTAGAGGGATGTCTATCTAAGTGGGAGTTCTTAAGTAATATGATAAATTGAACTTTAATTTATCATGAACTTAGTCCTGATAGTTTTCTTGCATATCTATGTTGTTGTAGATCAATGGCCCGTGCTACCGTTCCCTTGAATTTTAATGCGTTCCTAGAGAAAGCTAAGTTGAAAGATGATGGTAGAAACTACACGGACTGGGTCCGTAACTTGAGGATTATTCTCATTGCTGCACAGAAGAATTACGTCCTGGAAGCACCACTAGGTGCAAGGCCCGCTGCAAGAGCAACTCCGGACGTTATGAACGTCTGGCAGACTAAAGCTGATGAGTACACGATAGTTTAGTGTGCCATGCTTTACGGATTAGAATCGGGACTTCAAAGATGTTTTGAACGTCATGGAGCATATGAGATGTTCCAGGAGTTGAAGTTAATATTTCAAGCAAATGCCCAAGTTGAGAGATATGAAGTCTCTAACAAGTTCTATAGCTGCAAGATGGAGGAGAATAGTTCTGTCAGTAAACACATACTCAGAATGTCTGGGTACCATAACCACTTGACTCAGCTGGGAGTTAATCTTCCTGATGATAGTGTCATTGACAGAGTTCTTCAATCACTGCCACCAAGCTATATAGGCTTCATGATGAACTATAATATGCGAGCGATGGAAAAGACAATTCCCGAGCTCTTCACAATGCTTAAGGTTGCGGAGGTAGAAATGAAGAAGGAGTATCAAGTGTTGATGGTTAACAAGACCACTAGTTTCAAGAAAAAGGGCAAACGGAAGAAGGGGAACTTCAAGAAGAATAGCAAGCAATTTGCTACTCCAGGGAAGAAGCCCAAGTCTGGACCTAAGCCTGAAACTGAGTGCTTCTACTACAAAGGGACTGGTCACTCAAAGCAGAACTATCCCAAGTATTTGGTGGATAAGAAGGATGGCAACGTGAAAGGTATATTTGATATACATGTTATTGGTGTGTACCTTACTAATGCTCGTAGTAGCGCATGGGTATATGATACTGGTTCTGTTGCTCATATTTGCAACTCGAAACAGGGGCTATGGATTAAACGAAGATTGGCTAAGTACGAGGTGACGATACTGAAGGAAATATGCCCTAGAGGCAATAATAAAGTTGTTATTTACATTTCCTTATATCATGATAAATGCTTATTATTCATGCTAGAATTGTATTGACCGGAAACTTAGTACATGTTTGAATACATAGACAAAACAGAATGTCCCTAGTATGCCTCTACTTGACTAGCTCGTTCATCAAACATGGCTAAGTTTCCTGACCAAAGACATGTGTTGTTATTTGATGAATAGGATCACATCATTAGAAGAATGATGTGATGAACAAGACCCATCCGTTAGCTTAGCCTAAATGATCATTTAGTTTTATTTCTATTGCTTTCATCATGACTTATACATGTTCCTCTGACTATGAGATTATGCAACTCCCGAATACCGGAGGAACGCCTTGTGTGTTATAAAACATCACAACGTAACTGGGTGATTATAAAGATGCTCTACAGGTGTCTCTGATGGTGTTTGTTGAGTTGGCATAGGTCGAGATTAGGATTTGTCACTCCGTGTATCAGAGAGGTATCTCTAGGCCCTCTCGGTAATGCACATCACTATAAGGCTTGCAAGCAATGTGACTAATGAGTTAGTTACGGGATGTTGCATTACGGAACGACTAAAGAGACTTGCCGGTAACGAGATTGAACTAGGTATTGAGATACCGACGATCGAATCTTGGGCAAGTAACATACTGATGACAAAGGCAACAACGTATGTTGTTATGCGGTTTGATCGATAAAGATCTTCGTAGAATATGTAGGAACCAATATGAGCATCCATGTTCCGCTATTGGTTATTAACCAGAAGTGAGTCTCGGTCATGTCTACATAGTTCTCAAACCCGTAGGGTCCGCATGCTTAACGTTCGGTGATGATCGGTATTATGAGTTTATGTGTTTCGATGTACCGAAGGTAGTTCAGAGTCCCAGATATGATACGGACATGATGAGGAGTCTCGAAATGGTCGAGACATAAAGATCGATATATTGGAAGGCTATGTTTGGACATCGGAATGGTTCTGGGTGAGTACGGGCATTTACCCGAGTATCGGGGAGTTACCGGAACCCCCTCGGGGAGTCATTGGGCCTTAATGGGCCTTAGTGGGAGTGAGGAGGAGGCGGCCAAGATAGGGGCGCCCCCAAGCCCAATTCGAATTGGGGTTGGGGGCCGGCCCCCTTTTCCTTCTCCCTCTCCCCCGTTTCCTTCTTCTCCTACTCCAACTAGGGAAGGGGGAATCCTACTCCCACCGGGAGTAGGACTCCCCCCTTGGGCGCGCCATGAGAGGGCTGGCCCTCCCCTCCTCCACTCCTTTATATACAGGGAGGGGGGCACGCCATAGACAGACAAGTTGATTGTTTAGCCGTGTGCAGTGCCCCCCTCTACAGATTTCCACCTCAGTCATATCGTTGTAGTGCTTAGGCGAAGCCCTGCGTCGGTAACTGCATCATCACCGTCATCATGTCGTCGTGCTGACGAAACTCTCCCTCAACCTCAGATGGATCTATAGTTCGTGGGACATCACCGAGCTGAACATGTGCAGATCGTGGAGGTGCTGTACCTTTGGTACTAGGATCGGTCGGATCATGAAGACGTACAACTACATCAACCGCGTTGTCATAATGCTTCCACTTACGGTCTATGAGGGTACGTGGAAAACACTCTCCCCTCTTGTTGTTGTGCATCACCTAGATGGATATTGTGTGTGCGTAGGATTTTTTTTGAAATTACTGCGTTCCCCAACAGATGCGCGTCGGAAATGGTTTCAAGGTCGATGTGATCGCCATCAGCACGCTACCTCTACATCTACCTTCGGGATTAGTTTTAGACATGACTAATTGTTATTTGGCGCCAGCTTGTGTAGGAGATATGCCCTAGAGGTAGTAATAACAGTTATTTTGTATCTCCAAAGTTTTTAATGAATGTTTAGCTTCCATGCTATAACTGCAATGATTCTCGAGTCTGCAATATCCAAGAGGCTCGGAGGGAAACTCAAGTGCACGTGTGGTGTACTAAATGGTAAAATATATTCCTAGTCTTGCCTCTAAGACTGGCTCATGTATTGCATGATGATCCTATTTTCCTGATCATGGGTATGTCTATGCTGGCAATTTTGAGGGCACGATGTTAGTAGAGCACTTGTGCTGAATCGACCCAAATTGATGTTATGCTATGAGATTCTTTTCGTCACAAGTTTATGGTTAACATCACAGAGATAGTTAATGTTTGCATAATTCCTCAAACCATGAGAGTATCGAGTTCCTTCATGCTTGCTTCGTGAACTTTGGGGTTTGCTAAACGTCATCGGTAACTGGGTGGCTATTACGACGGCTTACGGGTTGACAGAAAAGTATGGCCAGTAACATGATAGCTCAAGATTGGGATTTGCTCCTCCGACGATGGAGAGATATTCTCGGGCGCTCTTGGTGTCACGGTATCCATAATCGTCTAGCCAGACACCTTGTGATATGATCACTAGATGCCGGAACACGGAAACGAGAAAAGAGAACAAAACCGGTAACGAGGTAACTTGCATGGTGGAAAAATTGTTCGTCTATGGGGATGCAATAAATCTCACCTAGGGTGTTTGTGACATATCACGAAGCAACAAGAATAGCTCACTGCAACTGGAGGTTCACTCGAATACTTATTCGTGTGGGTACAGGGGTCAATATGGGTGTCCACGGGTCCGATGTTGATTATTGATCTTAAGGGGTTCCGGGTCATGTTTATACTTCACCGAACCTATAGGGTCACATGCTTAAGGGTCATCTATCTGCTGAATACTAGACAGGGAGTCTGAGAGAAAATCACCGAAAAAGTTTTGGACACCGTAAAAGTTTCAGACAGCGGAAAAGCTCCGCAGAGAGAGGTCATCGGATGAAACCGAAAAGTTGTTTCGGGATATACTATTAAGTAAAATTGGTTTCGCCACATGCCTGATAATTCTTGGAGGGTGCCAGAATCATTCTGGAAACTTTTTGGATTTTTCCGGGATAAAAACTGGAAATGTTCCGGAGCTGCCGGAGCCACTTCAGATGCGTTTCGCAGATGAAAATCACTAAACCAGAATTGTTTCGGAATGTGTTGAAAATTATTTTAGTGGGTATTATAAATGTTCTAAGCCCACATAAATATTTTCAGTTCGAACGGACACTGAAAAAAGTCGTTGT
Source organism: Triticum aestivum (assembly GCF_018294505.1). NCBI lineage: Eukaryota > Viridiplantae > Streptophyta > Magnoliopsida > Poales > Poaceae > Triticum > Triticum aestivum. Next base: position 629,606,614 of record NC_057797.1, read on the forward strand.
GAATAGTGAAAATCACTTTATGGATATTTTTTTGGAAAGCCACCTTTTAGGGCTTTTGCAAAAAGGCTTCTAGAAGGGCTTGGGGGCCAAGGGAGCCCCTCATGGGGGCCCACCAAGGGGGTGGACGGCCAAGCATGGTGGAGCTCCACACGGCATCCCATTTTGCCCATAAACAGCTCATATGTGACCTAAAGCATGGGTTTTTTTGGTAATTTGTGGAGGCACACTATCCCTTGGCTTTCCTATAAATAGAGGGGGTGAGGGCTGCCATCTCTTCATCCCTTGCTCTCATACATATGCCATGACTTGTCTGGCTTCTCTCTCCCTCCCAGCGAAATAGTTTCGTAGAGCCGAAAGGCTGTTTGGGTTCCGGCAGGAACTAGTTCTGGACGGCGAAGCCCTGCTGGATAGCTGACACCGTATGTGTGCAACCCCGTAGATAGATTGTAGTTTCAATCTTTTGCCTAAGGGGCTGTTCGAGTATCCTCCCAAAGGGCTGTCCGAGTTACCGTCCAAGTTTTGAGGGTCCTCTTGAAGGGCTGTCTGCGACATCGTCCGCGGGACTGTCCGACTGCCTCCCGAAGGGCTGTCCGGAGAGGGAGTACATCCTCGTGGTTGGGAGGTTGTAAATCCTGGCTGCGGGGATCTGCACCTACGATCTCCACCGACTCTTCATTCGCTGCGCTACGAGTCGGTACGGATTAGACCAAACCTTTTATGCAGTCTCCATAGTGGTCCTTGGCGTGCTCGCTATATCGGAAATTTTTATTTTCGGTCGCTTTCCCCTATAGTGGCATCAAGTGTCGTGCTATGCGTAGATGCGGGTTACGATCTAGAATACATGGAGATGTATGGGTATTGCATAATATAACTTTGGAGTAGATGAGATCTATTGCTGAAAACTATTTATGCGGGTGGCAGATGAAAGCTGTTACCCGATATTCTTGTTGCTTCCCTAGAATTTGCGTATTTCTGATCTTGAAACGACATGATGGAATTTCACAAAGTTCGGGCAATCCACGATCCTGATTGATCAACAAAGTGCTATCAGTTCTTTGGGTTCCACCATAGTTGAGAGAAAGATGAAATTGTGCGGACAAAAGGGCAATGCAGATATGATCTGCACGGGGGTCATGCGTATGACGACGTTTAGTATGGGTTTTGAGATTTTATTATCTCGTGCTTCAGACACCCCCGAAAAGTTAATCTAGCAACTTGAATAATCATACTTGAAGATAAACGTTGGTAGCTGCGGTTTAAGTCAAAACCTTAGAAGCCACGTAAAATAAAATTTTGCATAAACCGATTAGAGGCATCTAACTTGGTTTTGTAGGATGGTTTGCATGTGATGTGGTATAGCAAGTCTCGTATTAATTCGATTATGTATGAGATGATTGTATGATGTAATTGACATGACCTGCGTGTCATGATTCGGCATGATGGCTGGAGCCATATAATTGTCACTTTAATGACCTGCGTGTCAACCTTAAGTAATGCATTTATTTTATCCGCTATGGAGATAGCAATATTATCTGGTGCATCGACAAGGTGGTGGCAATCTTCGCAAAGGTGAACACCGACGCGAATGCCGAAGACGAAGAAACACTTGACTTCTCCATCAGAAGAGGCTATACCATATCATGCTATTATGAATTGCCTGAGATGTTTATCCCTCTTGATGCACCCTTCTTGATTGCGCGGTAGTCGCTTTTTATTAGGGTGATCTCTCACTTAAAATATCAAGTAGTTATTGTTCTCCCAAGTGTAGCACCGTCACAACATCTATCCTTTCGGGGTGTGCCATGGGTGCATGGGTACGAATGATTGGAGAAATGTAAGGCGGGTGAGGTCAGACCTCGTAGCAAGATCACTTGGTTGTCTTGATGTTCATGGCAGGATCGTCCTGAGCTCGGAACACACGCATCAAAAGATGAACAAGAGTCACATAGAGATGTGATTGGCAAGTTGGCCTACCAATTGAAATCCTCATCATGAGATGATGATTCTATGACGTTGAATTGATATTTGGATCTTGAATCACTCAAAATCAATTTTGAGAGATATTGATTTGAGTGGGAGCACACTTTAGAATAATTTTTTTTATTCACTAGTGCACATTTCATTATAAACAAAGTCTAAGTGAAACTTGTGTTTTCCGTTCTAGATCAAATGGCTCGCAACACCACGTTCAACTTAGGCCCGATGTTAGAGAAAGAGAAGTTAGCTACGACTGGAAACAACTATGCGGACTGGGTGCGTAACCTGAGGATTGTCCTCAGGAGCGCTAAGAAATTGTACGTGCTTGAAAATGCTCTTCCAGCCAAACCGGCGGCAGAGGCCCTGAAAGATGAACAAAATGTCTGGGCCACTAAGGATGATGATCACAACTTAGTGCAGTTCCTCATGCTTGCTTGCATGAGTCTAGGGCTTCGAAAACGTTTTGAATTCCATAAACCCCATGATATGATCCGGGAATTGGATGCTCTGTACAAGGAAACCGCAAAGTCTGAACGATTTGATATCATGAAGGCTTTGATGGAATGCAAGATGGTTGAGGGTAGTTCAGTTGGCGAACATGTGGTCAAAATGATTGGCTATTCTGAAAGGCTTAAAGCCTTGGAATTTCCACTTCCACCTGTGCATATGATGGACATGTTGCTTTCTTCACTCCCCCCATCTTATGACGGTTTTGTCATAAACTACGACATGACAGGGATGGAGAAGACACCAGAAGAGGTGCTCGCCATGCTGAAAACTACAGAAGGAGGACTGCGGAAAAATCGCAAGCAAGTGTTGCTTGTGAATAAAACCACCAGTTTCAAAAAGAAAGGCAAGCCAAAGAAGGCCAAGGGCGCCGGTATGACCAGCTCCCAAAGAAACTCTAAGGGCGGAGCCAAGAATGAAACTGAGTGCTTCTACTTCAAGGGCACAGGTCACTGGAAGAGAAACTGCAAGAAGTATCTGGAAGATAAGAAGACTGGGAAAACTGGAGAAGGTATAATTGTTATACAGGTTAATGTTATTGACGTTTTGCTTGCTAGCGAAAATTCTAATTCTAGGGAATTTGATATCGGATCGGTTGCTCACATTTGCAAGTCGATACAAGGGCTTCAGAAGGTGCGCAAGCTGGCAAAGAATGAAGTCGTGATGCGCGTCGGGAACGGCGCTGGGATCGCCGCTCAAGCCGTCGGCATTATGCCTCTATGTCTCCCTTCAGGATTTATCTTAGAACTAAGTAACTGTTATTTTGTTCCACTGTTGTGTAGAAACATTATCTCCGGATCATGTTTAGTACACGATGGGTATTCGTACAAGTATGAGAGCAATGGTTGTTCACTTTATTGTAAGGATATGTTTTATGGATTTGCACACACTGTTGGGGGCCTTTTCATACTAAATCTTGAATGTGAAAATGATGTCTTTAACGTGAATGCTAAACACCTTAAGAAGGCTGATACCACCACCACTTACTTGTGGCACCATCGGCCTGGCCACATCGGAATGAAACGCATGCAAAGACTCCAGAGATATGGAGTTTTACTGTCCTTTGATTTTGAATCATTTGACACATGTGAAGCTTGTCTGATGGGGAAAATGACCAAGACGCCGTTCATGGGTCATCCTGAACGGGCGGGTGAATTATTGGAAATAATACATAGTGATGTATGTGGTCCAATGAGCACAGCCGCACGGGGTGGGTATTTCTACTTCGTGACTTTTACTGATGATTTAAGTCGATATGGCTATATCTACTTAATGAAGCATAAGTCGGAAACCTTTGAAAAGTTCAAAGAATTTTAGAATTTCTGCGGTCTGATCGCGGAGGCGAATATCTTAGTCATGAGTTTGGCCAACACCTGAGTGACCATGGAATTGTTTCACAGCTTACGCCTCCCGGAACTCCACAGAGAAACGGAGTATCAGAAAGACGTAACCGAACCCTGTTGGACATGGTAAGGTCGATGATGTCTCTTACAGATCTGCCGATATCTTTTTGGGGTCATGCACTAGAAACCACCGCTCACACACTTAACAGAGGACCGTCTAAGTATGTTAAGACGACACCACATGGGATGTGGAATGGGAAGACACCCAGTTTGTCGCATCTTAAAATTTGGGGATGTGAGTGTAACACCCCTATGTAATGGAGCTACAATAATCCATCATGATGATGCTAAGCTACTGAGATTTGCAATAATAATCATGTTGGGTTAATATCTAATTTCAAATTCCTTCTTTGAATTCCATTCAAATTCAAAGTGCAAAATGAAGTTGCTCAAAACTTGTTGGAAAAATGTTCACCTTTTAGCAAATAATCCAAAACTATTTTCCCTTAAGGAACACAACATCATCTTCAACTCTAAATGGGCCTAATACTTTTAACAGAGCCAAAACAGCCTTTTAAACTGCCCTTTTCTTTTAGAATAAATCCAAAGGGATTCAAAACATTCCCAACATTTTGTGGCAGTGCACAATAATTCTTTGGAATTGTTTTAGCCAGTGGCATATTTTTGCAAAGTCATTTGTGGCAAAAATAAAATGCAACAGCTACTGGAAAAAGAGAAACAAAAAGAAAAAGGAAAAGCAGAGGGGAGAGAAAGCCCTGCCCCACTTGGGCTTCGGCCCACCCGAGCTAGCTGACCCAGCTAGGTTGGCCCGTGCCCCCTCCCCGGTCGCTCTCTCCTCTCTCTTGTTCCCCCGGTGTGCGCCACTACAGGGGCTCGTCGCCACCCGACCATCTCGCGGGCGACGACGATGGGATAAGGACCTGCTCCTCCCCGCCTCCTCGATCCCCGCCTCCACTCACCCCCACTCCCCCTGGCGTCTCTGTCCATTCTCCCCTCCCCTCTCGCTCGCTCTCCTTCAACACCGAATGCCTTCGTCGCTGTGCTGCATCGCCACCGTGAACACCGCCACTGCCTCACCTCGCCGATATGTAGTAGCACTCCGCCATGGACCGCTACACCGTTCGGTGCCTTCCGTTGGAGCTGGGAGGCACCGCAGCTATGAACCCCCTTCGTCCCCATCTCCGACGGCCACAACAACTCGGCGACTCTACGGCGCGCGCTTCTGCTCCTCAGCCGTCAAGGGCTTTCCGTAGCTGCGCGGTGAGCCACCACCTTCTTGTCCCATTCTCAGTCTGCCCTTGCGCGGTCCCTAGCCGTCTCTCCCACCGTGGCCGAACGCGGCGCAGCGCGGGCTCGTTGCCGGCGTCCTTCCGATGACCTTTTGGTCATGGGGTCGCGCCCGTTGGACTCGCCGCTCCGTGCAGGTCCTCCCCATCCTTTCCTTTTGCATTGTAGCGCGCCATAGCACCTTTCCGCCGCCGACCGTAGCCGCTCCGCCACGGACCTCATCGCCGGCGATGTTTTCGGCCAGGTCCGGCGATGCCACCACCATCACTCGACGCGCGGCCGAGTGGCCGCTCGAACGCGCCTTGCCACGCCCCTCCCTGTGCCGCGTAGCGCGATCCCGACGAGGTCCTGAACGCCACCACCGCCCCCACTCGTCGCCGGCACCTCGACCGACCACTCCTGACCCCTGCAACCGCCGCTTTTGACGTGCGATGTCGCCGTCTTACGAACTCCGCCTCGCGCGCAACGAACAGACCACCGTGGTGCCGTTCCGGCTAACTCCGGCGAGGAGCCGCCGTGAAAAGGCTCGCCGGAGCCCTCTCCGGTGTTCGGCCGCCGCGAATGGCCTCGTCGGTGCAACCCTGGCGCCGGTGCTGACCTGGCTGAACCGGGGGGCACCCCCAGTGTTGTTGACCAGTGGGCCCTGTGGGCCCCGTTGACCTTGTTGACCCAGTCAACGTGCTGACTGGGCAACCAAGAGCCACTGACAGGCAGGCCCAATCCTTTAATCAATGTTTTAATAACTAAAAATTATTGAGTTAATCTAATTAGCCACTGACAGGTGGGGCCTACTAGCTAATTAACTTAGTTTAGTTAAATTAAACACTGCTAATTAGTCCAGTCACTGACCAGTGGGACCCACTGGTCAACTTTGACTAATCAGCGAGTCTGTTGACTTGCTGACATCATCCCCATGTCATGCTGACATCATATTCCTATTCTGATAATTCTGTTAATTTAAATATATACAGAAAACTTTTACTAACTTTGAAAATTCCTAGACATTTAACTGTAACTCCGATGAAAATGTTTTCTATATGAAAGTTGCTTTGAAAAAATCCAACGAATCCGAATGCGCGGTCCATTCACCTGTCACATGCCCCTAGCATGCTGGACATGGAACCGTCCCCTCTCTTCCATCTATCCGGAATTCATCTAACGCCGGGAATTCATCCTCGGATTTTTATCCCCTCCATCTGCAACATGTAGTACTACGTTACGACAACCCTAGCTCTGCCTATCGTCATGTAATGCTTAGTAATGCATCAGTTTTCTTTGTATTTATTGTTTCTTCCCCCTCTTCTCTCCGGTAGACCCCGAGACTGATGCCGCGCCTGTGATCGACCGCGTCGACGACACTTCTTCTTTTTCAGCAGAGCTTCCAGGCAAGCAAACCCCCCCTTGAACATTCCGATATCGCCCATTTCTTTCCCTCTCATGCTTGCATTAGAACTGCTATTGCTTTTTGTATGATCCTACTATGATGCATAGCTTGTTTTTGTTACCTGCTTATTGTTACCTTACCTCCTTATCCTAAACTGCTTAGTATAGGTTGGTTAGTGATCCACCAGTGACCCCCACCTTGTCCCAGTTGCCTCGCTTTATTATTCGATGACTCGATCAACGTGATCGACGTCCAGGCCCTGACACCGCACATCACCCCCCTAGTTGTACGACTCTGCAGAGTTACCATCGAGTGCCGAGGGTGGATCCTCTTACATCACTCCTGATGAGATCTCTGTAGTGTAGCTATACGGTCGTGGTCATCAAGGGTGATTTCCTCCTTAACCACTTCCGATATGGCTCTATCATGCAAAGCCCTCAAGTGTGAACCTCGAGGGTGGATCCTCTTACGTTCACCTTGATGATTACATCGAGTGGAATTCACCGGGGGTGATTCCTCGGGTTTTCCCCTTGGTGTTAGACACACGGTTACTATAGTTACTATTACTTTACACTGAACCATGTTACTAAAGATGGGCCGGCCCTGAGCGGTACCTGCGCGATCTTATTTGCGAGTGATGTGGAGTCGGGTTAACCTGGAAGGTCCCGCGAGATTCTTACAAGGTGTGGCCGGGCATTCTTAGCCCTTGCCACAAGTCCTCGAGACGGGGCGACAGGGTCAGATCTTTCGTGAGTCTCTGCTTGTTACCGCGCGTTCCTAATCCACAATGATTTGGATATTTGATCCGAGGGGCCTTTGACCTGATAGCACTAACCATCACGTGGGCATTTTATGGGCGTTTGCTACCCCTTGAGCACTGCGTTGGTTTTCCCCGAAGAGGAAGGGATGATGCAGCAAAGTAGCGTAAGTATTTCCCTCAGTTTTTGAGAACCAAGGTATCAATCCAGTAGGAGGCTACGCGCGAGTCCCTCGCACCTGCACAAAACAAATAAATCCTCGCAACCAACGCAAATAGGGGTTGTCAATCCCTATAGGGCCACTTACGAGAGTGACATCTGATAGATATGATAAGATAATATTTTTGGTATTTTTATGATAAAAGATGCAAAGTAAAATAAAGGCAAAGTAAATAGCAAAGGAAATAACTAAGTAGTAGGAGATTAATATGATAACGATAGACCCCGGGGGCATAGGTTTTACTAGTGGATTCTCTCGAGAGCATAAGTATTCTATGGTGGGTGAACAAATTACTATTGAGCAATTGACAGAATTGAGCATAGTTATGAGAATATCTAGGTATGATCATGTATATAGGCATCACGTCCGAGACAAGTAGACCGACTCCTGTCTGCATCTACTACTATTACTCCACTCATCGAGCGCTATTCAGGATGCACCTAGAGTATTAAGTTAAAAACAGAGTAACACCTTAAGAAGATGACATGATGTAGAGGGATAGACTCATGCAATATGAAGAAAACCCCATCTTGTTATCCTCGATGGCAACAGTACAATACGTGCCTTGCTGCCCTTACTGTCACCGGGAAAGGACACCACAAGATTGAACCCAAAGCTAAGCACTTCTCCCATTGCAAGAAAGATCAATCTAGTAGGCCAAACCAAACTGATAATTCGAAGAGACTTGCAAAGATAACCAATCATACATAAAAGAATTCAGAGAAGATTCAAATATTGTTCATAGATAGACTTGATCATAAACCCACAATTCATCGGTCTCAACAAACACACCGCAAAAAGAAGATTACATCGAATAGTTCTCCACAAGAGAGGGGGAGAACATTGTATTGAGATCCAAAAAGAGAGAAGAAGCCATCTAGCTACTAACTATGGACCCGTAGGTCTGAGGTAAACTACTCACACTTCATCGGAGAGGCTATGGTGTTGATGTAGAAGCCCTCCGTGATCGATGCCCCCTCCGGCGGAGCTCCGGAACAGGCCCCAAGATGGGATCTCGTGGATACAGAAAGTTACGGCGGTGGAATTAGGGTTTTGGCTCCATATCTGATCGTTTGGGGGTACGTAGGTATATATAGGAGGAAGGACTACGTCAGTGGAGCAACAGGAGGACCACGAGGGTGGAGGGCGCGCCTGGTGGGGGTGGGCGCACCCCCCTACCTCGTGCCCTCCTGTTTTCTTTCTTGACGTACGGTCCAAGTCTCCCAGATCATAATCTTCCTAAAAATCATGTTCCCGAAGGTTTCATTCCGTTTGGACTCCGTTTGATATTCCTTTTCTTCGAAAACCTAAAACAGGCAAAAAACAGCAATTCTGGGTTGGGCCTCCGATTAATAGGTTAGTCCCAAAAATAATATAAAAGTGGACAATAAAGCCCAATAATGTCCAAAACCATAGATAATATAGCATGGAGCAATCGGAAATTATAGATACGTTGGATACGTATCGGCGTTCTGCGTCGTATGCATCAGCCGAAGCTTAATAGATGCCAGCGACTGAGCGACGCGCATCGGGTTGGACTGCGTAAACACCTGCCTTGTTGAAGGAGGTAGCTACGTCTGCTCACCGGCCGCCCTCGCGATGTGCAGGAGTTCCCGGGAAGATGGCCCATGACCCCTGGGGGCATAGGCTTAGTCCGGCGTGCTGACCTCTCTATTAAGCCTAGGTCGGGTTGCGGCGTATTGTTTGGCCAAGGCCGGGCATGACCCAGGAAAGTGTGCCCAGCCGGAGTTAATCGAGTGTGGTGGGTAAGTTGGTGCACCCCTGCAGGGAAGAAAACATCTATCGATAGCCTGTCCTACGGTAACGGACACTTGGAGTTGTATCCCGATCGATACAACTAGAACTGGATACTTGAGGTGAGAAATGGCTAGTATGGCTCTGGGATTGCTTTCTCGCAGAGAGTCGAGAAAGGATCTCTGGCCGAGGTTGATAACTCTACTACTTTACTTTATGCTACTCTTATCTCTTCTGATGCTGCAAGATGCTTGGAGCTGCTTGAAGATGCTAGTCTTTGATAAGCTAGGCTTTCCCCTTTCTCTTCTGGCATTCTCCAGTTTAGCCCACAGATACAACCCATTCATTTGATACAGATGCATACTTAGTTTAGATCTGATGTAAGTCTTACGAGTACTTTGGATGAGTACTCACGGTTGCTTTGCTACCTCTTTTCCCCCATACCCGATTGTTGTGACCAGATGATGGATCCCAGAAGCCAGACGATAACACTGATGACTACTACTACCCTGAGGGTGCCTACTACTACGTGACGGCCGTTGACGACCTGGAGTAGTTAGGAGGCTCCCAGGCAAGAGGCCTTGCCTTTTTCGATCGTTGTTGCTTTTGTGCTAGCCTTCTTAAGGCAGACTTGTCTAACTTATGTCTGTACTCAGATATTGCTGCTTCCGCTGACTCGTTTGTTTTCGAGCTTATGTATTCGATCCCTCGAGGCCCCTGGCTTGTAATATAAAGCTTGTATTATTTTAATTTGTGTCTAGAGTTGTGTTGTGATATCTTCCCGTGAGTCCCTGATGTTGATCATACACATTTGCGTGTATGATTAGTGTATGATTGAATCGGGGGCATCACAAGTTGGTATCAGAGCCGACTGCCTGTAGGTAGCCCCCTTTCCAACTCCTTGGCTGAAGTTGAATCTAGTCACTGAAAAACTTTTACTAACATTGGTTGTGTGTCTTACGGGCCCACGTCGCCATTGGTGGTATTAGGATCTTTTATTCATCGTCTATGCTCTAGGACTCTGATCTCTCTTCCATTCGGGTTAAACGAATTTACTAACTCTAACATTAGGATCCCGTGACCACATTCACCCCAAAGTTGGATAAGCCATAGTTATTCCTTAGAATAGTATTCTCAATAGTACACACTCTGTCGTGTTGACTACTATGTGGTATCCAACATACCTCTTTCATTATGCATGTTTCATCATGAATGATCCTTGTATTTGCAAATGCTCAATGCTGAACTACCCCCTGTTACATGTTAGCAGGATGGTTAGACCCCTGGTCATGGACGTGGTGCCAACGATCCACCACCGCCTGAATTCTTTGCTGGAAGATGAAACAATTTGAGCTGAACCGCCAGTTCATGGAAGGAATGATGGCTCAGTTTCCTCGTCCGAACATGAATCAACAGCCAACCCCAATAACTCTGCAGGACTTCATGCATCTCAACCCAACTATTTATTGCAGCTCAACTCAACCCCTTGATGTTGATGACTGGCTCCGTGACATAAGTATGAAATGGAGTCTGCTAGTGTGGCCCTTGCTAGCTATGTCACCTTTGCATCATTCTTTCTGAAGGGTCCCGCTGCTCAATGGTGTGGCATCCACAGGAGTACCCTACCTGCTGGAATGGTCATCACTTGGCCGGATTTCCAAGACGCTTTCCGTGCTCATTTTATCCCTTAGGGAATCATGCACAAGAAGAAGCGCGAGTTCCGCAACCTCACCCAAGGCAATAAGGTTGTAGATGCTTATCAGCGGGAATTCTTGGACTTGTCCCATTATGCTGAAGAAGACATTGCTACTGATGCTCGTAAGCAAGATAAGTTCCGTGACGGGCTTCACCCGGATATCAAGCTAGCACTGCTCGTTCATGACTTTGCTGATTTCACCACTTTGGTGAACGAGGCTATTCAGGTTGAGACAGGTCTTCAAGAACACCAGGGATCCCTCAGGCGCAGCCGTGACGCTGGCTCATCTTCGGGCCAGTCAGCACAGAAGCGTTGGATATGGATCCCCCACAGCATGTATCGTCCAACTGCACCTGTACCAAGACAGTCCTATGCTACACTTCGTCTTCCCCCTCCACCGCAGAGGTAGACTCTTCGGGTGGTACCACCCCAAGCTTCTGCTCCCAATCCCAATGATGGTCTGTGCTTCAAGTGTGGCCTTCCAGGTCACCATTCCAGGAACTACCCTCAGAATCAGAATCAGCTGGCTCTGCCTTCTAATGCTCGTGGTAACAATCAACCCTGCAACAATAATGCCCAACCTTATGGTCGTGGGCAGGCTAACAACATTGATCTGAATGAAGCTCAAGACCAGCCTGCTATTGTGATGGGTACTCTTCTAGTTAATTCAGTACCAACATCTGTTTTGTTTGACTCAGGAGCATCTCATTTGTTCATATCAGAAGATTTCCCATTCAGGCATGGCATTAAATACAAAGAGATGCACATTCCATTAGTGGTAAACACCCCTACGGGCCAATGTCGAACCACCATGGTTAGCCACAATGTCGTCATTGAGATTGAAGGTTTAGAGTGCCATGCCTCTCCCATTATTCTAAAGTCTTCCAATATTGACCTCATTCTGGGAATGGATTGGTTGAAAGCACATACGGCTTCTATCGTTTGCGCCACTAAAACCGTGCACCTTCTGCACCCTTCATATTAGATAGTAAGCTACAATGCTCGTCTGGTTCAAAATGCTGAAGCACGACTTTATGCCTTGAATGCATTGAACGCAACACCTCTTGAGGGAATCGAAAAGATTCTAGTTGTTCGCGGCTTCCTAGATGTCTTTCCAGAAGAACTTCCAGGAATACCTCCTTCCCGGGCTGTCGAGTTCGTCATCGACTTGAAACCAGACACTGTTCCTATCGCCAAACGACCCTACAAGATGCCGCCTCATGAACTCCTTGAACTTAAGGAGGAAATCGACAAATCTCTTCACAGTGGTTTCATTCTTCCAAGTTCCTCTACTTGGGGAGCACCTTCTCTCTTTGTGAAGAAGAAGGACGGAACGAACCGTTTGGTCCAAGACTATCGTCCTATCAACCAAGCTACAATTCAGAACAAATATCCCCTTCCTCGGATCAATGATCTGTATGATCAACTGGCTGGTTCATCAATATTCTCTAAACTCGACTTGAGGTTGGGTTACCACCAGATCCGTGTTCGTGAAGAGGATATTCCAAAGACCGCTTTCGTCACCCATTATGGTTCTTACGATTACACCGTCATGTCTTTAGGCTTGACCAATTCAGAAGAATAAAGAAGAACATGCTGAACATCTTCGTCTTGTTCTGGAAAAGCTTTGAGAGCATCAACTTTATGCCAAGTATTCCAAGTGCGAATTTTGGCTTCCTGAAGTAACCTACCTTGGGCATGTCATCTCCAAGGATGGTATTGCCGTCAACCCAGAGCGCCTCAGGCTATTCTTGACTAGACCCCTCCGAAGACTGTCAAGCAAGTCAGAAGCTTTCTCAGTCTAGCCAGCTATTGTCGCCGCTTTGTCGAGAACTTCTCCAAGATCTCCAAGCCATTGACTAATCTGCTTCACAACGGCGTTAAGTTTGATTGGACAGACAAATGTCAGGAAAGTTTCCAGGCACTCAAAGACAAGCTGACATCTGCCCCAGTGCGTGCTCCCCCTGATTCTCGCAAGGACTTCGTCATCTATTGTGACGCTTCACGTCAAGGATTAGGCTGTGTCCTAATGGAAGAGCAGAGTGATTTCTTATGCCTCTCGTCAAGTGTGTCCTCATGAAGAGAACTACCCAGTTCATGACCTCGAGCTTGCTGCGGTTATCTATGCACTAAAGCTATGGCGATAGTACCTTCTCGGTAATCGTTGCGAGATCTTCACCGATCATTAGAGTCTGAAGTACATGTTTACTCAGCTAGATCTGAACCTCCGTCAGCAGCGATGGATGGAAGCTATTGCTGACTACAACTGCAGTATATCCTATACCCCTAGTAAGGCTAATTTAATGGCTGATGCCCTGAGCCGCAAGTCTTATTGCAACAATCACATGGTCTTCAAAGCTCAACCCCGCCTTTATGAAGAACTTTGCAAGCTGAACCTTCAACTAGTCCCACATGGTTCTTTGAATAGCCTTGTCCTGGAACCAACTGTTCTGAAAGCAATTAAGTCTGCTCAAGCCAAAGATGCTCATGTTGATCTGATGAAAAAGGATCTTGCCTTAGAGAAATCAAGAGATTTCTCACTTGGTGAAGACGGAACCTTGTACTTCAGAGATCGCATTGTAGTACCCTGGTCCGAGCTTATGACAGAGAAGGTGATGAAAGAAGCACATCACATCCCTCCCTCTATTCATCCGGGAAGTACCAAGATATACTTAGACATTCATCAAAAGTATTGGTGGCCTAAGATGAAGCAATACATTGCTCGATATATTAAAGAATGTGACGTTTGTCGTCGCGTCAAAGCAGAACATCAGAAACCGGCTGGACTTCTACAACCTCTTCCGATTCTTGAATGGAAGTGGGATAAGATTCATATGGACTTCGTCACTGGCCTTCCCAAGTCTCAGAAAGGTAACGATGCTATCTTTGTCGTCATCGACCAATTCTCGAAGGTTGCACACTTTCTGCCAGTCAAGGAGACTATCACTGCTAGTCAATTAGCAAACTTGTATATCTCCCGAATTGTGTCACTCCACGGCATTCCGAAGGAGATCAGTTCATACCGTGGCAGTATATTCACTTCGAAGTTCTGGGATAGTTTCCAAGAGGCAATGGGAACTCATATTACCTGGAGCACTGCTTATCATCCCCAATCCCAAGGCCAAGTCGAGCGAGTCAATCAAATTCTTGAAGACATGCTTCGGGCTTGTGTTATTTCTTTCGGCAAAAAGTGGGAAGAGTCTCTCCCTTATGCGGAGTTCTCTTATAACAACAGCTATCAAGCCAGCTTGAAGATGGCACCCTTCGAAGTGCATTATGGACGTAAGTGCCGAACCCCTCTGAATTGGTCAGAAACTGGGGAACGGACGCTCATTGGTCCAGACATTATTCAACAAGCTGAAGAGTAGGTTCGCATTGTCCGGGATAATCTCAAGGCGGCCCAGTCCTGCTAGAAGAGCAACTATGACCGGAAACACTAGGGTTCAACTTATGAACCTGGTGAACAAGCTTATCCGCGTGTCACTCCTTTGAGAGGCACTCATCGGTTCGGAGTCAAGGGCAAGCTAGCTTCGTGCTACATTGGTCCCTTCTGTATCCTCGCTCGTCGTGGACTGGTGGCTTATCAATTGGAGTTGCCACCTCAATTCTCTCACGTCCATGATGTCTTCCACGTGTCGCAACTTCGTCGATGTTTCAAGTATCTGGAACATGAAGTGGATCCGGAATTGATTGAAGTTCAAGATGATCTCACATACAAAGAGCATTCGATCCGCATTCTTGAAGAAGCTGAACGTCGAACCCGCCAGAAGGTTACCAAGTTCCTCAAGGTGCAATGGTCGAATCATACTAAAGAGGAAGCCACTTGGGAACGCGAAGATAACCTCTGGGCTGAATACCCCGACCTGTTCCCTTCTACCTCTTAATTCTCTGGACGAGAATTTCTTTTAGAGGATGAGAGTTGTAACACCCCTATGTAATGGAGCTACAGTAATCCATCATGATGATGCTAAGCTACTGAGATTTGCCATGATAATCATGTTGGGTTAATATCTCATTTGAAATTCCTTCTTTGAATTCCATTCAAATTCAAAGTGCAAAATAAAGTTGCTCAAAACTTGTTGGAAAATTGTTCACCTTTTAGCAAATAATCGACAACTATTTTCTCTTAAGGAACACAACATTATCTTCAACTCTAAATGAGCCTAATGCTTTTAACAGAGCCAAAACAGCCTTTTAAAATGCCCTTTTCTTTTTCAATAAATCCAAAGGGATTCAAAACATTCCCAACATTTTGCGGCAGTGCACAATAATTCTTTGGAATTGTTTTAGCTAGTGGCATATTTTTGCAAAGTCATTTGTGGCAAAAAACTAAAATGCAACAGCTATTGGAAAAAGAGAAATAAAAAGAAAAAGGAAAAGAAGAGGGGAGAGAAAGCCCTGCCCCACTTGGGCTTCGGCCCACCCGAGCTAGCTGACCCAGCTAGGCCAGCCCACGCCCCCTCCCCGGTCGCTCTCTCCTCTCTCCTGTTCCCCCGGTGCGCGCCGCTACAGGGGCTCGTCGCCACCCGACCACCTCACCGGCGACGACGAGGGGATAAGGCCCCGCGCCTCCCCGCCTCCACTCACCCCACTCCTCCTGGCATCCCCGTCCATTCTCCCCTCCCCTCTCGCTCGCTCTCCTTCAACACCAAACGCCATCGTCGCCGTGCTGCATCGCCACCGCGGACACCACCACTGCCTCGCCTTGCCGATATGTAGTAGCGCTCCGCCATGGACCGCTACGCCGTTCGGTGCCCTCCGTTGGAGCTGGGAGGCACCGCAGCTCCGAACCCCCTTCGTCCCCATCTCCGACGGCCATAGCAACTCCGGCGACTCTACGGCGCGCTTCTGCTCCTAAGCCGTCAAGGGCTTTCCGTAGCTGCGCGGTGAGCCACCACCATCCTTGTCCCTTTCTTCGTCTGCCCTTGCGTGGTCCCTAGCCATCTCTCCCACCGTGGCCGAACGCGACGCCGCGCGAGCTCGTCGTCGGCGTCCTTCCGTTGACCTTTTGGTCATGGGGTCGCGCCCGTTGGACTCGCCGCTCCGTGCAGGTCCTCCCCATCCTTTCCTTTTGCTCTGTAGCGCGCCATAGCACCTTTCCGCCGCCGACCGTCGCCGCTCCACCACGGACCTCGTCGTTGACGATGTTTCCGGCTAGGTCCAGCGATGCCACCACCATCACTCGACACGCGGCCGAGCAGTCGATCGAACGCGCCTGGCCGCGCCCCTCCCTGTGCCCCGTAGCACATCCCGGCAAGGTCCCGAACGCCACCGCCGCCCCCACTCATCGCCGGCGCCTTGACCGACCACCCCCGACCCCTGCAACCACCGTTTTGGACGCGTGATGTCGCCGGCTTACGAACGCTGCCTTGCGTGCAACGAACGGACCACCGTGGCGCTGTTCCGGCTAATTCTGGCGGTGAAAAGGCTCGTCGAAGCCCTCTCCGGTGTTCGGCCGCCGTGAATGGCCTCGCTCGCACAACCCTGGCGTCGGTGCTGACCTGGTGAACCAGGGGGCACCCCTAGTGTCACTGACCAGTGGGCCCTATGGGCCCCGTTGTCCTGGTTGACCGAGTCAACGTGCTGACTGGGCAGCCCAGAGCCACTGACAGGCGGGCCCAATCCTTTAATCAATGTTTTAATAACTAAAAAATATTTATTTAATCTAATTAGCCACAAACAGGTGGGGCCTACTAGCTAATTAACTTAGTTTAGTTAAATTAAACACTGCTAATTAGTCCAGTCACTCACCAATGGGACCGACTGGACCCACTGGTCAACTTTGACTAATTAGCGAGTCTGTTGACTTGCTGACATCATCCCCATGTCATGCTGACGTAATATTCCTATTCTGATAATTCTGTTAATTTAAATATATACATAAAACTTTTAAGAACTTTGAAAATTCATAGAAATTAAACCGTAACTCCGATGAAAATGTTTTCTATATGAAAGTTGCTCAGAAAAATCCAACGAATCCGAATGCGTGGTCCATTCACCTGTCACATGCCCCTAGCATGCTCAACATGGAACCGTCCCCTCTCCTCCATCTGTCCGGAATTCGTCTAACATTGGGAATTCATTCTCGGATGTTTATCCCCTCCGTCTGCAACGTGTAGTACTATGTTAGGACAACCCTAGCTCTGCCTATCATCATGTAATGCTTAGTGATGCATCTGTTTGCTCTGTATTTACTGTTTCTTCCCCCTCTTCTTTCTGATAGACCCCGAGACCGATGCCGCCCCTGTGATCGACTGCATCGACGACACTTCTTCTTTTTCAGCAAAGCTTCCAGGCAAGCAAACCCCCCCTTGAGCATTCCGATATCGCCCATTTCTTTCCCTCTCATGCTTGCATTAGAACTGCTATTACTTTCTGTATGATCCTACTCTGATGCATAGCCTGTTTTTGTTACCTGCTTATTGTTACCTTACCTGCTTATCCTAAACTGCTTAGTATAGGTTGGTTAGTGATCCATCAGTGATGCCCACCTTGTCCCAGTTGCCTCGCTTTATGTTCGATGACTCAATCAACGTGATCGACGTCTAGGCCCCGACACCGCACATCACCCCCCTAGTTGTACGACTCTGCAGAGTTACCATCGAGTGCCGAGGGTGGAACCTCTTACATCACTCCTGATGAGATCTCTGTGGTGTACCTATACGGTCGTGGTCATCGAGGGTGATTTCCTCCTTAACCACTTACGATACGGATCCATCGTGCAAAGCCCTCAAGTGTGGACCTCGAGGGTGGATCCTCTTACGTTCACCTTGATGATTACATCGAGTGGAATTCACAGGGGGTGATTCCTCGGGTTTCCCCCTTGGTGTTAGACACACGGTTACTATAGTTACTATGACTTTACACTGAACCATGATACTAAAGACGGGTCGGCCCCGAGGGGTACCCGCGCGAGCTTATTTGTGAGTGATGTGGAGTCGGGTTGACCTGGAAGGTGCCCACGAGATTCTTACGAGGCGTGGTCGGGAATTCTTAGCCCTTGCCGCAAGTCCTCGAGACGGGGTCACATCTTTCGTGAGTCTCTGCTTGTTACCGCGCGTTCCTAATCCACTACGATTTGGATATTTGATCCGAGGGGCTCTGACCTGATAGCATTGTATGGGCGTTCTGCGTCGTATGCATTAACCGAAGCTTAATAGACATCAGCGACTGAGCGGCGCGCGCCGGATTGGACTGTGTAAGCACCTGCCTTGTTGAAGGTGGTCGCTAGATCTGCTCACCGACCACCCTCACAATGTGCAAGAGTTCCTGGGGAGATGGCCATGACCCCTGGGGGCATAGGCTTAGTACGGCGTGCTGACCTCTCTATTAAGCCTAGGTCGGGTTGCAGCGTATTGTTTCGCTGAGGCCAGGCATAACCCAGGAAAGTGTGCCTGGCCAGAGTTAATCAAGCGTGGTGGGTAAGTTGGTGCACCCTGCAGGGAAGAAAACATCTATCGATAGCCTGTCCTACAGTAACGGACACTTGGAGTTGTATCCCGATTGATACAACTAGAACTGGATACTTGAGGTGAGAAATGGATAGTATGGCTCTGGGATTGCTTTCTCACAGGGAGTCGAGAAAGGATCTCTGGCCGAGGTTGATATCTCTACTACTTTACTTTATGCTACTCTTATCTCTTCTAATGCTGCAAGATGCTTGGAGCTGCTTGAAGATCCTAGTCTTCGATAAGCTAGGCTTTCTCCTTTCTCTTCTGGCATTCTGCAGTTTAGCCCATAGATACAACCCATTCATTTGATACAGATGCATACTTAGTTTAGATCTGACGGCCGTTGACGACCTGGAGTAGTTAGGAGGCTCCCAGGCAGGAGGCCTTGCCTTTTTCGATCGTTGTTGCTTTTGTGATAGCCTTCTTAAGGCAGACTTGTCTAACTTATGTCTGTACTCAGATATTGCTTCTTCCGCTGACTCGTTTGTTTTCGAGCTTATGTATTCGAGCCCTCAGGCCCCTGGCTTGTAATATAAAGCTTGTATTATTTTAATTTGTGTCTAGAGTTGTGTTGTGTTATCTTTCGTGAGTCCCTGATATTGATCATACACATTTGAGTGTATGACTAGTGTGCGATTGTATCGGGGGCGTCACAGTGAGGTACATGTAAAACGTTTACAACCTACCAAACTCGATCCCAGATCAGACAAGTGTAACTTTGTAGGTTATCCAAAAGAAACAATTGGGTATTCCTTCTACCTACACTCCGAGCACACAGTGTTTGTCGCTAAAAACGGAGTCTTTCTTGAGAAAGAATTTCTTGCCAAAGAATTAAATGGGAGGACACTACAACTTGATGAGATTAGTGAATCTTCGGCAACTATTGACATGGCAAGGAACCAGAATAAATTCCGCTAATTATCCCTGCAACTGAGCCGGAAGTTGCCGCATATGATGCGGAGACTTCAGACAATGTTGTAACCGAACCACATAGATCAGGTAGGGCTATCTAGCCACCGGAGTGGTTTCATAATGAAATCTTCATTCTTGAAGACGATGAACCTGCGCACTATAAGGAAGCGATGGCGGGGCCCATCTCAAAGGAATGGCACAATGCCATGAAACCCGAAATGGAATCCATGTACAAAAACCAAGTTTGGAACTTGGAAGAACTTCCAGAGGCGCAAAGCCGATTTGTTGTAAATGGATTATCAAAAGGAAGACGGACACGGATGGTAACATTACTATCCAAAGCTAGACTTGTCGTGAAAGGGTTCACACAAGTTCCAGTAGTGGACTATGCTACCTCTTGAGCACTGCGTTGGTTTTCCCCGAAGAGGAAGGGATGATGCAGTAAAGTAGCGTAAGTATTTCCCTCAGTTTTTGAGAACCAAGGTATCAATCCAATAGGAGGCTATGCGTGAGTCCCTCGCACCTACACAAAACAAATAAATCCTCGTAACCAAAGCGATAAGGGGTTGTCAATCCCTACACAACCACTTACGAGAGTTAGATCTGATAGATATGATAAGATAATATTTTTGGTATTTTTATGATAAAGATGCAAAGTAAAATAAAAGCAAAGGAAATAACTAAGTATTGGAAGATTAATATAATGAAGATAGACCCGGGGGCCATAGGTTTCACTAGTGGCTTCTCGCAAGAGCATATGTATTTTATGGTAGGTGAACGAATTACTGTTGAGCAATTGACATAATTGAGCATGGTTATGAGAATATCTAGGTATGATCATGTATATAGGCATCACGTCCGAGACAAGTAGACCGACTCCTGCCTGCATCTACTACTATTACTCCACTCATCGACCGCTATCCAGCATGCATCTAGAGTATTAAGTTCATGAAAATAGAGTAACGCCTTAAGCAAGATGACATGATGTAGAGGGATAAACTCATGCAATACGATGAAAACCCCATCTTGTTATCCGCGATGGCAACAATACAATACGCGCCTTGCTGCCTCTACTGTCATTGGGAAAGGACACTTCAAGATTGAACCCAAAGCTAAGCACTTCTCCCACTGCAAGAAAGATCAATCTAGTAGGCCAAACCCAACTGATAATTCGAAGAGACTTGCAAAGATAACCAATCATACATAAAAGAATTCAGAGAAGATTCAAATATTGTTCATAGATAGACTTGATCATAAACCCACAATTGATCGGTCTCAATAAACACACCGCAAAAGAAGATTACATCGAATAGATATCCACAAGAGAGGGGGAGAACATTGTATTGATATCCAAAAAGAGAGAAGAAGCCATCTAGCTAATAACTATGGACCCGTAGGTCTGAGGTAAAACTACTCACACTTCATCGGAGGGGCTATGGTGATGATGTAGAAGCCCTGCATGATGGATGCCCCCTCCGACGGAGCTCCGGAACAGGCCCCAAGATGGGATCTCGTGGATACAGAAAGTTGCGGCGGTGGAATTAGGGTTTTGGCTCCGTATCTGATCGTTTGGGGGTACGTAGGTATATATAGGAGGAAGGAGTACGTCAGTGGAGCAACAGGGGGCCCACGAGGGTGGAGGGCGCGCCTGGGGGGGGGTAGGCGTGCCCCCTACCTCGTGGCCTCCTCCTTTGTTTCTTGACGTAGGGTCCAAGTCTCCTGGATCATGTTCGGTGAGAAAATCACGTTCCCGAAGGTTTCATTCCGTTTGGACTCCGTTTGATATTCCTTTGCTTCGAAACCCTAAAATAGGCAAAAAAACAGCAATTCTGGGTTGGGCCTCCGGTTAATAGGTTAGTCCCAAAAATAATATAAAAGTGGATAATAAAGCCCAATAATGTCCAAAACAGTAGATAATATAGCATGGAGCAATCAAAAATTATAGATACATTGGAGACGTATCAAGCATCCCAAGCTTAATTCCTGCTCGTCCTCGAGTAGGTAAATGATAAAAACAGAATTTTTGATGGGGAGTGCTACTTGGCATAATTTTAATGTAATTCTTCTTAATTGTGGTATGAATATTCAGATCCGAAAGATTCAAGATAAAAGTTTAATATTGACATAAAAATAATGATATTTCAAGCATACTAACAAAGCAATCATGTCTTCTCAAAATGACATGGCCAAAGAAAGTTATCCCTACAAAATCGTCTAGTCTGGCTATGCTCTATCTTCATCACACAAAGTATTTAAATCATGCACAACCCCGATGATAAGCCAAGCAATTGTTTCATACTTTTGATATTCTCAAACTTTTTCAATCTTCACGCAATACATGAGCGTGAGCCATGGATATAGCACTATAAGTGGAATAGAATGGTGGTTGTGGAGAAGACAAAAAGGGAGAAGATAGTCTCACATCAACTAGGCGTATCAACAGGCTATGGAGATGCCCATCAATAGATATCAATGTGAGTGAGTAGGGATTTCCATGCAACGGATGCACTAGAGCTATAAGTATATGAAAGCTCAACAAAAGAAACTAAGTGGGTGTGCATCCAACTTGCTTGCTCATGAAGACCTAGCACATTTTGAGAAAGCCCATCATTGGAATATACAAGCCAAGTTCTATAAAAAAATTCCCACTAGTATATGAAAGTGATAACATAGGAGACTCTCTATGATTAATATCATGGTGCTACTTTGAAGCACAAGTGTGGAAAAAGGATAGTAGCATTGCCCCTTTTTATTTATTTTCTTTTTTTATTTGGCCTTTTCTTTCATTTTTTGGCCTTTTTTTGCCTTTCCCTTTTTTTGGCCTTTCTTTTTTTTTGGGACAATGCTCTATTGAATGGTGATCATCACACTTCTATTTATTTACAACTCAAGAATTACAACTCGATACTAGAACAAAGATGACTCTATATGAATGCCTCCGGCGGTGTACCTGGATATGCAATGAATCAAGAGTGACATGTATGAAAGAATTATGAATGGTGGCTTTGCCACAAATACGTTGTCAACTACATGATCATGCTAAGCAATATGACAATGATGGAGTGTGTCATAATAAACGGAATGGTGGAAAGTTGCATGGCAATATATCTTGGAATGGCTATGGAAATGCCATAATAGGTAGGTATGGTGGCTGTTTTGAGGAAGGTATATGGTGGGTGTATGATACCGGCAAAAGGTGCGCGGTATTAGAGAGGCTAGCAATGGTGGAAGGAAGAAAAGTGCATATAATCCATGGACTCAACATTAGTCATAAAGAACTCATATATTCATTGCAAAAATCTACAAGTTTTAAAAGCAAAGTATTGCGCGCATGCTCCTAGGGGGATAGATTGGTAGGAAAAGACCATCGCTCGTCCCCGACCGCCACTCATAAGGAAGACAATCAAAAAATAAATCATGCTCCGACTTCATCACATAACGGTTCACCATACGTCCATGCTACGGGAATCACAAACCTTAACACAAGTATTTCTCAAATTCACAACTACTCAACTAGCATAACTTTAATATCACCATCTTCATATCTCAAAACAATTATCAAGCATCAAACTTCTCATAGCATTCAACACACTCATAAGAAAGTTTTTACTATTCTTGAATACCAAGCATATTAGGATTATTTAAGCAAATTACCATGCTATTTAAGACTCTCAAAATAATCTAAGTGAAGCATGAGAGATCAATAGTTTCTATAAAACAAATCCACCACCGTGCTCTAAAAGATATAAGTGAAGTACTAGAGCAAAACTATATAACTCAAATGATATAAGCGAAGCACATAGAGTATTCTAACAAATTCCAAATCATGTATGGCTCTCTCAAAAGGTGTGTACAGCAAGGATGATTGTGGTAAGCTAAAAAGCAAAGACTCAAATCATACAAGACGCTCCAAGCAAAACACATATCATGTGGTGAATAAAAATATAGCTCCAAGTAAAGTTACCAATAGAAGTAGACGAAAAGAGGGGATGCCTTCCGGGGCATCCCCAAGCTTTGGCTTTTAGGTGTCCTTAGATTATCTTGGGGGTGCCATGGGCATCCCCAAGCTTAGGCTCTTGCCACTCCTTGTTCCATAATCAATCAAATCTTTACCCAAAACTTGAAAACTTCACAACACAAAACTTAAAGTAGAAAATCTCGTGAGCTCCGTTAGCGAAAGAAAACAAAAGACCACTTCAAGGTACTGTAATGAACTCATTATTTATTTATATTGGTGTTAAACCTACTGTATTCCAACTTATCTATGGTTTATAAACTATTTTACTAGCCATAGATTCATCAAAATAAGCAAACAATACACGAAAAACAGAATCTGTCAAAAACAGAATAGTCTGTAGTAATCTGTAGCTAGCGCAAGATATGGAACCCCAAAAATTCTAAAATAAATTGCTGGACGTGAGGAATTTATCTATTAATCATTTTCAAAAATAATTAACTAAATATCACTTTCCAAATAAAAATGACAGCAGTTCTCGTGAGCGCTAAAGTTTCTGTTTTTTACAGCAAGATATCAAGACTTTCCCCAAGTCTTCCCAACGGTTCTACTTGGCACAAACACTAATTAAACACTGAAAACACAACCTAAATAGAGGATAGATAAATTATTTATTAATAAACAGGAGCAAAAAGCAAGGAATAAAAATAAAATTGGGTTGCCTCCCAACAAGCGCTATCGTTTAACGCCCCTAGCTAGGCATAAAAAACAAGGATAGATCTAGGTATTGCCATAATAGTAAGATAGATCATTAAAACTCATTTCATATTCTCTACGTTCGGCAGCAAGTTTTCTTTGAGGCAATCAAAAGTAATGAAAAGGGCTAAATTTAATGGGACAAAAGTCCCCAAGATCAACCTTGGGAGGTATAGGTTCCTCCTTTGGTCCTTCGTAATGCACAACCAATTCATCATTATAAGCATTCTTTTGACAGAACTTTGTGAGCCTATATTCAAGAGAATATCCTAGTTCATTATTTCGAATGGACAAATCATCATTAAGTTCAGAAATTCTATCAACTAAAACATTGGTAGGAACCCTTTTTCTAAGATTTTCATTGAAAGCAACATAGTCTAGAGATTGAAAACGCATTATTTCTTCTTGATATAAAAGGATAGCCTCTATGGGAGGACGGTAAGCGTCCACCCTATAGTGTGCAAAGATTTCTTTGGCCTCTTTTATTATGAATCTAAACTCATGATCCAAAAAGATAGTAGCGACACGCTTAATAGAAGAATGCTCAATATTAGAAAATTCTAGGAAAATCCTTTGTATGAAAGGATGCATGTGCATGAATTGTCTTTGAAGTTCAACTACAAGCATGGCAATTGCATCCGCAAGACTACTAGTTCTATGAAGGATAGAACTACCCATAGAAGGCAAAGCACCAGCACAAGTAAAGAAATATTGGATAACTCCTTTTCCAATAATATTACCACTACCAATACGGATTTTTTTGTATGTAAGATAGGGGGTTCTTCAGCAGGAGCGTCAGAATTTTTCATTATATTATTATTGTCCATATCGACAATAATTTCCCCAATTTCAGGCATGACGGCAGAAAGTGCAAAAGGCAAAAAGAGGCAAATAGAGAAAGAGAGGGAGGATAGAGAGAGAGAGGGCGAATAAAACGGCAAGGGTGAAGTGGGGGAGAGGAAAAGGAGAGGCAAATGGCAAATAATGTAATGCAGGAGATAAGGGTTGTGATGGGTACTTGGTATATTGACTTTTGCATAGA
This sequence comes from Triticum aestivum, assembly GCF_018294505.1. NCBI lineage: Eukaryota > Viridiplantae > Streptophyta > Magnoliopsida > Poales > Poaceae > Triticum > Triticum aestivum. The sequence goes on from NC_057797.1 coordinate 629,631,678, forward strand.
CTCCCCGGCAACAGCGCCAGAAATCCTTCTTGCTACCTCTTGAGCACTGCGTTGGTTTTCCCCGAAGAGGAAGGGATGATGCAGTAAAGTAGCGTAAGTATTTCCCTCAGTTTTTGAGAACCAAGGTATCAATCCAGTAGGAGGCTACGTGTGAGTCCCTCGCACCTGCACAAAACAAATAAATCCTCGCAACCAACGCGATAAGGGGTTGTCAATCCCTACACGGCCACTTACGAGGGTGAGATCTGATAGATATGATAAGATAATATTTTTGGTATTTTTATGATAAAGATGCAAAGTAAAATAAAAGCAAAGTAAAAGGCAAAGGAAATAACTAAGTATTGGAAGATTAATATGATGAAGATAGACCCGGGGGCCATAGGTTTCACTAGTGGCTTCTCTCAAGAGCATAGGTATTTTACGGTGGGTGAACGAAATACTGTTGAGCAATTGACAGAATTGAGCATAGTTATGAGAATATCTAGGTATGATCATGTATATAGGCATCACGTCTGAGACAAGTAGACCGACTCCTGCCTGCATCTACTACTATTACTCCACTCATCGACCGCTATCCAGCATGCATCTAGAGTATTAAGTTCATGAAAACAGAGTAAAGCCTTAAGCAAGATGACATGATGTAGAGGGATAAACTCATGCAATATGATGAAAACCCCATATTGCTATCCTCGATGGCAATAATACAATATGTGCCTTGCTGCCCCTACTGTCACTGGGAAAGGACACCGCAAGATTGAACCCAAAGCTAAGCACTTCTCCCATTGCAAGAAAGATCAATCTACTAGGCCAAACCAAACTAATAATCCGAAGAGACTTGCAAAGATAACGAATCATACATAAAAGAATTCAGAGAAGATTCAAATATTGTTCATAGATAGACTTGATCATAAACCCACAATTCATCGGTATCAACAAACACACCGCAAAAATAAGATTACATCGAATAGATCTCCACAAGAGAGGGGAGAGCATTGTATTGAGATCCAAAAAGAGAGAAGAAGCCATCTAGCTAATAACTATGGACCCATAGATCTGAGGTAAAACTACTCACACTTCATCGGAGGGGCTATGGTGATGATGTAGAAGCCCTCCATGATGGATGCCCCCTCCGGCGGAGCTCCAGAACAGGCCCCAATATGGGATCTCGTGGATACAGAAAGTTGCGGCGGTGGAATTAGGGTTTTGGCTCCGTATCTGATCGGTTGGGGGTACGTAGGTATATATAGGAGGAAGGAGTACGTCGGTGGAGCAACAGGGGGCTCACGAGGGTGGAGGGCGCGCCTGGGGGGGGGGGTAGGCGCGCCCCCTACCTCGTGGCCTCCTCCTTTGTTTCTTGACGTAGGGTCCAAGTCTCCTGGATCATGTTCGGTGAGAAAATCACGTTCCCAAAGGTTTCATTCCGTTTGGACTCCGTTTGATATTCCTTTTCTTTGAAACCCTAAAATAGGCAAAAAAAAAAACAATTCTGGGCTGGGCCTCCGGTTAATAGGTTAGTCCCAAAAATAATATAAAAGTGGATAATAAAGCCCGATAATGTCCAAAATGGTAGATAATATAGCATGCAGCAATCAAAAATTATAGATATGTTGGAGACGTATCAGATTACGACGAGACTTTCTCGCTTGTAGCTATGCTTAGCTCTGTTTGGATATTACTAGCAATTGCTACGTATTTCGATTATGAAATATGGTAGATGGATGTCAAAACGGCTTTCCTAGATGGAAACCTCAAAGAGGATGTATACATGATACAACTAGAAGGTTTTGTCGTTCATAAGGATGCTGGAAAGGTATGCAAACTTCAGAAAGCCATTTATGGTCTGGAGCAAGCATCAAGGAGCTGGAACATTCGTTTTGATGAAGTGGTCAAAGAATTTGGCTTCATCAAGAATGATGAAGAATCTTGTGTTTACAAGAAGTTTAGTGGGAGCGCAAAAGCATTTCTAATCTTGTATGTGGATGACATATTATTGATTGGAAATGACCTAAATTTTCTTAGAGAAATAGAAGACTCATTAAAGAAGAGTTTTTCAATGAAAGACTTAGGCGAAGCAGTATATGTATTGGGCATCAGAATCTATAGAGATCGAACAAAACACCTGATAGCGCTTAGCCAAAGCACGTACATTGACAAGGTGTTGAAAAGGTTCAACATGGAGAACTCCAAGAAGGGCCTTCTCCCCATGTCACCTGGCACAGTGCTTTGCAAGAATCAGTGTCCTCGGACTCTCGATGAGCGAGTACAAATGAATGATGTTCCATATGCATCGACAGTTGGTTCTATTATGTATGCCATGCTATGTACAAGACCTGTTGTTTCCTATGCGCCAAGTGTTAGCAGCTGATACCAAAGTGATCCAGGATTGGAACACTGGGCCGCAATCAAGGGTATTCTTAAGTACCTCAGAAGGACCAAGGATTTACTCCTTGTGTATGGAGGTGATGAAGATCTCATTGTAAGTGGTTACACTAATGCAGGCTTCATGACTGACCCAGATGACTTCAAATCTCAATCAGGCTATGTTTTTATATTGAACGGTGGCGCAGTAGATTGGAAAAGTTACAAACAAAAGACTGTGGCGGATTCTATGACGGAGGCGGAATATGTTGCTGCTTCAGAAGCCTCCAAGGAGGCGGTATGGATCAAGCAATTTCTTGAAGACCTTGGTGTGATTCCTAGTGCCTAGGACCCGGTGGAGATCTATTGTGATAATAGTGGCGTCGTGGCTCAGGCAAGGGAGCCAAGTTCGCACCATCAGACAAGACATATTGAACGCAAATATAAACTCATTTGACATCATGTCGAAGCGGGTTTAGTGAAAGTATGCAAAGTTCACACGGATCTGAATGTGTCAGACCTGATGACAAAGCCTCTACCACGAGCAAAGCATGAGCAGCACCGGGTAGCCATTGGTGTTAGGGAAACCATGTAACTGGATTATGACTCTAGTGCAAGTGGGAGTCTGTAGGAGATATGCCCTAGAGGCAGTAGTAACAGTTATTTTGTATCTCCAAAGTTTGTAATGAATGTTTAGCTTCCATGCTATAACTGCAATGATTCTCGAGTCTGCAATATCCACGAGGCTCGGAGGGAAACTCATGTGCATGTGTGGTGTACTAAATGGTAAAATGTATTCCTAGTCTTGCCTCTAAGACTGGCTCATGTATTGCATGATGATCCTGTTCTCCTGATCATGGGCATGTCTATGCTGGCAATTTTGAGGGCACGATGTTGGTAGAACACTTGTGTCGAATCGACCTAAATTGATGTTATGCTATGAGATTCTTTTCATCATAAGTTTATGGTTAATATCATAGAGATAGTTAATGTTTGCATAATTCCTCAGACCATGATAGTATCGAGTTCCTTCGTGCTTGCTTCGTGAACTTTGGGGTTTGTTAAACGTCATCCGTAACTAGGTGGCTATTACAGCGGTTTTCGGGTTCACGGAAAAGTATGGAAAGTAACATGATAGCTCTATATTGGGATTTGCTCCTCCGATGATGGAGAGATATTCTCGGTCCCTCTTGGTGTTACGGTATCCATAATCGTCTGGCCAGACACCTTGTGATTTGATCACTGGGATGCCGGAACACGGAAATGAGAAAAGAGAACAAAACCGGTAACGAGGTAACTTGCATGGTGGAAAATTTGTTCGTCCATGGGGATGCAATAAATCTCACCTCGGGTGTTTGTGACATATCGCGAAGCAACAGGAATAGCTCACTACAATTGGAGGTTCACTCGAATACTTATTCGTGTGGGTACATGGGTTAATATGGGTGTCCACGGCTCCGATGTTGATCATTGATCGGAAGGGGTTCCGGGTCATGTCTATACTTCACCGAACCTATAGGGTCACACGCTTAAGGGTCATCTATCTGCTGAATACTAGACAGGGAATCTGAGAGAAGATCACTGAAAAAGTTTCGGACACTGTAAAAGTTCCGGATAGCGAAAAAGCTCCGCAGAGAGAGGCCATCGGATGAGTTTCGATGAAACCAAAAAGTTGTTTCAGGATATACTATTAAGTCAAATTGGTTTCGGCACATGCCTGATAATTCTTGGAGGGTGCCAGAATCATTCTGGAAACTTTTTGGAATTTTCTGGGATAAAAACTGAAAATGTTCCGGAGCTGCCAGAGCCACTTCAAATGCGTTTCAAAGATGAAAATCACTAAACCGGAATTTTTTCGGAATGCGTTGAAAATTATTTTAGTGGGTACTGGAAATGTTCTAAGCCCACAAAAATATTTTCAGATCGAACGGACGCTGAAAAAAGTCGCCGTGAATAGTGAAAATCACTTTATGGATATTTTTTTGGAAAGCCACCTTTTAGGGCTTTTGCAAAAAGGCTTCTAGAAGGGCTTGGGGGACAAGGAAGCCCCTCATGTGGGGCCCCCAAGGGGGTGGCCGGCCAAGAATGGTGGAGCTCCATGGAGCTCCACATGGCATCCCATTTTGCCCATAAACCCCTCATATGTGACCTAAAGCATGGGTTTTTTCGGTAATTTGTGGAGGCACACTACCCCTTGGTTTTCCTATAAATAGAGGAGGTGAGGGCTGCCATCTTTTCATCCCTTGATCTCATACACATGCCATGACTTTTCTGGCTTCTCTCTCCCACCCAGTGAAATAGTTTCGTAGAGCCGAAAGGCTGTCTGGGTTCCGGCGGGAACTAGTTCTGGACGACGAAGCCCTACCGGATCGCTGAAACCGTATGTGTGCAACCCCATAGAGAGATTGTAGTTTCGATCTTTTGCCTGAGGGGTTGTTCGAGTATCCTCCCGAAGGGCTGTCCGAGTTACCGTCCAAGTTTCGAGGGTCCTCCCGAAGGGCTGTCCGCGACATCGTCCGGGGGACTGTCCGACTGCCTCCGGAAGGGCTGTCCGGAGAGGGAGTACATCCTCGCGGTTGGGAGGCTGTAAATCCTAGCTGCGGGGATCTCCACCGATGATCTCCACTGACTCTTCTTCCGCTGCATTACGAGTCGATACGGATCAGATCAAACCTTGTATGCAGTCTCCATAGTGGTCCTGGGTGTGCTCGCTATACCGGGAATTTTTATTTTCTGCCGCATTCCCCTACACGTTGAGCATGAACATCATATCTGGATCTTGTTTGATGCGAGACGGTTATTCATTTAAATCAGAGAATAATGGTTGCTCTATTTATATGAGTAATATCTTTTATGGTCATGCACCCTTGATGAGTGGTCTATTTTTGTTGAATCTCGTTCATAGTAATACACATATTCATAATACTGAAACCAAAAGATGCAAAGTTAATAATGATAGTGCAACTTATTTGTGGCACTACCATTTAGGTCATATTGGTGTAAAGCGCATGAAGAAATTCCATGTTGATGGACTTTTGGAATCACTTGATTGTGAATCACTTGATGCTTGCGAACCATGCCTCATGGGCAAGATGACTAAGACTCCATTCTCTGGAACAATGGAGTGAGCCACTGACTTACTGGAAATAATACATACTGATGTATGCGGTTCAATGAGTGTTGAGGCTTGCTACCTCTTGAGCATGCGTTGGTTTTCCCTTGAAGAGGAAAGGGTGATGTAGCAAAGTAGCGTGAGTATTTCCCTTAGTTTTTGAGAACCAAGGTATCAATCCAGTAGGAGACAATGCACAAGTCACCTAGTACCTGCAAAAACAATCAAGAACCTCGCAACCAACGCGATAAAGGGGTTGTCAATCCCTTCACGGTCACTTGCAAAAGTGAGATCTAATAGAGATAGTAAAGTAAATATTTTTGGTATTTTTGTTGTATAAATTGAAAAGTAAAGATTGCAAAATAGTAAAAGAGATGCAATGTAAATAAAAGAGATGTAATATAATAAGAAAGAGACTCAGGGGCCATAGGTTTCACTAGTGGCTTCTCTTAAGATAACATGTATTACGGTGGGTGAACAACTTACTGCCGAGCAATTGATAGAAAAGTGCATAGTTATGAGAATATCTAGGCAATGATCATCAATATAAGCATCATGTCCATGTCAAGTAGATCGAAATGATTCTGCATCTACTACTATTACTCCACACATCGACCGCTATCCAACATGCATCTAGAGTATTAAGTTCATAAGAACAGAGTAACGCATTAGGCAAGATAACATGATGTAGAGGGATAAACTCAAGCAATATGATATAAACCCCATCTTTTTATCCTTGATGGCAACAATACATTACGTGCCTTGCTGCCCCTACTGTCACTGGGAAAGGACACCACAAGATTGAACCCAAAACTAAGCACTTCTCCCATTGCAAGAAAGATCAATCTAGTAGGCCAAACTAAACCGATAATTCGAAGAGACTTGCAAAGATATCAAATCATGCATATAAGAATTCGGAAAAGAACCAAATAATATTCATAAATAATCTTGTTCATAAACCCACAATTCATCGGATCTCAGCAAACACACCGCAAAAGTGTATTACGTTGAATAGATCTCCAAGAACATCGAGGAGAAATTTGTATTGAGAATCAAAGAGAGAGAAGAAGACATCTAGCTAATAACTATGGACCCGAAGGTCTGTGGTAAACTACTCACGCTTCATCGGAGAGGCTATGGTGTTGATGTAGAAGCCCTCCATGATTGATTCCCCCTCCGGCAAATCACCAGAAAAGGCCCCAAGATGGGATCTCATGGGTACAGAAGGTTGCGACGGTGGAAAAGTGGTTTTGTGGCTCCCTGCGATTGATCTAGGGTATAAGAGTATATATGGGCGGAAGAAGTACGTCGATGGAGCTGCGTGGGTCCCACAAGGGTGGGGGCGCGCCTACCCCCCTGGGCGCGCCATCCTGCCTCGTGGCCGCCTCACGAAGTTCTAGACTTCAACTCCAAGTCTTCTGGTTTGCTTTCAGTCCAAGAAAGATCATCGCGAAGGTTTCATTCCGTTTGGTATTCCTTTTCTGCGAAACTCTTAAATAGGCAAAAAAAACAAAAACTGGCACTGGGCCTCCGTTTAATAGGTTAGTCCCAAAAATAATATAGAGCATATTAAAGCCCATTAAACATCCAAAACAAATAATATAATAGCACGTAACAATTAAAAATTATAGATAGGTTGGAGACATATCAAGCATCCCCAACCTTAATTCCTGCTTGTCTTCGAGTAGGTAAATGATAGAAACGGAATTTTTGATGTGGAATGCTACCTAACATAATTATCAATGTAATTTTCTTTATTGTGGTAGGGATGTTCAGATCCAAAAGATTCAAGACAAAAGTTTAATATTGACATAAAAATAATAATACTTCAAGCATACTAATAAAGTAATCATGTCTTCTCAAAATAACATGGCCAAAGAAAGTTATCCCTACAAAATCATATAGTCTAGCTATGCTCTATCTTCATCACACAAAATATTTAAAACATGCACAACCCCGATGACAAGCCAAGCCATTGTTTCATACTTTTGATGTTCTCAAACTTTTTTCAATCTTCACGCAATACATGAGCGTGATCCATGGATATAGCACTATATGTGGAATAGAATGGTGGTTGTGGAGAAGACAAAAAGGAGAAGATAGTCTCACATCAACTAGGTGTATCAACGGGCTATGGAGATGCCCATCAATAGATATCAATGTGAGTGAGTAGGGATTGCCATGCAACGGATGCACTAGAGCTATAAGTGTATGAAAGCTCAAAAAGAAAATAAGTGGGTGTGCATCCAACTCGCTTGATCACGAAGACCTAGGGCATTTTGAGGAAGCCCATCATTGCAATATACCAGCCAAGTTCTATAATGAAAAATTCCACTAGTATATGAAAGTGACAAAATATGAGACTCCCTATCATGAAGATCACGGTGCTACATTGAAGCACAAGTGTGGAAAAGGATAGTAGCATTATCCCTTCTCCATTTTCTCTCATTTTTTCTTTGGGCCTTCCTCTTTTTTATGGCCTCTTTTTTCCCTTTTCTATTATTTTTCGTCTGGAGTCTCATCCTAACTTGTGGGGGAATCATAGTCTCCATCATCCTTTCCTCACATGGGACAATGCTCTAATAATGATGATGATTCCACTTTTATTTACTTACAACTCAAGAATTACAACTCGATACTTAGAACAAAATATGACTCTATGTGAATGCCTCCGGCGGTGTACCGGGAGGTGCAATGAATCAAGAGTGACATGTATGAAAAATTTTGAACGGTGGCTTTGCCACAAATACGATGCCAACTACATGATCATGCAAAGCAATATGACAATGATGGAGCGTGTCATAAAAAATGGAACGGTTGAAAGTTTCATGGCAATATATCTTGGAATAGCTATGGAAATGCCATACTAGGTAGGTATGGTGGTTGTTTTGAGGAAGGTATATGGTGGGTTTATGGTACCAGCGAAAGTTGTGTGGTACTAGAGAGGCTAGCAATGGTGGAAGGGTGAGAGTGCATATTGTCCATGGACTCAACATTTGTCATAAAGAACTCACATACTCATTGCAAAAATCTATTAGTTATCGAAACAAAGTATTATGAGCATGCTCCTAGGGGGATAGATTGGTAGGAAAAGACCATCGCTCGTCCCCGACCGCCACTCATAAGGAAGACAATCAATAAATAAACCATGCTCCGACTTCATCACATAACGGTTCACCATATGTGCATGCTACGGGAATCACAAACTTTAACGCAAGTATCTCTCAAATTCACAACTACTCAACTAGCATGACTCTAATATCACCATCTTCATATCTCAAAACAATCATAATGAATAAAACTTCTCATAGTATTCAATGCACTTTATATGGAAGTTTTTATTATACCCATCTTGGATGCCTATCATATTTGGACTAATTTTATAGCCAAAGAAAATTACCATGCTGTTCTAAAAGACCCTCAAAATAATATAAGTGAATCATGAGAGATCAACAATTTCTATAAAATAAAACCACCACCATGCTCTAAAAAGATATAAGTGAAGCACTAGAGCAAAATTATCTAGCTCAAAAGATATAAGTGAAGCACATAGAGTATTCTAATAAATTTCGATTCATGCATGTCTCTCCCAAAAGGTGTGTACAATAAGGATTATTGTGGTAAACTAAAAAGCAATGACTCATATCATACAAGACGCTCCAAGCAAAACACATATCATGTGGTGAATAAAAATATAGCCTCAAGTAAAGTTATCGATAGACGAAGACGAAAGAGGGGATGCCTTCCAGGGCATCCCCAAGCTTAGGATTTTGGTTGTCCTTGAATTTTACCTTGGGGTGACTTGGACATCCCCAACCTTAGGCTCTTTCCACTCCTTGTTCCAAAATCCATCAAATCTATACCCCAAAACTTGAAAACTTCACAACACAAAACTGAACAGAAAATCTCATGAGCTCCGTTAGTATAAGAAAACAAACCACCACTTTAAGGTATTGTAATGAATTCATTCTTTATTTATGTTGGTATTAAACCTAATGTATTCCAACTTCTTTATGGTTCATACCCCCCGATACTAGCCATAGATTCATCAAAATAAGCAAACAACACATGGAAAACAGAATCTGTCAAAAACAGAACAATCTATAGGTTTCAAATACTTATGTAACTCCAATTTTTTGAAAAATTAGGAAGACCGGGACAATTTGTATATTTATCTACTGCAGTTGGAATTGGTACTTAATCACTCGTTGGTAAAAAATGAAAATTATTTTTGTGAGTGCATACTTTCTGTTTTTATCAGCAAGATCAAACAACGATCACCCAAGAAGATCCTAAAGGCTTTACTTGGAAAAAACACTAATTAAAACATAAAAACACAATCATAACAGAGGATAGATGAATTATTTATTACTAAATAGGAGCAAAAGGCAAAGAACAAAAATAAAATGGGGTTGCCTCCCAACAAGCGCTATCGTTTAACGCCCCTAGCTAGGCATAAAAACAAGAATAGATCTCGGTATTGTCATCTTCGGTATGCAATTCCTCAATTGAACACTCATAACCCTTAGGAGGTTCTTTGTTTTTGCTAATGATCAAACTCCTAGTCAAGAAATCAGGAAGTTCATTTGTAGCAAAAGGTTCCTTAATGATATTGAAAAAGTTGGGGTGAACACTTATTGATTTGAGATCTTCATTTTTCTTACTAGAAGATTCACCATTATTTTTAGGAACATAGATAAACTTGGCAACTTTGGTAGGAGGAGGATTTGAGTTATTTTTAACGACAGAAAAAGCGGTCCCCAAGTTGGTAATAATATATTCGAGTTTATCAATTCTAGTGGAATCTTGATCTATCTTCTCATTAACTATGGGTTCATTTTCCTTAAGATTTTTCAGAGTAACTCGTACCTTAGATCCATATTCAGTAATTTGGTTGTGGATCTTTTTATCCAAATTTTTAATTAACTCTATAGTGGCAATTTTATTTTCAATAATATCAAGCCTTTGCATCACATGTTCCAAAGTTAAAATAGTTCCATTGACCAAAAGAGGTGATGGGACTAACAAATCTATCATAGCATTATAAGAATCAAAAGTATGGCTTCCAAAGAAATTCCCTCCAGTAATGATGTCAAGAATATATCTATACCAAGGAGTGATGCCTATGTAAAAATTGTGAAGAAGAACGGAAGAAGATTGCTTTCTAGTACATCTATTTTGAGCATTGCAAATTCTATACCAAGCATCATTTAGGTTTTCTCCCTCCCTTTGTTTAAAAGTAAGAACTTCATTATCGGGAGTATTAACAATGATAGGAGAGCTAGCCATGAAGGCGAAACAAACGATCTACACGCGAACTAACAATAAGCAAGGAAAAAGAGACAAACGGAAGAGGGGTGAAGAAAAGGCAAAGGTTTTCAAAAATCTTTTTAGAAGTGGGGGAGAGGAAAACGAGAGGCGAATGGAAAATAATGTAATGCGAGGGAGAAGTGTTTATGATGGGTACTTGGTATGTCTTGACTTGGCGTAGATCTCCCCGGCAATGGCGCCAGAAATCCTACTTGCTACCTCTTGAGCATGCGTTGGTTTTCCCTTGAAGAGGAAAGGGTGATGCAGCAAAGTAGCGTAAGTATGTCCCTCCGTTTTTGAGAACCAAGGTATCAATCCAGTAGGAGACAACGCACAAGTCACCTAGTACCTGCACAAACAATCAAGAACCTCACAACCAACGCGATAAAGGGGTTGTCAATCCCTTCACGGTCACTTGCAAAAGTGAGATCTAATAGAGATAGTAAAGTAAATATTTTTGGTATTTTTGTTGTATAGATTGAAAAGTAATAATTGCAAAATAGTGAACGAGATGCGATGTAAATAAAAGAGATGCAATATAGTAAGAAAGAGACCCGGGGGCCATAGGTTTCACTTGTGGCTTCTCTCAAGATAGCATGTATTACGGTGGGTGAACAAATTACTGCTGAGCAATTGATAGAAAAGTGCATAGTTATGAGAATATCTAGGCAATGATCATGAATATAGGCATCATGCCCGCGTCAACTAGATCGAAACGATTCTGCATGTACTACTATTACTCCACACATCAACCGCTATCCAGCATGCATCTAGAGTATTAAGTTCGTAACAACAGAGTAACGCATTAAGCAAGATGACATGATGTAGAGGGATAAACTCAAGCAATATGATATAAACCCCATCTTTTTATCCTCGATGGCAACAATACAATACGTGCCTTGCTTCCACTACTGTCACTGGGAAAGGACACCGCAAGATTAAACCCAAAGCTAAGCACTTCTCCCATTGCAAGAAAGATCAATCTAGTAGGCCAAACTAAACTGATAATTCAAAGAGACCTGCAAAGATATCAAATCATGCATATAAGAATTCATAAAAGAACCAATATATTCATAGATAATCTTGTTCATAAACCCGCAATTCATTGGATCTCGGAAAACACACCGAAAAATAGTATTACATTGAATAGATCTCCAAGAACATCGAGGAGAACTTTGTATTGAGAATCAAAGAGAGAGAAGAACCCATGTAGCTAATAAGTATGGACCCAAAGGTATATGGTAAAATACTCATGCTTCATCAAAGAGGCTATGGTGTTGATGTAGAAGCCCTTCGTGCTCGATTCCCCCTCTGGCAGATCACTGGAAAAGGCCCCAAGATGGGATCTCACGGGTACAGAAGGTTGCGGCGGTGGAAAAGTGGTTATGTGGCTCTCTATGATCGATCTAGGTTATAAGAGTATATATAGTCGAAAGAAGTACATCGGTGGAGCTACATGGGGCCCACAAGCGTGGGGGCGCGCCTACCCCCTTGGGAGCGCCCTCCTACCTCGTGGCCGCCTCACGGAGTTCCAGACTTCAACTCCAAGTCTTCTGGTTTGATTTCGGTCCAAGAAATATCATCGCGAAGGCTTCATTCCGTTTGGTATTCCTTTTCTAGGAAACTCTAAAATAGGCAAAAAAACAAAAACTGACACTTGGCCTCCGATTAATAGGTTAGTCCCAAAAATAATATAAAAGGGCATATTAAATCCCATTAAACATCCAAAACAGTTAATATAATAGCATGGGACTATAAAAATTATAGATAAGTTGGAGACGTGTCAAGGCTCGCAGCGGGTATCGCTATTTTCTGATCTTCACAGATGATTTGAGCAAATATGGGTATATCTACTTAATGAAACATAAGTCTGAAACATTTTGAAAAGTTGAAATAAATTCAGAGTGAAGGGGAAAATCATCGTAACAAGAAAATAAAGTTTCTACGATCTGATCGTGGAGGCGAATATTTGAGTTACGAGTTTGGTCTTCATTTGAAACAATGTGGAATAGTTTCGCAACTCACGCCACCTGGAACACCACAGCCTAATGGTGTGTTCGAACATCATAACAGTAGTTTATTAGATATGGTGGGATCTATGATGTCTCTTACCGATTTACTGCTATCATTATGGGGTTATGCTTTAGAGACGGCTGCATTCACGTTAAATAGGGCACCATCTAAATCCATTGAGACGACACCATATGAATAGTGGTTTGGCAAGAAACCTAAGCTGTCGTTTCTTAAAGTTTGGGGTTGCGATGCTTATGTGAAAAAGCTTCAACCTGATAAGCTCGAACCCAAATCGGGGAAATGTATCTCCATAGGATACCCAAAGGAAACTGTTGGCTACACCTTCTATCACAGATCCGAAGGCAAGATATTCATTGCTAAGAATGGATCCTTTCTAGAGAAGGAGTTTCTCTCAAAAAAAGTGAGTGGGAGGATAGTAGAACTTGATGAGATAATTGTACCTTCTCCCGAATTGGAATGTAGTTCATCACAGAAATCAGTTCCAGTCATTCCTACACCAATTAGTGAGGAAGCTAATGATGATGATCATGAAACTTCAGATCAAGTTACTACCGAACCTCGTAGGTCAACCAGAGTATGGTCCGCACCAGAGTGGTACAGTAATCCTGTTCTGGAAGTCATGTTACTAGACCATGACGAACCTACGAACTATGATGAAGCAATGATGAGCCCAGATTCCGCGAAATGGCTTGAGGCCATGAAATCTAAGATGGGATCCATGTATGAGAACAAAGTGTGGACTTTGGTTGATTTGCCCGATGATCGGAAAGCCATAAGAATAAATGGATCTTCAAGAAGAAGACTGACGCTGACGGTAATGTTACTGTCTACAAAGCTCGACTTGTTGCGAAAGGTTTTCGACAAGTTCAAGGAGTTGACTATGATGAGTCCTTCTCACCCGTAGCGATGCTTAAGTCTGTCCGAATCATGTTAGCAATTACCGCATTTTATGATTACGAAATTTGGCAAATGGATGTCAAAACCGCATTCCTTAATGGATTTCTTAAAGAAGAATTGTATATGATGAAACCAGAAGGTTTTGTCGATCCAAAAGGTGCTAACAGAGTGTGCAAGCTCCAGTGATTCAATTATGGATTGGTGCAAGCATCTCGGAGTTGGAATATATGCTTTGATAGTATGATCAAAGCATATGGTTTTATACAGACTTTTGGAGAAGCTTGTATTGACTAGAAAGTGAGTGGGAGCTCTATAGCATTTCTAATATTATATGTGAATGACATATTGTTGATTGGAAATAGTACAGAATTTTTGGATAGCATAAAAGGATACTTGAATACAAATTTTTCAATGAAAGACCTTGGTGAAGCTGCATATATATTGGGCATCAAGATCTATAGAGATAGATCAAGACGCTTAATTGGACTTTCACAAAGCACATACCTTAATAAAGTTTTGAAGAAGTTCAAAATGGATCAGTCAAAGAAAGGGTTCTTGCCTGTATTACAAGGTGTGAAGTTGAGTCAGACTCAATGCCCGACCATTGCAGAAGATAGAGAGAAAATGAAAGGCATTCTCTATGCCTCAGCCATAGGTTCTATCTGATACATCTCCAACGTATCTATAATTTTTGATTTCTCCATGCTATATTATCTACTGTTTTGGACTATATTGGGCTTTATTTTCCACTTTTATATTATTTTTGGGACTAACCTATTAACTGGAGGCCCAGCCCAGAATTGTTGTTTTTTGCCTATTTCAGTGTTTCGGAGAAACAGAATATCAAACGGAGTCCAAACGGAATAAAATCTTCGGGAACGTGATTTTCTCACCGAACGTGATCCAGGAGACTTGGACCCTACTCCGGGGAGTCAAAGAGGAGGTCACAAGGGTGGCCCCCCCCCCCTAGGGCACGCCCCCTGCCTCATGGGCCCCTCGATGCTCCACCGATGTACTCCTTCCTCCTATATATACCTACGTACCCCCAAACAATCAGAACAGGAGCCAAAAACCTAATTCCACCGCCGCAACTTTCTGTATCCACGAGATCCCATCTTGGGGCTTGTTCCGGAGCTCCGCTGGAAGAGGGCCGTCATCACGGAGGGCTTCTACATCATCTTAGCCCCTCCGATGAAGTGTGAGTAGTTTACCTCAGACCTTCGGGTCCATAGTTAGTAGCTAGATGGCTTCTTCTCTCTCTTTGAATCTCAATACAAAGTTCTCCCCCTCTCTTGTGGAGATCTATTCGATGTAATCTTCTTTTTGCGGTGTGTTTGTTGAGACCGATGAATTGTGGGTTTATGATCAAGTCTATCTATGAATAATATTTGAATCTTCTCTGAATTCTTTTATGTATGATTGGTTATCTTTGCAAGTCTCTTCGAATTATCCGTTTGGTTTGGCCAACTAGATTGGTAGTTCTTGCCATGGGAGAAGTGCTTAGCTTTGGGTTCGATCTTGCGGTGTCCTTACCCAGTGACAGAAGGGGCAGCAAGGAATGTATTGTATAGTTGCCATCGAGGATAACAAGATGGGGTTTATTTCATATTGCATGAATTTATCTCTCTACATCATGTCATCTTGCTTAAGGTGTTACTCTATTTTTTAACTTAATACTCTAGATGCATGCTGGATAACGGTCGATGAGTGGAGTAATAGTAGTAGATGCAGAATCATTTCGGTCTACTTGTCATGACGTGATGCCTATATACATGATCATGCCTAGATATTCTCATAACTATGCTCAATTCTGTCAATTGCTCAACAGTAATTTGTTCACCCACCATAGAATACTTATGCTCTTGAGAGAAGCCACTAGTGAAACCTATGGCCCCCGGGTCTATTCTCATCATATCAATCTCCATCACTTTAATCTTGCTTTGCTTTTTTACTTTGCTTTTACTTTTTACTTTGTATCTTTATACCAAAAATACCAAAAATATTATATCAATCATATCTCACTCTCGTAAGTGACCGTGAAGGGATTGACAACCCCTAATCGCGTTGGTTGCGAGTAGCTATCGTTTTGTGCGGGTACGAGGGACTTGAGCGTGGCCTCCTACTGGATTGATACCTTGGCTCTCAAAAACTGAGGGAAATACTTATGCTAGTCTGCTGCATCATCCCTTCCTCTTCGGGGAAAACCAACGCAAGCTCAAGACGTAGCAAGAAGGATTTCTGGCGCCGTTGCCGGGGAGTCTACGCAAAAAGTCAACATACCAAGTACCCATCACAATCCCTATCTCTCGCATTACATTATTTGCCATTTGCCTCTCGTTTTCCTCTCCCCCACTTCACCCTTGCCATTTTATTCGCCCTCTCTCTCTATCCTCCCTCTCTATTTGCCTCTTTTTGCCCGCTTGCCTTTTTGTTTGCTCGTGTATTAGATTGCTTGTTTGTCGCGATGGCTCAAGATAATACTAAATTGTGTGACTTCACCAATACCAATAATAATGATTTCCTTAGCACTCCGATTGCTCCTCTTACCGATGCTGAATCTTGTGAAATTAATACTGCTTTGTTGAATCTTGTTATGAAAGATCAATTCGCCGGCCTTCCTAGTGAAGATGCCGCTACTCATTTGAATAGCTTCATTGATTTATGTGATATGCAAAATAAAAAAGATGTCGATAATGATGTCGTTAAATTGAAGCTATTTCCTTTTTCGCTTAGAGATCGTGCTAAAGCTTGGTTTTCGTCTTTGCCTAAGAATAGTATTGATTCATGGAACAAGTGCAAAGATGCTTTTATCTCTAAGTATTTTCCTCCCGCTAAGATCATCTCTCTTAGAAACGATATTATGAACTTTAAACAACTTGATCATGAACATGTTGCACAAGCTTGGGAGAGAATGAAATTAATGATACGTAATTGCCCTACTCATGGTTTGAATTTGTGGATGATCATACAAAATTTTTATGCCGGATTGAATTTTGCTTCTAGAAATCTTTTAGATTCGGCCGCGGGAGGCACTTTTATGGAAATCACTTTAGGAGATGCTACTAAACTCCTAGATAATATTATGGTTAATTATTCTCAATGGCATACTGAAAGATCTTCTAATAAAAAGGTGCATGCGATAGAAGAAATTAATGTGTTGAGTGGAAAGATGGATGAACTTATGAAATTATTTGCTACTAAGAGTGTTTCTTCTGATCCTAATGATATGCCTTTGTCTACTTTGATTGAGAATAACAATGAATCTATGGATGTGAATTTTGTTGGTAGGAATAATTTTGGTAACAACGCTTATAGAGGGAATTTTAATCCTAGGCCATATCCTAGTAATCCTTCTAATAATTATGGGAATTCCTACAACAACTCTTATGGAAATTATAATAAGATGCCCTCTGAATTTGAGAATAGTGTTAAAGAATTTATGAATTCACAAAAGAATTTTAATGCTTTGCTTGAGGAGAAATTGCTTAAAGTTGATGATTTGGCTAGGAACGTTGATAGAATTTCTCTTGAGGTTGATTCTTTAAAGCTTAGATCTATTCCTCCTAAGCATGATATCAATGAGTCTCTCAAAGCCATGAGAATTTCCATTGATGAGTGCAAGGAAAGAACCGCTAGGATGCGTGCTTCCAAAGATGCCTTTATTAAAGCGTGTTCCTCCAATTCCTATGAAAATCAAGATGAAGATCTAAAAGTTATTGATGTGTCCCCTATTAAATCTTTGTTTTGCAATATGAATCTTGATGAAACTGAATATGATCTTCCTTTACCTAGAAGGCGTTCTAAAAATTCGGAGTATTTAGATCTTAATGATGAAATTGATGAAAGTGGGATTGAAAGAAATAAAAATCTAGATGTTGCTAAACCCACTATATTGGATTTCAAGGAATTTAATTATGAAAGTTGCTCTTTAATTGATTGTATTTCCTTGTTGCAATCTGTGCTAAATTCTCCACATGGTTATAGTCAAAATAAAGCCTTCACCGAACATATTGTTGCTGCCTTGATGCAATCTTATGAAGAAAAACTTGAGTTGAAAGTTTCTATCCCTAGAAAACTATATGATGAGTAGGAACCAACTATCAAAATTAAAATTAAAGATCATGAGTTTTACGATTTGTGTGATTTGGGTGCTAGTGTCTCTACTATTCCCAAAACTTTGTGTGATTTACTAGATTTCCGCAATTTTGATGATTGCTCTCTAAACTTGCATCTTGCGGATTCCACTATTAAGAAACCTATGGGAAGGGTTAATGATGTTCTTATTGTTGCAAATAGGAATTATGTGCCCGTAGATTTCATTGTTCTTTATATAGATTGCAATCTTTCTTGCCCTATTATTCTTGGTAGACCTTTCCTTAGAACGGTTGGTGCGATTATTGATGTGAAGGAAGGGAATATTAGATTTCAATTTCCATTGAAAAACGGCACGGAACAATTTCCAAGAAAGAAAATAAAATTTGCATATGAAACTATCATGAGAGCCACTTATGGATTGCCTACCAAAGATGGCAATACCTAGATCTATCCTCGCTTTTATGCCTAGCTAGGGGCGTTAAACGATAGCGCTTGTTGGGAGGCAACCCAATTTTATTTTTATTCCTTGCCTTTTGCTCCTCTTTAGTAATAAATAAATATCTATCCTCTGTTTTGGTTTGTCTTTTGTGTTTAATTAGTGTTTGTGCCAAGTAGAACCGTTGGGAAGACTTGGGGAAAGTCTTGTTGAACTTGCTGTAAAAAACAGAAACTTTAGCGCTCACGAGAACTGCTTTCATTTTTATTTGAAGAGTGCTATTTAGTTAATTCTTTTTGCACATGATTAATATGTAAATTCCTCAGGTCCAGAAATTTATTTTAGAATATTTGGGGTTCCAGATATTGCGCTAGCTACAGATTACTACACACTGTTCTGTTTTTGATAGATTCTGTTTTTCGTGTGTTGTTTGCTTATTTTGATGAATCTATGGCTAGTAAAATAGTTTATAATCCATAGAGAAGTTGGAATACAGTAGGTTTAACACCAATATAAATAAAGAATGAGTTAATTACAGTACCTTGAAGTGGTCTTTTGTTTTCTCTCGCTAACGGAGCTCACGAGTTTTCTATTTTGAGTTTTGTGTTGTGAAGTTTTCAAGTTTTGGGTGAATTCTTTTGATGGATCATGGAACAAGGAGTGGCAAGAGCCTAAGCTTGGGGATGCCCATGACACCCCAAGATAATCCAAGGACACCAAAAATTCAAAGCTTGGGGATGCCCCGGAAGGCATCCCCTCTTTCGTCCACTTCCATCGGTAATTTACTTGGAGCTATATTTTTATTCACCAACATGATATGTGTTTTGCTTGGAGCGTCTTGTATTATTTGTGTCTTTGTATCTTAGTATGCCACAATCATCCTTTTTTACACACCTTTTGAGAGAGCCATACATGAATTAAAATTTGATAGAATACTCTATGTGCTTCACTTATATCTTTTGAGCTAAGTAGTTTTGCTCTATGTGCTTCACTTATATCTTTTGAGCTAAGTAGTTTTGCTCTATGTGCTTCACTTATATCTTTTGAGCTAAGTAGTTTTGCTCTATGTGCTTCACTTATATCTTTTGAGCTAGATAATTTTGCTCTATGTGCTTCACTTATATCTTTTGAGCGTTATAATTTTGCCTTATGTGCTTCACTTAGATCTTTTAGAGCACGGTGGTGGATTAGTTTTAAAGAAACTATTGATCTCTCATGCTTCACTTAAATTATTTTGAGAGTCTCTTAGTAGCATGGTAATTTGCTTACTAATAATATTCTTGGTATTCAAGATTTTTGGAACTTTCTTTTGAGTGTGTTGAATACTAAGAAAAGATTGAAGCATGATAATTGTTTTGAGATATGGGAGGTGATAATATTAAAGTCATGCTAGTTGAGTAGTTGTGAATTTAAAGAATACTTGTGTTAAAGTTTGTGATTTCCGTAGCATGCACGTATGGTGAACCGTTATGTGATGAAGTCGGAGCATGATTTATTTATTTATTGTCTTCCTTATGAGTGGCGGTCGGGGACGAGCGATGGTCTTTTCCTACCAAGCTATCCCCCTAGGAGCATGTGCGTAATACTTTGCTTTGATAACTTCTAGATTTTTGCAATAAGTATATGAGTTCTTTATGACTAATGTTGAGTCCATGGATCATACGCACTCTCACCCTTCCACCTTTGCTAGCCTCTCTAATACTGCGCACCTTTCGCCGGTATCATACACCTACCATATACCTTCCTCAAAACAGCCACCATACCTACCTATTATGGCATTTCCATAGCCATTCTGAGATATATTGCCATGCAACTTTCCACCATCTAGTTCATCATGACACATTCATCATTGCCATATTGCTTAGCATGATCATGTAGTTGACATAGTATTTGTGGCAAAGCCACCGTTCATAAAAATTTTCATACTTGTCACTCTTGATTCATTGCATATCCCGGTACACCGCCGGAGGCATCCATATAGAGTCATACTTTGTTTTAGAATCGAGTTGTAATAATTGAGTTGTAAATAAATAAAAGTGTGATGATCATCATTCAATAGAGCATTGTCCCCAAAAAAACAAAGGCCAAAGAAAAAAGGAAGGCCCAAAAAAAGAAAATAAATATAAAGGTTAAACACTACTATCCTTTTTTCCACACTTGTGCTTCAAAGTAGCACCATGATATAGGGAGTCTCATATATTGTGCTTCAAAGTAGCACCATGTTCTTCATATAGAGAGTCTCATATGTTGTCACTTTCATATACTAGTGGGAATTTTACATTATAGAACTTGGCTTGTATATTCCAATGATGGGCCTCCTCAAGTGCCCTAGGTCTTCGTGAGCAAGCAAGTTGGATGCACACCACTAGTTTCTTTTGTTGAGCTTTCATACATTTATAGCTCTAGTGCATCTGTTGCATGGCAATCCCTACTCACTCACATTGATATCTATTGATGGGCATCTCCATAGCCCGTTGATACGCCTAGTTGATGTGAGACTATCTTCCCCTCCTTTTTGTCTTCTCCACAACCACCATTCTATTCCACCTATAGTGCTATATCCATGGCTCACGCTCATGTATTGCGTGAAGATTGAAAAAGTTTTGAAAAAGTTAGAGTATGAAACAATTGCTTGGCTTGTCATCGGGGTTGTGCATGATTTAAATACTTTATGTGGTGAAGATGGAGCATAGCCAGACTATATGATTTTGTAGGGATAACTTTCTTTGGCCATGTTATTTTGAGAAGACATAATTGCTTTGTTAGTATGCTTGAAGTATTATTATTTTTATGTCAATATAAACTTTTGTCTTCAATCTTTCTAATCTGAATATTCATACCACAATTAAGAAGATTTGCATTCAAATTATGCCAAGCAGCACTCCGCATCAAAAATTCTCTTTTTATCATTTACCTACTCGAGGACGAGCAGGAATTAAGCTTGGGGATGCCTGATACGTCTCCAACGTATCTATAATTTTTGATTGCTCCATGCTATATTATCTACTGTTTTGGACTATATTGGGATTTATTTTCCACTTTTATATTATTTTTGGGACTAACCTATTAACCGGAAGCCCAGCCCAGGATTGTTGTTTTTTGCCTATTTCAGTGTTTCAGAGAAACAGAATATCAAACGGAGTCCAAACGGAATAAAATCTTCGGGAACGTGATTTTCTCACCGAACGTGATCCAGGAGACTTGGGCCCTACTCCAGGGAGTCAAAGAGGAGGTCACGAGGGTGGGGGCGCCCCCCCCCCAAGGGCGCGCCCCCCTGCCTCATGGGCCCCTTGGTGCTCCACCGACGTACTCCTTCCTCCTATATATACCTACGTACCCCCAAACGATCAGAACAGGAGCCAAAAACCTAATTCCACCGCGGAAACTTTCTGTATCCACGAGATCCCATCTTGGGGCCTGTTCCGGAGATCCGCCGGAAGAGGGCCGTCATCACGGAGGGCTTCTACACCATCCTAGCCCCTCCGATGAAGTGTGAGTAGTTTACCTCAGACCTCCGGGTCCATAGTTAGTAGCTAGATGGCTTCTTCTCTCTCTTTGAATCTCAATACAAAGTTCTCCCCCTCTCTTGTGGAGATCTATTAGATGTAATCTTCTTTTTGCGGTGTGTTTGTTGAGATCGATGAATTGTGGGTTTATGATCAAGTCTATCTATGAATAATATTTGAATCTTCTCTGAATTCTTTTATGTATGATTGGTTATCTTTGCAAGTCTCTTCGAATTATCCGTTTGGTTTGGCCAACTAGATTGGTAGTTCTTGCCATGGGAGAAGTGCTTAGCTTTGGGTTCGATCTTACGGTGTCCTTACCCGGTGACAGAAGGGGCAGCAAGGCACGTCTTGTATCGTTGCCATCGAGGATAACAAGATGGGGTTTATTTCATATTGCATTAATTTATCTCTCTACATCATGTCATCTTGCTTAAGGCGTTACTCTATTTTTAACTTAATACTCTAGATGCATGCTGGATAGCGGTCGATGAGTGGAGTAATAGTAGTAGATGCAGAGTCGTTTCGGTCTACTTGTCACGGACATGATGCCTACATACATGATCATGCCTAGATATTCTCATAACTATGCTCAATTTTGTCAATTGCTCAACAGTAATTTGTTCACCCACCGTAGAATACTTATGCTCTTGAGAGAAGCCACTAGTGAAACCTATGGCCCCCGGGTCTATTCTCATCATATCAATCTCCATCACTTTAATCTTTCTTTGCTTTTTTACTTTGCTTTTACTTTTTACTTTGTATCTTTATACCAAAAATACCAAAAATATTATATCTATCAGATCTCACTCTTGTAAGTGACCGTGAAGGGATTGACAACCCCTAACCGCGTTGGTTGCGAGTAGCTATCGTTTTGTGCTGGTACGAGGGACTTGAGCGTGGCCTCCCACTGGATTGATACCTTGGTTCTCAAAATCTGAGGGAAATACTTACGCTACTCTGCTGCATCATCCCTTCCTCTTCGGGCAAAACCAACGCAAGCTCAAGACGTAGCAAGAAGGATTTCTGGCGCCGTTGCTGGGGAGTCTATGCAAAAAGTCAACATACCAAGTACCCATCACAATCCCTATCTCTCGCATTACATTATTTGCCATTTGCCTCTCGTTTTCCTCTCCCCCCACTTCACCCTTGCCGTTTTATTCGCCCTCTCTCTCTCTATCCTCCCTCTCTATTTGCCTCATTTTGCCCGCTTGCCTTTTTGTTTGCTCGTGTGTTAGATTGCTTGTTTGTCGCGATGGCTCAAGATAATACTAAATTGTGTGACTTCACCAATACCAATAATAATGATTTCCTTAGCACTCCGATTGCTCCTCTTACCGATGCTGATTCTTGTCAAATTAATACTGCTTTGTTGAATCATGTTATGAAAGATCAATTCGCCGGCCTTCCTAGTGAAGATGCCGCTACTCATCTGAATAGCTTCGTTGATTTATGTTATATGCAAAAGAAAAAAGATGTTGATAATGATGTCGTTAAATTGAAGCTATTTCCTTCTTTGCTTAGAGATCGTGCTAAAGCTTGGTTTTCGTCTTTGCCTAAGAATAGTATTGATTCATGGAACAAGTGCAAAGATGCTTTTATCTCTAAGTATTTTCCTCCCGCTAAGATCATCTCTCTTAGAAACGATATTATGAACTTTAAACAACTTGATCATGAACATGTTGCACAAGCTTGGGAGAGAATGAAATTAATGATAAGTAATTGCCCTACTCATGGTTTGAATTTGTGGATGATCAACAAAATATTTATGTCGGATTGAATTTTGCTTCTAGAAATCTTTTAGATTTGGCCGCGGGAGGCACTTTTATGGAAATCAATTTAGGAGATGCTACTAAACTCCTAGATAATATTATGGTTAATTATTCTCAATGGCATACTAAAAGATCTTCTAATAAAAAGGTGCATGCGATAGAAGAAATTAATGTGTTGAGTGGAAAGATGGATGAACTTATGAAATTATTTGCTACTAAGAGTGTTTCTTCTGATCCTAATGATATGCCTTTGTGTACTTTGATTGAGAATAACAATGAATCTATGGATGTGAATTTTGTTGGTAGGAATAATTTTGGTAACAACGCTTATAGAGGGAATTTTAATCCTAGGCCATATCCTAGTAATCCTGCTAATAATTATGGGATTACTACTACAATTCTTATGGAAATTATAATAAGATGCCCTCTGAATTTGAGAATAGTGTTAAAGAATTTATGAATTCACAAAAGAATTTTAATGCTTTGCTTGAGGAGAAATTGCTTAAAGTTGATGATTTGGCTAGGAACGTTGATAGAATTTCTCTTGAGGATGATTCTTTAAAGCTTAGATCTATTCCTCCTAAGCATGATATCAATGAGTCTCTCAAAGCCATGAGAATTTCCATTGATGAGTGCAAGGAAAGAACCGCTAGGATGCGTGCTTCCAAAGATGCCTTTATTAAAGCGTGTTCCTCCAATTCCTATGAAAATCAAGATGAAGATCTAAAAGTTATTGATGTGTCCCCTATTAAATCTTTGTTTTGCAATATGAATCTTGATGAAACTGAATATGATCTTCCTTTACCTAGAAGGTGTTCTAAAAATTCGGAGTATTTAGATCTTAATGATGAAATTGATGAAAGTGGGATTGAAAGAAATAAAAATCTAGATGTTGCTAAACCCACTATATTGGATTTCAAGGAATTTAATTATGAAAGTTGCTCTTTCATTGATTGTATTTCCTTGTTGCAATCTGTGCTAAATTCTCCACATGCTTATAGTCAAAATAAAGCCTTCACCGAACATATTGTTGATGCCTTGATGCAATCTTATGAAGAAAAACTTGAGTTGAAAGTTTCTATCCCTAGAAAATTATATGATGAGTGGGAACCAACTATTAAAATTAAAATTAAAGATCATGAGTTTTATGATTTGTGTGTTTTGGGTGCTAGTGTCTCTACTATTCCCAAAACTTTGTGTGATTTACTAGATTTCCTCGATTTTGATGATTGCTCTCTAAACTTGCATCTTGCGGATTCCACTATTAAGAAACCTATGGGAAGGATTAATGATGTTCTTATTGTTTCAAATAGGAATTATGTGCCCGTAGATTTCATTGTTCTTGATATAGATTGCAATCCTTCTTGCCCTATTATTCTTGGTAGACCTTTCCTTAGAACGGTTGGTGCGATTATTGATATGAAGGAAGGGAATATTAGATTTCAATTTCCATTGAAAAAGGGCATGGAACACTTTCCAAGAAAGAAAATAAAATTGCCATATGAAACTATCATGAGATCCACTTATGGATTGCCTACCAAAGATGGCAATACCTAGATCTATCCTCGCTTTTATGCCTAGCTAGGGGCGTTAAACGATAGCGCTTGTTGGGAGGCAACCCAATTTTATTTTTATTCCTTGCCTTTTGCTCCTGTTTAGTAATAAATAAATTATATAGCCTCTGTTTTGGTTGTGTCTTTTGTGTTTAATTAGTGTTTGTGCCAAGTAGAACCGTTGGGAAGACTTGGGGAAAGTCTTGTTGAACTTACTGTAAAAAACAGAAACTTTAGCGCTCACGAGAACTGCTATCATTTTTATTTGAAGAGTGCTATTTAGTTAATTCTTTTTGCAGATGATTAATAGGTAAATTCCTCACGTCCACAAATTTATTTTAGAATATTTGGGATTCTAGAGCTTGCGCTAGCTACAGATTACTACAGACTGTTCTGTTTTTGACAGATTCTGTTTTTCGTGTGTTGTTTGCTTATTTTGATGAATCTATGGCTAGTAAAATAGTTTATAATCCATAGAGAAGTTGGAACACAGTATGTTTAACACCAATATAAATAAAGAATGAGTTCATTACAGTACCTTGAAGTGGTTTTTTGTTTTCTCTCGCTAACGGAGCTCACGAGTTTTCTATTTTGAGTTTTGTGTTGTGAAGTTTTCAAGTTCTGGGTGAATTCTTTTGATGGATCATGGAACAAGGAATGGCAAGAGCATAAGCTTGGGGATGCCCATGGCACCCCAAAGATAATCCAAGGACACCAAAAAGTCAAAGCTTGGGGATGCCTCTGAAAGTGCGTTATATCGACTAGAGGGGGGTGAATAGGTGATTTTTATGAAAGTCTTCAAAACGTGGAAGTTATGAAGACAAACGATAGAAATAAACCTATTACCCTGCAGAGGAAGGTAGACTACACTAGGCAAGCCATAGTCGAGTATTCAATAGAGTGAAAGCACAATGACTAATAGCAGCAATGTAGTAAGGATCAGGTAGGAAGATATTGTGAAGCCACACAGAACACGCAGTCACTCAGTGAAGACAAAAGATAGTGCGAACATACAATGACTTCACAAGGAGTAACAGTAAGTAAAGGGAAGGGAAGATGAAACCAGTGACTCGCTAAAGACAATGATTTGTTGGACCAGTTGCAGTTGCTGTGACAACTGTACGTCTGGTTAGGGCGGCTAGGTATTTAAACCTTAGGACACACAGTCCCGGACACCCAGTCCTGAACACGCAGCTCAGGACACCCAGTCCTCACCGTATTCCCCTTGAGCTAAGGTCACACAGACCTCGCCCAATCACTCTGGTAAGTCTTCAAGGTAGACTCCCAAACCTTCACAGACTTTGTTCACCGGCAATCCACAATGTCTCTTGGATGCTCAGAACGCGACGCCTAACCGGCTGGAGGATGCACAGTCCTCAAGTGTAATAAGTCTTCAGATTACACAGACAAGAAGACTTAAGTGATGCCTAATTCTCTTTGGCTCTGGGTGGTTAGGTATTTATCCTTGCAAGGAATCTCTCTCAAAGGCTTCGAGGTGGGTTGCTCTCAAACGACAAAAGCCGTACTCTGAATCTGAGCAGCCAACCGTTTATGGTTGTAAGGGGTGGGCTATTTATAGCCACTTGGCAACCCGACCTGATTTGTCTGAAATGACCCTGGGTCACTAAGGAACTGACACGTGTTCCAACGGTCAGATTTCAAACTCACACGGCAACTTTACTTGGGCTACAAGCAAAGCTGACTTGTCCGACTCTGGACAAGATTCGCTCTCATAGTCTTCACTCGAAGACATAGGTTTTGGTTAGGTATCACTTCAGTCATTCTGACCGGTTCTCTTGGACCCCACTTAACAGTACGGTGGTTCCTATGACTCAACACAAAAGAAAGAGAACTACGAAAGATCTAAGTCTTTGAGCTCCATAGGCTTCATGTGGTGTCTTCTCTTGTCATAGTCTTCAATGTGAATATCTTCATATACCACCTTTGACTTCAATGTCTTCATACATTTTTAGGGGTCATCTCTGGTAGGAAAACCGAATCAATGAGGGACTTCTATCTGTGTTATCCTGCAATTCTCACAAACACATTAGTCCCTCAACTAGGTTTGTCGTCAATACTCCAAAACCAACTAGGGGTGGCACTAGATGCACTTACAATCTCCCCCTTTTTGGTGATTGATGACAAACTAGTTGAAGTTTTCAACGGGAAATATAATCTATGAAATTGTAAAGGATAAGGAATTGTCTTCATAAGTTGCAAGGGCTCCCCCTGAAGATGTGCATATAAGTAATTTGCTTTTGGAATGCAAATGCACATGGCAGGTTGTACTTGTGGAGATCCACTTCAACTCATGATGACAATCCACTATGCATGTGAAAGTATATGAAGATAATGACATGTATAATGGAAAATGGACGTCTGCAGAATGATTTAAGTGCGGAATTTATCATCGCACATGCGGAATTTATCATCGCAAAACAAGGTGGCAGATAAGTAGCAGACAACCATCGAGTTTAAGTGTTACAACTCAAAGAACCAAATGTAGAAAAACGAGAGTTGTAAGCACAAAGCAAAATATAAAGCACCCGCCCATATGGACCCGCTTGAAGACTATCAACCTCATATGCTTCTCCCCCTTTATCAGTAAGGACCAAAAAGGTTTGAAGACATAGAGCATCTACTCGTTCCCATGAGGAGTAGGTGGAGTAGCAGGGTCGTTGGTGGTGTTTGGCGGTGCTGAAGAGCTTGGAGCAGAGTCGAAGTGTGCTGAAGGAAGTGGCGGTGAAGTAGCATCGTCTTCATCCTCGATAACTCTGGCAGTCACAGTTGCAGCAGAGGAAGAGAACTCAGAGTCTTCAAGGGATGGAGTTCATCGCAGCACAGCCCTTCGAGGAGGTGTGGAGTCAAACTTGAATCGCTTAGTGAAGCCATCCTCTTGAAGATCATCTTCAGAACACATCAGCGTTAGCCCTTTCCATGTGCGGCGAGAGGTTTCATGGGCAACAAAAGCATTCTTGGTGGCAAGATTGCGAATGCGATTAACATCCACCAAGAGGCTTTGCATCTGACGCTTCAGCCAGTCATGATGCCTATCCTGTTTCTGATGAAGAGCCACAAGAAGCTCTCGGTCGTTGAGAACACGAGTGCGCTTCTTGGGTCGTGGAGCAGTTGTACTGTCAGTGGTTTCAGTGAGAGCAGGATGTGGTGCACGTGTAGTGCCAACCAAAGGATACACACGAGTGACTGCTTCAACTCCTTCAATGTTCTGAGAGAAACTCTGATGCTCTACATTATGAAGACTTAGAGGTTCCTTGGCAGGCTCAGGATAGATGGCTTCAATAGACATATCCACATCAGGCAGAAAAATCCGATGATTGCGAGCAGATGGCTGATATGAGATAGCGGAGTGAAGTTTGATCAGCCGCATTACCCATGGGGCGTAGAATTTCAAGCCAAACAGATCAGAGCCTGATGCAGCAAGTTGGAGAATGAAGAAGTCCTGTGCATTGAAGCATTTTCCATGAAGAATATAGAAGACCAAAGTCTTCATTTCACCCTCAAGATTGGCATGTGGATAGTGCCCTTTGATGGGCCAGAGAGTTCGCCTGATGATGTGATAAATGGTTCTTGGTAGATACTCAAGGTCTTCAACGAAGAACTCCATGGGATAAGCAGCATCTTGGGGCAATGGCTTCATCATACTGAGCATCTGACTCATATCAGGTTCAGTCTTCTGAAAGATGCTCTCAATAGCTTCACTATGAAGCTGACAGCCATGCTCGTAGAGATTGCCAGGAGTGGGCAAACCAGTGAGCTCAATGATGTCAAAGGCTTTGGCTTCGTGATGAACGTTTCCTGTTATCCACTCCAGGACCCAAGTCTTCGGATCTCTGCTATACCCGCGGATGTGAAGTGTGGCATAGAATTGGAGCAGCAACTCTTCATTCCAATGCTCTTGGTCAGTAACGAACGGCAGCAGTCCAACTTCCTTGAAGCAATCCAGAGCTTCTTCCAGACAGGGCAGACCAGCTATAGCTTCAATGTCAAGGCGCTTGTGTGGGAAGATGCGACCTTGGTTGTAAAGAATGCATGAGTAATAGCTTCGCTGCGGATAGTTCCAGAACCGATCAGATGATATCCTTTCCCTTGAGTAGGGGTTCCTGGAGCTATTGAAGAATGTGTTGTCTGCTCTGAAGCCATTGATATTGAAGGAGCCAGGTGCTGATGCAGGACCTGGGAACCTTGGCAATCTTGGGATTGGCTTCTATACCTGAGGCCTGTGCTCAACATGATTGTCGAACTGGGGACCGGCAGCAGACTCAGGAACAGAAGGGGCGGGATCAGTGGCTTCGTGACTTCTTCTTCCGTTGGGGAGGGCTCCACATTAGCTTCAGCCATGACTACGTCAGTGGCTTCATTGGTGGTGGTGGTGGCAGCTTCAAGATTTTCAACCTCCGCTTGACGAGCTGGAGGGTCGGTCACAATCACGTTCTCCTCGAGAACTGCTTCTTGGTGGGACAGGGGAGTGGCAACTTGTGGGACTTCTTCTTCCGCGGCTGATGCAGCCGGATTGTCTTCAGCAGAGACTTGAGGCCTTGGACCTTTGCGAAGCCTGCGCAACGCAGGCGACGCCTGTGTAGTTGGAGTTGGCTGGGCCTCAAAGTCTTCTTCCTCTTGTGGGCGATCCGCCCATGAAGCATCCTGTGCAATTGGCGTCAGTGGACGACCAATGCTGATGAGTTCGCTGTTCTCGAGTTGAGGAAGGACTGTACCATCTTCTACATGGTCATGTTGACCAATGTCTTCAGCAGCGATGGGATCAGCTGCTGGAAAGTCTTCAGCTTCATGAGCCTCTGTGAAAGCTGGCTCATGGATTGTCAGTTGGCGTTCAGTGTCAGGACGAACCATAGAAATGGGTTCAACTATCAAAGGCTCTGTGGGAGCAGCCCGATCTTTCTTGGTCTTCCTCTTCTTCTTGGAGGGGGCAGTAGGAGAGGCTTCAGGATGTTTCCTCTTCCTGGCTTCAGCCTCAGCAGTCCTCGTCTTCTTGAGCTCTGAAGCGGTTGACCGGCTTTTTGGCTTCGAGCCAGTCATTCTAGTTGGGAAGATAATGGGATCTGCTTCCTGCCTTGGTGCGTCAGATTCAGCCGTAGCGGGCTTCTTCTGCTTCTTGGCCGCCATCCTGGGGTCGATGCCAGGACGCCCGAGGGCCTTGCACTTCTCAGCCTCATTGTAGGCTTGCACACATCTGTCAACCAGAACCTTCATGCGCTCACGCGAACCCTGAGCTTCTGCACGTTTCTTTAGAAAGGCTTCCTTGAGCTCGTGCATCATAGTCTTGAAGTTCTTCACTTCTTGCACACTGAGCTTGGCCATATGCTTCTTGAACTGAGCCTTTTCATAGTCAATCTTTTGCTTCAGTTCAACAATGCGCTGGGCGACAGCTAGCTCTGAAGCAATGGCGCCTTGGAAGGCGACACTGAGGCCAATGGGTAGTTGCAGATCTTCAAAGCTAATGTTTGGCGGGTCAAACCACTCGTCAATGAAGTTGTGGATGATGGTTACATCAAAGAGAGGCAGATCATTGAAGATTTCTGCTTCTTCTTTGCTCTTGATGAGTTGCTCAAGAGCGTCATCAGCAAGATCTTCATCACTTGACAGATCAATGGCATCATTGCGCAGAATGGCAGCAGTTGTTAGCTCTTGGCCGGTGTGTGGCAGAGGCATCTTGACCTTCTGGGGCTTGGAGATGCGTGATAAATCTTCGGATTGCACACTGTCTTCAGGAGGTGCAGTTGCCAGTGGCTTCGCCCATGAGATTTTTGGTGAAGGGGCAGGCTTTGAAGCTTTAGGCTTCTTCAACTTCTTTGGCTTCGGCGATGCAGGCGCTTCATCTGATTCAGCATCAGCTGCAGGCTCATTCACTGCACTCCCTTGAACCAAGATATGGGTGATGAGGCCTTCAAGGTTGTAGAAAGGACCGATGACATTGGGTTCTGCATCACGTGTGCCATCTGCCCTTAGAGCTGAGGGACCAGGGTTGAAGTCTAGTCCCAATGTCTTCTTGTTTTCTTCGTTGAGTTCTGGGCAAACTGGAAGTTGCGCTTGAACAGAGTGTCGTCACGACACCATAGAAGTGACGATGGGTGTGCATCAACAGGTTGTGGCCCACGAACCATGCAGGGATAGAAGCCTTGTTCAATGGCTTCATCTCTGGACCTGGGTAGAATATTCTTGTATAGGATGTCTCCCCACGGTCTCTTGATGGCATTTTTCTCAGCATATTCCTGGGTTACAAATCGGTATTTGAACCATTGTTCTGCCCAATATCTTCGAATCCATTGGATTCGGGTCTTGCGCTGATTGTAATCCTCTTCAGGATCTGTCTTGTACAGTTCTGAGAGGTCATCTGGCAGATCTCTAGATGTTTCTCCACGACGCTTTCTGCCACCCTTCCTTGCTGATTTCTCTGAAGCCATGAACTTCAAACTGAAAGGCTTCAACACGTTCAAAGGCTTCAAAGGTTTTCGCTTGCTGGACAAACAGGAACTGGCTTCGGGAGAATTTATGTGATGCTGTAAGAATTCTGCAAATGAATGCAGACTATGAGAACCAAAGGATTCTCCCACGGACATGTACCTGTGACAGCATTAAGGTGCGAGGGAAGGGGAAGAGGTCATATGCATTCTTAGAAGATTTTGAAGATAAATCAGTTTAGAAGACATTGACCTCATCGTGCGAAGACATTCACTCATAGATAAGGAGTTGGTTCCAAATTTGTATGAATCCACAGATCAGTACAAGTGAGGAATCTAACTACTTTGTGAAGCATAAGTGAATATACTAGGCATGTTATGAGATGCGGTATGAGAGAGATCTAACTTGTGTGAATAGAAACTGCTTGTGGTAGAAAGTGACAAAGCCATAGGATCAACGGTGCCGTAAAAAGGAAGTTTTATTTACCACACTAAGAACTGCTGGACGGAGTGGAAGATGAGGCCAAGCAGTTCGATCTTCTGTGCCCTAACTTGGCGACGGAGGACACCTACGGCAACGGCGGAGAGGACGATGTCCGCGGTCGGCGTGAAGACGGCATCGGAGAGGTTGCGGCAGCGAAGCGCTTCGTCGCCGGCGTCGTCGAGGGCTAGCGGTGGCGCTAGGGTTCGTGCGAGAGTGGAAGAAGAGATAATGACTGATGTGAAGTGTGTATTTATAGGTACAGGGGCGGCACTGCGTTATTACACAGGTGCCCCTGGTGATTCGCATCCGAGGAACACGTGGCCATTATGCGGAATTTTGGGGTTTGTTCCACGTCCCACGCACGCCTGGATTGTCGGGTGGTCGTTCCTACTTCTCCGGGTTTCATGTGGAGGAATGAGCATTGAAAATGGACTTAATGGTTGTCTCTGTATCTTCTGCTGACAAGGACGCAGAGAAGACATTCGACAGTTTCAATAGAATGCATATGATTTGGAGAGATAGAATTTGAGATAGAAAGCATAGAGAGGTTAGGGTCCGATCACATTCACTTAGTTCAAAAGATCCAACAAGAAGACATAGCTATAAGTGAATGCTGTAGAGGATAGAACACTAGTATATATATATAATCAACATGGTGAAGATAATCATGAAGATATGTTGAGATTGAAGCCAAACCAAATGTGAAGACATAGCAAGGTAACGCCATGAGTGAAACACTTCAAAATAGAACATTTGGTGGTGGCGTTACCCACCGTATAGGAAGTATTAGACCCAGACACGGCGCACAATTATCATGGCGCTCCGAAGTCAAATTCCACATTAATGTATTCACACTTAGAATGTATGTCTTCATTGATTGAAGATATACTTTACTTCGTGTGTTGCACATCTAAGTCATCAATATGCATAAGGGTTAGGATGTGTGCCTGATCACAGGACATTTGAGGATTCCAGGATATTTAGCTCACACTGTAACTTGCAAAATCTCTTCTCATCCAAGGGCTTGGTGAAGATATCTGCCAATTGCTCTTCAGTGTTGACATGTATGATATCAATATCTTCCTTCACAACATGATCTCTGAGAAAGTGATGACAAATTTCAATGTGCTTTGTCTTCGAGTGCTGAACTGGGTTGTTGGCAATCTTGATGGCGCTTTCGTTGTCGCACTAGAGTGGCACTTGCTTCAGATGAATGCCATAGTCTTTGAGCGTTTGCTTCATCCACAGAAGCTGAGCGCAGCAAGATCCAGCAGCAATGTATTCAGATTCAGCAGTGGAGAGAGATACACAGTTCTGCTTCTTTGAAGACTAACATACAAGTGATCGTCCCAGAAAGTGACATGTGCCTGATGTAGACTTGCGATCAACTTTGTCACCAGCATAATCAGCATCCGAGAATCCAACCAGATCAAACTCTGAGCCCTTTGGATACCATAATCCTAGAGTTGGGGTGTGAGCCAAATATCGAAGAATTCGCTTCACAGCTAAGTGATGCGACTCCTTTGGTGCCGCTTGAAATCAAGCACACATGCAAACACTAAGCATAATATCTGGCCTAGATGCACATAGATAAAGTAAAGAACCAATCATGGAGCGGTATACCTTTTGATTGAACTCTTTACCATTGTCGTCAGGACCCAGATGATGCTTGGCTGGCATTGGCGTCGTGAAGCCTTTGCAGTCTTGCATACCGAACTTCTTCAAGCAATCTTTGAGATACTTCTCTTGAGATATGAAGATGCCGTTGCGTTGCTATCGTATTTGAAGACCGAGAAAGAACTTCAGCTCTCCCATCATAGACATTTGATATTGCTCTTGCATCATATATCCAAACTCTTCACTGTACTTCTGATTGGTGCAGCCGAAGATAATGTCATCCACATAAATTTGGCACACAAACAGTTCACCATCATATGTCTTTGTGAAGAGAGTGGGGTCTAGGGAACCAAGTATGAAGCCTTTGCTCTTCAGGAAGTATTTGAGTGTGTCATACCAGGCCCGAGGGGCTTGTTTGAGGCCATACAGTGCCTTGTTGAGCTTGTATACCATGTCAGGATGTTTTGGATCTTCAAAGCCAGGCGGTTGTGCAACATACACTTCTTCTTCAATCTTGCCATTGAGGAAAGCACTCTTCACATCCATTTGATATAGAAGTATGTTATGATGATTTGCATAGGCCAGCAGTATGCGTATGGCTTCAAGTCTAGCCACAGGAGCAAATGTTTCATCGAAGTCAATGCCTTCCACTTGAGTATATCCTTGAGCAACGAGACGAGCTTTGTTTCTGACAACTTGACCATGCTCATCTTGCTTGTTGCGGTATATCCATTTGGTGCCTATTATATTGTGCTTCCGTGGATCAGGACGCTTAACCAGTTCCCATACATTATTCAGCTCAAACTGTTGAAGCTCTTCTTGCATAGCTTGAATCCATTCAGGTTCCATGAAGGCTTCTTCAACTTTCTTGGGTTCTGTTATTGAAATGAATGCGAAGTGCCCACAGAAATTTGCTAGCTGAGTTGCCCTTGAACGAGTGAGTGGACCGGGTGCATTGATGCTATCAATTATTCTTTCAATCTGCACTTCATTGGCAACGCGAGGATGTACAGGGCGAAGATTTTGCTCTTGCTGATCATTGTCATTGTTAGAAGGAATGTCTTCAGGCTGAGCATTGTCTTCATGTTGATCAGGTGCTGAGATGATAAGTTCTTCTTCAGGATGAGCTTCAGAAGGTATAATTTCTCCAGTTCCCATTAGCTTGATTGATTCACTGGATGGAACTTCATCTAGCACATTTGGCAGTTGCTCTATTTGTGAACCATTGGTCTCATCGAACCGCACATCCACTGTTTCAACCACTTTGTAATGAAAGAGATTGAAGACTCTGTAGGAGTGCGAATCCTTTCCATATCCAATCATAAAACCCTCATGTGCTTTTGGTGCAAACTTTGAGGTGTGATGTGGGTCCTTGATCCAACACCTGGCGCCAAATACTCTGAAGTAACTGACATTTGGCTTCTTGCCGGTAAGGAGCTCATAAGATGTCTTGTTCAGAAGCTTGTGAAGATAAACACGATTGATCGTATGGCATGCAGTATCAATGGCTTCAGGCTAGAATTTTCTTGGAGTCTTGTATTCATCTAGCATCGTTCTGGCCATCTCAATGAGTGTTCTGTTCTTGCGTTCGACGACCCCATTCTGTTGTGGCGTGTACGGGGCTGAGAATTCATGTGTGATGCCCAAGATATCAAGATATGTATCAAGGCCAGTGTTCTTGAATTTAGTGCCATTGTCACTTCTGATATGCTTTATCTTGGCGCCATAGTTGTTCATTGCTCGATTGGCGAAACGTCTGAAGACATCCTGCACTTCAGTCTTGTAAAGGATTATGTGCACCCAAGTATATCTAGAATAATCATCAACAATGACAAAGCCATAGAGACAAGCAGTAGTAGTAAGAGTTGAGTAATGAGTGGGACCGAAAAGATCCATGTGAA
This sequence comes from Triticum aestivum, assembly GCF_018294505.1. Classification (NCBI taxonomy): domain Eukaryota; kingdom Viridiplantae; phylum Streptophyta; class Magnoliopsida; order Poales; family Poaceae; genus Triticum; species Triticum aestivum. The sequence continues at coordinate 629,667,190 of NC_057797.1, forward strand.
GCAGTTCGAAGGGTCGAGTAGTGGTCATGATTGTCTTCGAGGGATGTTTGGCCCTCGTCATCTTTCCTGCCTCACAGGCACCACATAAGTGATCTTTCTTGAACTTGACGCCCTCGATGCCTATGACATGCTTCTTCTTTGCCAGGGTGTGGAGGTTCCTCATGCCAGCATGCCCAAGCCTCCGATGCCAGAGCCTGCATTCTGAAGCTTTTGCTAGAAGACATACGGCAAGCTGTGGTCCTGCTAAGAAATCTACCACATACAAGTAGTCTTTTCGATACCCTTCAAATACTAGAGACTTGTCAGATTCCATTAGAACAAGGCAACGATATTTTCCAAATATTACGGTCATGTTTAAATCACAAAGCATTGAGACAGACATTAAGTTGAAGCCAAAGGATTCAACAAGCACGACTTTATCCATGTGTTGATCCCTTGAAATTGCAACTCTACCTAGGCCCAATACCTTACTTTTACCAGTGTCAGCAAATGTGATGTGGCTCTTGTCGGATGGACGTAAGGTTGAGTCCATAAGAAGGCTTCTTTTGCCAGTCATGTGATTTGTACACCCACTATCAATAATCCATTCTGAAGACGCTGGTATCGTACCCTATAGTGCAGTTAGGGGGATAGGCTTCACCAAGAGCATTGTGAAGCAAAAACATTTGATGAACCAGTGGGTTATGAAAGCTTACATCCAGATTAGGACTAATAGGGAGAGTAGCAAGTGATTCGGGAACGAAGTACATAGTAAGACCATTCGGGAATTTGATCTTGCGCCCTACAAGATGTTTAAGGTCCCCAGCAATAGCGTCAGACGATTTTGGTTTTCTGCTGGAGACCTTTCCCTGCAAAAGAGAGTTAAGCTTTCTTAGCCACCCACATCTTCAAGGGTGGCTTAGAAGCAATAAGTCTAAGTGCAGCATCTGAGAACTTTGGCTTTGGAGCCCTAGCAAACAGTCTTGCAGGCGGACAATAGTACTCATAAGAATAAGCAGAATAGTTCTTGGTCTTATGAACATGGCGGTTTGATGAACCGCTCTCATATTCATATGCCTGAGTATGGTTTCCCTACAAAACATTTGCGTTAGTGCAACTCAGGTGAGTCCTCTGTCTGTATGAAGCCTTTGGACCATATGAAGCCTTTGGTCTGAGGTTTGTCTTCTTCATGTGAGGTGTCATGATGACATTCACAGGAAGATTCTCCAGACACCTTTTCGGAACCCAGATTTTCTTCATCGGCGGTCCATTCCTGCAGTTAGTACCAATGTACCTGGCAAACACTTCACCATTCTGATTCTTAAACAGTTTATAGTTTGCATCAAGGGATTCATCAATGATAATGGGGTTAGCACAAGTGAAGCCAGATAGATTGGATGGATCTGCTGAAGGTTTCTTTGCAGCAACCCACGTGGTTTTGGGGTACTGCTCAGGTTTCCAGTAAGAGCCATCAGCATTCATTTTCCTTACGAACCTAACACCCTCTTTCCTCGGGTTTCGGTTCAGAATCTGCTTTTTGAGGACATCACATAGTGTCTGATGCCCTTTAAGACTTTTGTACATCCCTGTTTCAAGCAATGTCTTCAACCTAGCATTCTCATCAGCACTAGCGGTGGTATCCTCAGCAGAGGGGTTAGTTACCACATCAACAGTTGAAGATATTGCAACAGCAGTAGCAGTAGAACATTCAGCAACAGAAGTAGCATTATCACGCTCAATGCATTTAAGACATGGTGGTTCAAATCCTTCCTGAGCGGAACTGATCTGTTTGGCGCGAAGTGACTCGCTTTCCTTTTGAAGATCTTCATGAGCTGCTCTCAATTTCTCAAGATCTTGCTTCCTTTGAAGATAATCATAGGAAAGCTTTTCATGAGTTGTTGAGAGAGTTTCATGACGACTTTCAAGTTCTTGATACATAACGTGAAGATTTTTTATGTCTTCAATTAAGGATTCAGATCGAGTCATTTCAGCACCTAACAGATCATCGCTTCTGTCTAACAGTTTTTGAATATATTCCATAGCTTTCTGTTGTTCAGTTGCAATTTTAGCAAGTGTTTTGTAGCTGGGTTTTGAACCACAATCAGAGTCATCGTCACTAGATGTTTGATAGTGAGTAGTGCGTGGGTTTACCTTGGCACCGCGTGCCATGAAGCAGTAGGTAGAAGCGGAGTAGTCCTTGTCATTTGCATTGGTGTCGGTGATGAAGTCATTGTCTTCAGTGTTGAAGATGGACTTGGCAACGTAAGTTGTAGCCAGACTTGCGACGCCTGAATTGGACTCCTCCTCAGACTCCACCTCCGCCTCCTCAGAAGCAGACTCCTCCTCTGAATCCATTTCCTTGCCAACAAACGCACGTGCCTTGCCAGATGAGCTCTTCTTGTGTGATGAAGACTTTGAGGAAGACTTGGAAGAAGACTTTGATTATTTCTTCTTCTTCTTGTCGTCAGAGTCATATTCCTTGCTCTTCTTCTTCTTTTTGTTCTCATTGTCCCACTGTGGACACTCAGAGATGAAGTGGCCAGGTTTCTTGCACTTGTGACATGTTTTCTTCTTGTAGTCGTGAGTAGAAGCTTCATCATTCCTTGAGCTTGATCGGGAAGACTTTCTGAAACCTTTCTTCTTGGTGAATTTTTGGAACTTCTTCACAAGCATAGCAAGTTCCCTTCCAATGTCTTTAGGATCATCTGAACTGCTGTCAGATTCTTCTTCAGATGAGGAGACAGCTTTTGCCTTCAAGGCACGAGTTCGCCCATAGTTTGGACCGTAGATATCTCTTTTCTCAGAAAGCTGAAACTCATGTGTGTTGAGCCTCTCAAGTATGTCAGATGGATCGAGTGTCTTGAAATCATGATGTTCTTGAATCATCAGGGCTAGGGTGTCAAACGAACTATAAAGTGATCTCAGTAGTGTCTTGACGACTTCATGTTTGGTGATCTCAGTAGCGCCGAGGGCTTGAAGCTCATTTGTGATGTCAGTGAGTCGGTCAAATGTGAGCTGGACATTCTCATTGTCATTTCGCTTGAAGCGGTTGAAGAGGTTGCGAAGGACACTGACTCTCTGATCTCTCTGGGTTGAGACGCCTTCATTGACCTTGGAGAGCCAGTCCCAGACCAGCTTAGATGTTTTCAAAGCACTCACACGGCCATACTGTCCTTTGGTCAGATGACCACAGATGATATTCTTGGCAGTAGAGTCCAGTTGAACGAACTTCTTGACATCAGCAGCAGTGACACCTTCTCCAGCCTTGGGAACGCCGTTCTCGACGACATACCATAGGTCGACATCAATGGCTTCAAGATGCATGCGCATCTTATTCTTCCAGTAGGGATATTCAGTTCCATCGAAGACGGGGCACACAGCAGAGACTTTAATTATCCCTGCAGTCGACATAGCTAAAACTCTAGGTGGTTAAACCGAATCACACAGAACAAGGGAGCACCTTGCTGTGATACCAATTGAAAGTGCGTTATATCGACTAGAGGGGGGGTGAATAGGCGATTTTTATGAAAGTCTTCAAAACGTGGAAGTTATGAAGACAAACGATAGAAATAAACCTATTACCCTGCGGCGGAAGGTAGACTACACTAGGCAAGCCATAGTCGAGTATTCAATAGAGTGAAAGCACAATGACTAATAGCAGCAATGTAGTAAGGATCAGGTAGGAAGATATTGTGAAGCCACACAGAACACGCAGTCACTCAGTGAAGACAAAAGATAGTGCGAACATACAATGACTTCACAAGGAGTAACAGTAAGTAAAGGGAAGGGAAGATGAAACCAGTGACTCGCTGAAGACAATGATTTGTTGGACCAGTTCCAGTTGTTGTGACAACTGTACGTCTGGTTAGGGCGGCTAGGTATTTAAACCTTAGGACACACAGTCCCGGACACACAGTCCTGAACATGCAGCTCAGGACACCCAGTCCTCACCGTATTCCCCTTGAGCTAAGGTCACACAGACCTCGCCCAATCACTCTGGTAAGTCTTCAAGGTAGACTCCCAAACCTTCACAGACTTCGTTCACCGGCAATCCACAATGTCTCTTGGATGCTCAGAACGCGACGCCTAACCGGCTGGAGGATGCACAGTCCTCAAGTGTAATAAGTCTTCAGATCACACAGACAAGAAGACTTAAGTGATGCCTAATTCTCTTTGGCTCTGGGTGGTTAGGTATTTATCCTCGCAAGGAATTCTCTCTCAAAGGCTTCGAGGTGGGTTGCTCTCAAACGACAAAAGCCGTACTCTGAATCTGAGCAGCCAACTGTTTATGGTTGTAGGGGGTGGGCTATTTATAGCCACTTGGCAACCCGACCTGATTTGTCCGAAATGACCCTGGGTCACTAAGGAACTGACACGTGTTCCAATGGTCAGATTTCAAACTCACACGGCAACTTTACTTGGGCTACAAGCAAAGCTGGCTTGTCCGACTCTGGACAAGATTCGCTCTCATAGTCTTCACTCGAAGACATAGGTTTTGGTTAGGCATCACTTCAGTCATTCTGACTGGTTCTCTTGGACCCCACTTAACAGTACGGTGGTTCCTAGACTCAACACAAAAGAAAGAGAACTACGAAAGATCTAAGTCTTCGAGCTCCATAGACTTCATGTGGTGTGATCTCTTGTCATAGTCTTCAATGTGAATATCTTCATATACCACCTTTGACTTCAATGTCTTCATACATTTTTAGGGGTCATCTCTGGTAGGAAAACCGAATCAATGAGGGACTTCTACCTGTGTTATACTGCAATTCCCACAAACACATTAGTCCCTCAACTAGGTTTGTCGTCAATACTCCAAAACCAACTAGGGGTGGCACTAGATGCACTTACAGCCTCGGAAGGAATCCCCTCTTTCGTCCACTTCCATCGGTAATTTACTTGCAGCTATATTTTTATTCACCAACATGATATGTGTTTTGCTTGGAGCGTCTTGTATTATTTGTGTCTTTGTGTCTTAGTATGCCACAATCATCCTTGTTGTACACACCTTTTGAGAGAGCCATACATGAATTAAAATTTTATAGAATACTCTATGTGCTTCACTTATATCTTTTGAGCTAAGTAGTTTTGCTCTATGTTCTTCACTTATATCTTTTGAGCTAAGTAGTTTTGCTCTATCTGCTTCACTTATATCTTTTGAGCTAAGTAGTTTTGCTCTATGTGCTTCACTTATATCTTTTGAGCTAGATAATTTTGCTCTGTGTGCTTCACTTATATCTTTTGTCCGTTATAATTTTGCTCTATGTGCTTCACTTAGATCTTTTAGAGCATGGTGGTGGATTAGTTTTAAAGAAACTATTGATCTCTCATGCTTCACTTAAATTATTTTGAGAGTCTCTTAATAGCATGGTAATTTGCTTAATAATAATATGCTTGGTATTCAAGATTTGTGAAACTTTCTTTTGAGTGTGTTGAATACTAAGAAAAGATTGAAGCATGATAATTGTTTTGAGATATGGAGGTGATAATATTAAAGTCATGCTAGTTGAGTAGTTGTGAATTTAAAGAATACTTGTGTTAAAGTTTGAGATTCCCATAGCATGCACGTATGGTGAACCGTTATGTGATGAAGTCGGAGCATGATTTATTTATTTATTGTATTCCTTATGAGTGGCGGCCGGGGACGAGCGATGGTCTTTTCCTACCAATCTATCCCCCTAGGAGCATGTGCGTAATACTTTGCTTTGATAACTTCTAGATTTTTGCAATAAGTATATGAGTTCTTTATGACTAATGTTGAGTCCATGGATCATACGCACTCTCACCCTTCCACCTTTGCTAGCCTCTCTAATACCGTGCACCTTTTTCCAGTATCATACACCTACCATATACCTTCCTCAAAACAGCCACCATACCTACCTTCTATGGCATTTCCATAGCCATTCTGAGATATATTGCCATGCAACTTTCCACCATCTAGTTCATCATGACACATTCATCATTGCCATATTGCTTAGCATGATCATGTAGTTGACATAGTATTTGTGGCAAAGCCACCGTTCATAATTTTTTTCATACTTGTCACTCTTGATTCATTGCATATCCCGGTACACCGCCGGAGGCATCCATATAGAGTCATACTTTGTTTTAGAATCGAGTTGTAATCATTGAGATGTAAATAAATAAAAGTGTGATGATCATCATTCAATAGAGCATTATCCCCAAAAAACAAAGGCCAAAGAAAAAAAGGAAGGACCAAAAAAAGAAAATAAATATAAAGGGCCAATGCTACTATCCTTTTTTCCACACTTGTGCTTCAAAGTCGCACCATGATATAGGGAGTCTCATATATTGTGCTTCAAAGTAGCACCATGTTCTTCATATAGAGAGTCTCATATGTTGTCACTTTCATATACTAGTGGGAATTTTACATTATAGAACTTGGCTTGTATATTCCAATGATGGGCCTCCTCAAGTGCCCTAGGTCTTCATGAGCAAGCAAGTTGGATGCACACCCACTAGTTTCTTTTGTTGAGGTTTCATACAATTATAGCTCTAGTGCATCCGTTGCATGGCAATCCCTACTCACTCACATTGATATCTATTGATGGGCATCTCCATAGCCCGTTGATACGCCTAGTTGATGTGAGACTATCTTCCCCTCCTTTTTGTCTTCTCCACAACCACCATTCTATTCCACCTATAGTGCTATATCCATGGCTCACGCTCATGTATTGCGTGAAGATTGAAAAAGTTTTGAAAAAGTTAGAGTATGAAACAATTGCTTGGCTTGTCATCGGGGTTGTGCATGATTTAAATACTTTGTGTGGTGAAGATGGAGCATAGCCAGACTATATGATTTTGTAGGGATAACTTTCTTTGGCCATGTTATTTTGAGAAGACATAATTGCTTTGTTAGTATGCTTGAAGTATTATTATTTTTATGTCAATATAAACTTTTGTCTTGAATCTTTCTAATCTGAATATTCATACCACAATTAAGAATATTTGCATTGAAATTATGCCAAGTAGCACTCCGCATCAAAAATTCTCTTTTTATCATTTACCTACTCGAGGACGAGTAGGAATTAAGCTTGGGGATGCCTGATACGTCTCCAACGTATCTATAATTTTTGATTGCTCCATGCTATATTATCTACTGTTCTGGACTATATTGGGCTTTATTTTCCACTTTTATATTATTTTTGGGACTAAGCTATTAACCGGAGGCCCAGCCCAGGATTGCTGTTTTTTGCCTATTTCAGTGTTTCGGAGAAACAGAATATCAAACGGAGTCCAAACGGAATAAAATCTTCGGGAACGTGATTTTCTCACCGAACGTGATCTAGGAGACTTGGGCCCTACTCCAGGGAGTCAAAGAGGAGGTCACGAGGGTGGGGGCTCCCCCCCCCCAAGGGCGTGCCCCCCTGCCTCGTGGGCCCCTCGGTGCTCCACCGACGTACTCCTTCCTCCTATATATACCTACGTACCCCCAAACGATCAGAATAGGAGGCAAAAACCTAATTCCACCGCCGCAACTTTCTGTATCCACGAGATCCCATCTTGGGGCCTGTTCTGGAGCTCCACCGGAAGAGGGCCGTCATCACAGAGGGCTTCTACATCATCCTAGCTCCTCCGATGAAGTGTGAGTAGTTTACCTCAGACCTCCGGGTCCATAGTTAGTAGCTAGATGGCTTCTTCTCTCTCTTTGAATCTCAATACAAAGTTCTCCCCCTCTCTTGTGGAGATCTATTCGATGTAATCTTCTTTTTGCGGTGTGTTTGTTGAGACCGATGAATTGTGGGTTTATGATCAAGTCTATCTATGAATAATATTTGAATCTTCTCTGAATTCTTTTATGTATGATTGGTTATCTTTGCAAGTCTCTTCGAATTATCTGTTTGGTTTGGCCAACTAGATTGGTAGTTCTTGCCATGGGATAAGTGCTTAGCTTTGGGTTCGATCTTGCGGTGTCCTTACCCAGCGATAGAAGGGGCAGCAAGGAACGTATTGTATCATTGCCATCAAGGATAACAAGATGGGGTTTATTTCATATTGCATGAATTTATCTCTCTACATCGTGTCATCTTGCTTAAGGCGTTACTCTGTTTTTAACTTAATACTCTAGATGCATGATGGATAGCGGTCGATGAGTGGAGTAATAGTAGTAGATGCAGAATCATTTCGGTCTACTTGTCACGGACATGATGCCTATATACATGATCATGCCTAGATATTCTCATAACTATGCTCAATTTTGTCAATTGCTCAACAGTAATTTGTTCACCCACCGTAGAATACTTATGCTCTTGAGAGAAGCCACTAGTGAAACCTATGGCCCCCGGGTCTATTCTCATCATATCAATCTCCATCACTTTAATCTTGCGTTGCTTTTTACTTTGCTTTTAATTTTTACTTTGTCTCTTTATACCAAAAATACCAAAAATATTATGTCTATCAGATCTCACTCTCGTATGTGACCGTGAAGGGATTGACAACCCCTAATCGCGTTGGTTGCGAGTAGCTATCGTTTTGTGCAGGTACGAGGGACTTGAGCGTGGCCTCCTACTGGATTGATACCTTGGTTCTCAAAAACTGAGGGAAATACTTACGCTACTCTGCTGCATCATCCCTTCCTCTTCGGGGAAAACCAACGCAAGCTCAAGATGTAGCACTATCATGTATGCAATGTTGTGTACCAAACCTGATGTGTGCCTTGATATAAGTTTAGCATGGAGGTACCAAAGTAATCCACGAGTGGATCACTGGACAACGGTCAAGAAAATCCTGAAATACCTGAAAAGGACTAAGGATATGTTTTCTCGTTTATGGAGGTGCAAAGAGCTTGTCGTAAATGGTTAAGTCGATGCAAGCTTTGACACTGATCCAGATGACTCAAAGTCGCAAACCGGATACGTATTTATATTGAATGGTGGAGCTGTAAGTTGGTGGAGTTCCAAGCAAAGCGTCGTGGCGGGATCTACGTGTGAATTGGAGTACATAGCTGCTTCGGAAGCAGCAAATGAAGGAGTCTGGATGAAGGAGTTCATATCCGATCTAGGTGTAATACCTAGTGCATCGGGTCCAATGAAAATCTTTTGTGACAATACTGGAGCTATTGCCTTAGCGAAGGAATCCATATTTCACAAGAGAACCAAACAAATCAAGAGACACTTTAATTCCATCCGCGATCTAGTCAAGGAGGGAGACATAGAGATTTGCAAGATACATACGGATCTAAATGTTGCACACCCTTGACTAAGCCTCTTCCATGAGCAAAACATGATCAGCACCCGGGCTCCATGGGTGTTAGAATCATTACTATGTAATCTAGATTATTGACTCTAGTGCAAGTCGGAGACTGAAGGAAATATGCCCTAGAGACAATAATAAAGTCATTATTTATACTTCCTTATATCATGATAAATGTTTATTATTCATGCTAGAATTGTATTAACCGGAAACTTAGTACATGTGTGAATACATAGACCAAACAGAGTGTCCCTAGTATGCCTCTACTTGACTAGCTCATTAATCAAAGATGGTTAAGTTTCCTGACCATAGACATGTGTTGTCATTTGATGAACGGGATCACATCATTAGAGAATGATGTGATGGACAATACCCATCCGTTAGCTTAATGATCGTTAAGTTTTATTCCTATTGCTTTCTTCATGACTTATACATATTCCTCTGACTATGAGATTATGCAACTCCGAATACCGGAGGAACACCTTGTGTGCTATCAAACGTCACAGCATAACTGGGTGATTATAAAGATGCTCTACAGGTGTCTCCGAAGGTGTTTGTTGGGTTGGCATAGATCAAGATTAGGATTTGTCACTTCGAGTATCAGAGAGGTATCTCTGGGCCCTCTCAGTGATGCACATCACTATAAGCCTTGCAAGCAATGTGACTAACGAGTTAGTTGCGGGATGATGTATTACGGAACGAGTAAAGAGACTTGCCGGTAACGAGATTGAACTAGGTATGATGATACCGACGATCAAATCTCGGGCAAGTAACATACCAATGACAAAGGGAATAACGTATGTTGTTATTGCGGTTTAACCGATAAAGATCTTCGTAGAATATGTAGGAACCAATATGAGCATCTAGGTTCCATAATTGGTTATTGACCGGAGATGTGTCTCGATCATGTCTACATAGTTCTCGAACCCATAGGGTCCGCACGCTTAACGTTCGATGACGATTTGTATTATGAGTTATGTGTTTTGGTGACCGAAGTTTGTTCGGAGTCCCGGATGAGATCACAGACATGATGAGGAGGCTCGAAATGGTCAAGAGGTAAAGATTCATATATTGGAAGGTAGTGTTCGGACATTGAAATGGTTCCGAGTGATTCGGACATTTTACCGGAGTACTGAGGGGTTACCGGAACTCCCCCGGGGGAATTAATGGGCCTACATGGGCCTTAGTGGAGAGAGAGGAGGGCTGCAAGGGGTGTCCCCCCCCCCATGGCAGTCCAAATTTGACTAGGGGAGGGGGCAGCGCCCACCTTTCCCTCTCCCTCTCCCTCTCCTTCCTTTTTCCCTCCGGTGAAGAAAGGAAAAGGGGGAGGCGAATCCTACTAGGACTAGGAGTCCTAGTAGGACTCCCCCCAAGGCGCGCGCCTCCTGGCCGGCCGCCTCCTCCTTCCCTCCTTTATATATCGGGGTAGGGGGCACCCCATAGCGCATCAATTGTTCTCTTAGTCATGTGCGGTGCCCCCTCCATAGTGTACTCCTCCGTTTAGAGTGTCGTAGTGCTTAGGCGAAGCCCTGCGCAGATCACATCACCATCACCATGACCACGCCGTTGTGCTGAAAGAACTCTCCCTCGACCCTCTGCTGGATCAACAGTTCGAGGGACGTCATCGAGCTAAACGTCTGCTGAACTCGGAGGTGCCGTACATTCGGTACATGATCGGTTGGATTGCGAAGACGTTCAACTACATCAACCGCGTTAACCTAACGCTTCCGCTTTTGGTCTACGAGGGTACGTGGACACACTCTCCCCCTCTCGTTGCTATGCATCTCCTAGATAGATCTTGTGTGATCGTAGGAAATTTTTTGGAATTGCATGCTACGTTCCCCAACAAAGTCGTCTTTGGCCACATGGGAAGGAAGAGGAAGAGGGAAGGAGTAGGAATAAGAAGATGAATATGATGATTTTCATGTGGTTCGTGCATAAAGGAGTGATTCTTACAAAGAATAATTTGGCAAACCATATATGGAAAGCTAGTAAACTGTGTTGTTTCTGAGACCAAGAGGAAACAATTCAACACTTATTTTTTAATTGCCCACTTGCCAAACTTCTGTGGGTAACAATACATGTGTCTTTTAATGTACCTCTACTTCTATATCAAATAAGTTTGATAATTGGTTATGTGGGATAGAGTCCAATATGGTGGCACGAATCCGTGCGAGAGTTTGTGCATTACTTTGATCTATATGGATTGTCGAAACGATTGCTTAAAAGAACGGAAATTCAAAAAGTTAGTAGGTCATATACATAGCGTCTCGACAGATCTGTGCAGGGTCATTACTACACCATATAGAATCAAAGGAGCTCATGGTTTCGGGTGCAACTGATGGGAGATGGTACCACGGAATATACACGGCCGGTTTAGATGGCGGTCCAATAATAGGTTATATGTTATGCACTTTTTCCTATTTATGCTGGTTGTGGCACTTCATCATATATTTTCTCTTCTTTTGTACCTGAGCTGCTCATGATACTTTAATACTTGGTTTGTTTTAACAAATGGTTGTGTGCATCTCCCGATGCAGACACCGGGTAATCCTCGTTTTCAAAACAAAAGTGGGGTCAAGTTTGTTTGGGAGATCAGCTAGATGGGCAAAATTTTAATTTCCTAAAAAGATGAGAAATTAAAGGATAAGGAATATGATTGGGAATTAAGTTACAGGTGATCGACTAAACATGCTCCAAGTTTACATCCTCGGGGGGGGGGTGCTACGTCTTGAGCTTGCGTTGGTTTTCCCCGAAGAGGAAGGGATGATGCAGCAGAGTAACGTAAGTATTTCCCTCAGTTTTTGAGAACCAAGGTATCAATCCAGTAGGAGGCCACGCTCAAGTCCCTCGTACATGCACAAAACGATAGCTACTCGCAACCAACGCGATTAGGGGTTGTCAATCCCTTCATGGTCACTTACGAGAGTGAGATCTGATAGATATAATATTTTTGGTATTTTTGGTATAAAGATGCAAAGTAAAAAGTAAAAGCAAAGTAAAAAAGCAAAGCAAGATTAAAGTGATGGAGATTGATATGATGAGAATAGACCCGGGGGCCATAGGTTTCACTAGTGGCTTCTCTCAAGAGCATAAGTATTCTACGATGGGTGAACAAATTACTGTTGAGCAATTGACAGAATTGAGCATAGTTATGAGAATATCTAGGCATGATCATGTATATAGGCATCACGTCCGTGACAAGTAGACCGAAACGATTCTGCATCTACTACTATTACTCCACTCATCAACCGCTATCCAGCATGCATCTAGAGTATTAAGTTAAAAACAGAGTAACGCCTTAAGCAAGATGACATGATGTAGAGAGATAAATTCATGCAATATGAAATAAACCCCATCTTGTTATCCTCGATGGCAACGATGCAATACGTGCCTTGCTGCCCCTTCTGTCACTGGGTAAGGACACCGCAAGATCGAACCCATAGCTAAGCACTTCTCCCATGGCAAGAACTACCAATCTAGTTGGCCAAACCAAACGGATAATTCAAAGAGACTTGCAAAGATAACCAATCATACATAAAAGAATTCAGAGAAGATTCAAATATTATTCATAGATAGACTTGATCATAAACCCACAATTCATCGGTCTCAACAAACACACCACAAAAACAAGATTACATCGAATAGATCTCCACAAGAGAGGGGGAGAACTTTGTATTGAGATTCAAAGAGAGATAAGAAGCCATCTAGCTACTAACTATGGACCCGAAGGTCTGAGGTAAACTACTCACACTTCATTGGAGGGGCTAGGATGATGTAGAAGCCCTCCATGATGACGGCCCTCTTCCGCCGGAGCTCCGGAACAGGCCCCAAGATGGGATCTCGTGGATATAGAAAGTTGCGGCGGTGGAATTAGGTTTTTGGCTCCTGTTCTGATTGTTTGGGGGTACGTAGGTATATATAGGAGGAAGGAGTACATCGGTGGAGCACCGAGGGGCCCACAAGGCAGGGGGCACGCCCTAGGGGGGGCGCCCCCCATCCTCGTGACCGCCTCTTTTGCTCCTTGGAGCAGGGTCCAAGTCTCCTGGATCACGTTCGGTGAGAAAATCACGTTCCCGAAGATTTTATTCCGTTTGGACTCGGTTTGATATTCTGTTTCTTCGAAACACTGAAATAGGCAAAAAAACAGCAATTCTGGGCTGGGCCTTCGGTTAATAGGTTAGTCCCAAAAATAATATAAAAGTGGAAAATAAAGCCCAATATAGTCCAAAATAGTAGATAATATAGCATGGAGCAATCAAAAATTATAGATACGTTGGAGACGTATTAGGGGGGCATGTGTAATGTGAACTAATCTTTGAAGGGAATCAGACTGATAGCTTTCACATTCTACATCCATGTAATTCAGATGTCCATATCTTGTACTATCGATCGGTGTGTGCTAGCATTAACTCCTTTTCAGTATATAGTTCTATTGCATGGAAATCAAGAAAATATACTACTTCTCATGGAATATTAAACTAGGGCATTTGCTTTGAAATGTTATTTCTTTAAACTTTGTTTGAATAAAGATTACCTTATGCTACATGAGTTTGTGCACTTAAATTCATCCCATGATTTTCGTGGGAAGACAAAACCCCTTGTATTTTCCTTACATTGTTTTTCTTTGATTTAATTCCAAAATTTACCCCTAAGTTTCACATTTTTTGCATGATTTACTCCACTTTATATAAATTCCTCTATTTTACTTCATTTCACCAATCAATTGCCATTTTACCCCTTCTAAGTTTTTTTGGGTTTAGACAAGGTGGACCCAAGTATTAGTTCTTATGTGGAGATATTTTTTTTCACAAACATGAGGTGTTCTGATTTTTTTTTATTTATCAACATACATAAGTTGTGAGTTTGTAGGCTCTCATTTTTTGATAAACAGTTGCATGCACAAATGCGTGTTCATGAGAATTTGATCACTTCACTTCTCATGTCATTTGCACCTTTTTGTGGACATTAATGCATGTTTAGTTTAGGTTGATGTAGGACTAACGAAAACCACAACTATTTTGTTCATGTTAACTACTGCTGATTTCGGTCTGAGTCTAAATGGAAATATTATAATCGTGCATTAACTGAGTTTTAAATTCAGCATGTCGCAATTTCTTTTAACAATAATCCACTACTAGAACTACTAATTAATCAACCCTTGCAAAATTACGAAATAACTAGATTGAGATCATTCATCTGCATAAAGAGTAGGTATTTAATCTCAGATTGATAGCGGGAGGAGGTAGAACACGAGTTTTTAGCAAGTCCAAGATTGTCTAACAATGCTAGCTGGATCAATTATTTTGTCAGCACCAAGTGTATAAACAGTGACGAAGATTGATTTTGAAGGGGTAGCTTATCTTTTTTTGTTCCTTCCAAAGTTCCTAGGAAATGAGGATTACAAAACGCACTACCTTTTAATAGGGTGATGAGATTATATAGTTGAAGGTCAGGTAAAACATCATTAGGGAGTAGTCCGCATGCGGAACGTGTAATCTTGTACTAGTGCCGCTTGTACTTTATTCTACTCTTCTACCAATGAAAGATACGCATACATCAGTATGTATTATTTCCAATAAATCTATTGCTCGTTCCATTGTTCCAGAGAACAGAGTCTTAGTTATCTTGCCCATGAGTCATGGTTCACAAGCATCAAGTAATTCATAATCAAGTGAGTCCAAAAGTCCATCAGCATGGAGTTTCTTCATGCGCTTTACACCAATATGACCCAAATGGCAGTGCCACAAATAAGTTGCACTATCATTATTAAACTTATATCTTTTGGCTTCAATACTATGAATATGTGTATCACTACTATCAAGATTTAGTAAAAATAGACCACTCATCAAGGGTGCATGACCATAAAAGATATTACTCATATAAATAGAACAACCATTATTCTCTGATTTAAATGAATAACCATCTCACATCAAACAAGATTCAGATATAATGTTCATGGTTAATGCTGGCACCAAATAACAATTATTCAGGTCTAAAACTAATCCCGAAGGTAGATGTAGAGGTAGCGTGCCCACGGCGATCACATCGACTTTGGAACCATTTCCCACGCGCATCGTCACCTCGTCCTTAGCCAATCTTCGCTTAATCTGTAGCCCCTGTTGCGAGTTGTAAATATTAGCAACAGAACCAGTATCAAATACCCAGGCGCTACTGCAAGCATTAGTAAGGTACACATCAATAACATGTATATCAAATATACCTTTCACTTTGCCATCTTTCTTATCCGCCAAATACTTGGGGCAATTCCGCTTCTAGTGACCAGTCTTTTTGCAGCAGAAGCACTCAGTCTCAGGCTTAGGTCCAAACTTGGGCTTCTTCACTTGAGCAGCAACTTTCTTGCTGTTCTTCTTGAAGTTCCCCTTCTTCCCTTTGCCCTTCTTGAAACTGGTGGTCTTGTTGACCATCAACACTTGGTGCTCCTTCTTGATTTCTACCTCCGCAGCCTTTAGCATTGCGAAGAGCTCGGGAATTGTCTTATCCATCCCTTGCATATTATAGTTCATCACGAAGCTCTTGTAGCTTGATGGCAGTGATTGAAGAACTCTGTCAATGACACTATCATCAGGAAGATTAACTCCTAGCTGAGTCAAGTGGTTGTGGTACCCAAACATTCTGAGTATATGTTCACTGACAGAATTATTCTCCTCCATTTTGCAGTTGTAGAACTTATTGGAGACTTCATATCTCTCAATCCAGGCATTTTCTTGAAATATTAAGTTCAACTCCTGGAACATCTCATATGCTCCATGATGTTCAAAACGTCATTGAAGTCCCGGTTCTAAGCCGTAAAGCATGGCACGCTGAACTATCGAGTAGTCATCAGCTTTGCTTTGTCAGATGTTCTTAACATCGTCAGCAGCATCTGCAGCAGGCTTGTCACCCAGCGGTGCTTCCAGGACGTAATTCTTCTATGCAACAATGAGGATAATCCTTAAGTTACGGACCCAGTCCGTGTAATTGCTACCATCATGTTTCAACTTAGCTTTCTCTAGGAACGCATTAAAATTCAACGGAACAACAACACGGGCAATTTGTCTACAACAACATAGACATGCAAAATACTATGAGGTACTAAGTTCATGATAAATTAAAGTTCAATTTAATCATATTACTTAAGAACTCCCACTTAGATAGACATCCCTCTAATAATCTAAGTGATCACGTGATCCATATCAACTAAATCATGTCCGATCATCACATGAGATGAAGTAGTGTTCAATGGTGAACATCACTATGTTGATCATATCTACTATATGATTCACGCTCGACCTTTCGGTCTCAGTGTTCCGAGGCCATATCTGCATATGCTAAGCTCATCAAGTTTAACCTGAGTATTCTGCTTGTGCAAAAATGGCTTGCACTCGTTGTATGTGAACGTAGAGCTTATCACACCCGATCGTCATGTGGTGTCTCAGCATGACGAACTGTAGCAACGGTGCATACTCAGGGAGAACACTTGTACCTTGAAATTTAGTGAGAGATCATCTTATAATGCTACCGCCGTACTAAGCAAAATAAGATGCACAAAGGATAAACATCACATGCAATCAAATAAGTGATATGATATGGCCATCATCATCTTGTGGCTTTTGATCTCCATCTCCAAAGCACCGTCATGATCACCACCGTCACCATCTTGACACCTTGATCTCCATCGAAGCATCGTTATCGTCTTGCCAACTATTGCTTCTACGACTATCGCTACCGCTTAGTGATAAAGTAAAGCAATTACATGGCGATTGCATTTCATACAATAAAGCGACAACCATATGGCTCCTACCAGTTGCCGATAACATTTTTACAAAACATGATCATCTCATACAACAATTTATATAATCATGTCTTGACCATATCACATCACAACATGCCTTGCAAAAACAAGTTAGACGTCCTGTACTTTGTTGTTGCAAGTTTTACGTGGCTGCTACGGGCTTCTAGCAAGAACCGTTCTTACCTACGCATCAAACCACAACATAGTATAGTGATTGCTTTTTGATCTTCAGAAAGAACCCTGTTCATTGAAACCGATTCAACTAAAGTTGGAGAAACAGACACCCACTAGCCACCTGTGTGTGAAGCACGTCGGTAGAACCAGTCTCGCGTAAGCGTACGCATAATGTTGGTTTGAGCCGCTTCATCCAATAATACTGCTAAATCAAGAATCAACTAGTGACGGCAAGCAATATGTATATGCCCACGCCCACAATTCCTTTGTGCTCTACTCGTGCATATAACATCTACGCATAGACCTGGCTCTGATGCCACTGTTGGGGAACGCAGTACTTTCAAAAAAATGCATACGCACACGCAAGATCCATCTAGGTGATGCATAGCAACGAGAGGGGGAGAGTATGTCTACGTACCCTTGTAGACCGAAAGCGGAAGCGTCATGAAACGCGGTTGATGTAGTCGAACGTCTTCGCTATCTAACCGATCAAGTACCGAACGCACAACACGTCCGGGATCTACACACGTTCAGCTCGGTGACGTCCCTCGTACTCTTGATCCAGTTGAGGCCGAGGGAGAGTTTCGTCAGCACGACGGCGTGATGACGGTGATGATGAAGTTACCGACGCAGGGCTTCGTCTAAGCACTACAACGATATGACCGAGGTGGAATTCTGTGGAGGGGGCACCGCACACGGCTAAACAATCAACTTGTGTGTCTATGGGGTGCCCCCCTCCCCCGTATATAAAGGGGTGGAGGAGGGGGTCGGCCAGCCACCTTGGGCGTGCCCCCAAGGGGGGGATCCTACTCCTACTAGGAGTAGGTTACCCCCTTTCCTAGTCCTAATAGGAGGTGGAAGGAAGGGAGAGAGGGGAGGAAGGAAAGGGGGCCAGCCCCCTCCCAATTCGGATTGGGCTTGGGGGCGCCGCTCCTCTTGGCCTTCTCCTCTCTCTTCCACTAAAGCCCATGTAGGCCCATTAAGCCCTTGGGGGGTTCCGGTAACCTCCTGGTACTCCGATAAATGCCTGAACTCATCTTCTTGTCTCGACCATTTCGAGACTCCTCGTCATGTCCGTGAGCACATCCGGGACTCTGAACTACCTTCGGTACATCAAAACACATAAACTCATAATACCGATCGTCATCGAACGTTAAGCGTGCGGACCCTACGGGTTCGAGAACTATGTAGACATGATCGAGACTCATCTCCGGTCAATAACCAATAGAGAAACCTAGATGCTGATATTGGTTCCTACATATTCTACGAAGATCTTTATCGGTCAAACTGCATTACAACATACGTTTTTCCCGAGATTCGATCGTCAGTATCTCAATACCTAGTTCAATCTCGTTATCGGCAAGTCTCTTTACTCGTTCCGTAATGCATCATCCCGCAACTAACTCATTAGTCACATTGCTTGCAAGGCTTATAGTGATGTGCATTACCGAGAGGGCCCAGAGATACCTCTCCGATACACGGAGTGACAAATCCTAATCTCGATCTATGCCAACTCAACAAACACCATCGGAGACACCTGTAGAGCATCTTTACAGTCACTCAGTTATGTTGTGACGTTTGATAGCACACTAAGTGTTCCTCCGGTATTCGGGAGTTGCACAAAATATCATAGTCATAGGAACATGTATAAGTTATGAAGAAAGCAATAGCAATAAACTAAACGATCATAATGCTAAGCTAACGGATGGGTCAAGTCAATCACATCATTCTCTAATGATGTGATCCCGTTCATCAAATGACAACTCATGTCTATGGTTAGGAAACTTAACCATCTTTGATTAACGAGCTAGTCAAGTAGAGGCATACTAGTGACACTCTGTTTGTCTATGTATTCACACATGTACTAAGTTTCCAGTTAATACAATTCTAGCATGAATAATAAACATTTACCATGATATAAAGAAATATAAATAAAAACTTTATTATTGCCTCTAGGGCATATTTCCTTCACTTAGGCTAGTCATAGTGGGAGTAACTTGGCAAGTAACATAGCGTAGTCCAAGACAAGTTTGCTTATGTGGCATGCATTTAATGAGGAGAGATGTGTTTAGAGTAACATAATATGTTACTGTAACATAGCATTTTCCAAGAAAAGATGAGTCTACAAGCTAATAAATGAAGCCATCTATGACACTACTACTATATTACTTTGCACTATGAAGGTAGTAACTTAGACTAGTGTCATATGCATAACACTTGTATAAGTTACTCCCAAAATTGCATTGGAGCACACGGCGACCACGCCCACTGGAATCTGCCCCATTCATTTGCCTCGGGATCCACACAGCTATATTAGATAGTCTGTATTAGGAGATTTTGAACCATCTATCTCATATAATATAGGCTTGTATTGGATGTTTTTTCAGACTAACGTTGTCAATGAGCACGGACCTCAACCACCAACGCCCAACTACCTAATCAATGCGCCCATGCCCCTCCCTCCTTTCATGAAGCCATCTTCCCCTGGACGCCCTTTCTTCTCCACCATAAGTGACACTGCACATGTTCTTCTTCCTCTCTCTACTTTTCCCTCTTCTCTTTTTGCTCCTAGTCTCCTCCTTCAACAATGTGGACGTGGGATAAAAGCCAGGAGGAACAAGGAACACTATGCCGCCGACGGGGAACAACATTGAGGACGAACGAGGTAGTCACCCGAGCTTGCCGCGCACCATGTGGACACGGCCAATGACACGACGTCTGCCCTAGCCGTTGAGTCTTGCATCCCGCGACCAGTGAGAAATGTGTGAGAAGAAAGCCAGTGTAAGATTATCCGTTGATGATGAGAAAATTGATGCAGTCGCTATTCTAGCTTATCGTGACCTATGCGACAGCGGTCAGTGACACCATATCTTCCCAGGCCGTCGGCACCATGGCCTTCAATCCTACAGCCAGTGGTACTGCATCTAGCATGAAGCTGGCCGCTTCCTACGTCGTCCTCCTTGTTGAGGTCGTGGGCTTCATGCTTTTGGCCGTCGTCCTTGACATGTGCTTTGTGCATGGTTGACGTTCGTCGACCTGTTCCCACTTAATTGCCGCGAACTTATTCCACTCCATCTTAGCCTGAGCTTCCTCGCATGTGCCATGAGCCCATGGCAGAGTTGTGGGGCCAAAATAAATGTGATTCATTGTTCCTACGTTGTATGCTTCTCGTATTGTTTGGAATCAAAGTAAACTACGTTAAGTACATCCATCCCGAGACAATACAATAGACGTGCAGATTTCAGAGGGCTGCGTCGCCGAATGCTCCTAGTCCACTTCTAAGTTACTCGCCACTATGACCAGCCTTAGGGAGTAGTCCGCATGTGAAACGTGTAATCGTGTACTAACACCGAGACCTTGTACTTTGTTCTACTCTTCTACCAATGAAAGATACGTGAACTTTGCGTATTCGCAAAATAAAGAAGGTCATGGAAAGAGGTCAAGGGAACATGATGGACCCTTGGTATAAAAAGTTGACCAAATTTCATTCGTTTTGGTGGGGCCCTCACTACTTTTCTAGATGGACTGATCGACCATGATGGACCAGATTCAGATCATTGGTTCCGTTGCACAAGCTTAGCGAAATAATGAGTTTGTGCACATCTGTCCATCACCTCATGTTTCCACGTTAATTTCAAAACCGCCAAGATTATGTGTTGACTTCGCGTCAACGAGATTATTCCACATCCAACATTCGCGAATCACACTTTCCCGTTGCACATCAGCGTTAGCAGGGTAAAACGGCATTTTCGCGACATCAGTACTGCCCTAGCTACGGCCCTAGTGACAACGAGGCAGGAATAATCATTCCGGCAGTTCTGAGCACCACGCTCATTCAACATTCTCTCTCGATCAGCCTCTGGAGACCGCTTCGAAGCCTGCAATGAATCCATCCGGATAAGTGCTCTGCCAGTCTACCTCTGATAAGTGCTCTAAGTTAAATCAAATCCAATAATGCCGGTTCAGTTAACCCTTGTGCTACTAGTCTCCTCCTGTAGGAGTGCATATCAGGTGATACCGTGTGTGGTATGATCCCCTGATCCGATAGCTTGTGGGCCGTTTGATCTGGACTCGAGGCACAGGATGGAGCAGGCTCAGTTCGCATTGCCATTTACCAAAAAACACCCTGGGTTATTCCGTGATTCAGCCGAAGTGCATGCCGCTCTGCTCTGTTTTCCTCTCCTTCAATAC